>NC_090327.1:71138166-71442352 GCF_035084215.1 Heptranchias perlo
AAAGACATAGTGGCGTTGTGATATATATGCTCCATAATAATACAATAAGAAAGGCATCAGCATGAAGGAGTTTGATAAGCAAGTGTCTTCAGAGGATGAGCAGAAAGCAATTTAATTCAGGGATGAGGCTGATGTGAATGAGGCGTTACCGCCAGGCAGCCAGCAATATCAGCAGATTACTGGCACTTTCTCCAGCTGAGCTCCAACACTGTCACTATTGAAACATTATGACAGCAATGATAATTGTCCCTTCTACTTGTTTTGCTATACTGGTGCCATGAAATTTATAGGAAAGTTATGGCCCTTCACTGAAGTTGATGGCTTCCCAATAATCAAAAGTAACAATCCAGCAAGATGGCACTGATCCATCTACCAGTCATTTGTAAGAGGCTAGTCATCCTGCTGTCTGTGAGGGTTAGCATGTTCCTATCTATGTCATCCATAAAACCACCATGCAGTTTATTATACAAGCTCATTATAGAGCAAGTATCGAGGCAAGTGTTTGTTAAAAGGGGACACCAAGTTCTTAAAATACAGTGAATTTAATGTAAAGAGTCACCTTGTACTTACCTTCTGTGGTGTGTGCTCCTTCTTATGTCAGTGCCTCTGTCTCAAGTTCTACCTTTGGTTTGAAGTAATTCCTGGCCAAAGGACACATCTAAAGGATGAAGACCTGCTACCTCTGTGGCCATGCACCAGTCGCAGGACTGCCCTGGAATATTGTTGCCCCTCCTTGCAAGGATTCAGAGTTGTGCAAACCAGACAGTCACTCAGAACGCTGTGGCTGCAGGGACAGATGCAATAGGAGTTCCAGGCATGACATCCTACGCACATATACTGCTCTGCAAACCAGAACACAGGAGTTCAGACCTGTGTCAGCACAGATCTTAGTGGTTACAAAAGCCCCTCCGTGCCCTCCCTGAGGCTCTGCACTCTTTCACCCAAATTATCAAAGCTGGCCTTGACAGCTTCTTGCCCTTTGATGCCCAGTCATCCAGAGCAGCTGCTTGTGCAGGTGCTAAGCTTGCTCATATTGTGCCCTCAGAGATTACTTTCTGAATTCTGAAGGATGGTAGGTATCACCTCCTCTGCACGCTGCTCCCACACTTCTCTAACAGAAATTGTGTATGATGAAAAGTATGCTGAGATTTGCTGTTTGCCAACTATTATATTTTCAAGCATGTTTTCGGCATCAACCCGACAATGTGGAAAATCGCCCAGGTATGTCCTATCCACAAAAAGTAGGACAAATCCAATCTGGCCAATTACCACTCCATCAGTCTACTCTCAATCATCAACAAAGTGACGGAAGGTGTCGTTAACAGTGCTATCAAGCGGCACTTACTGACCAATAACCCGCTCACGGATGCCCAGTTTGGGTTCCGCCAGGACCACTCGGCTCTAGACCTCATTACAGCCTTGGTCCAAACATAGACAAAAGAGCTTATTTCCAGAGATGAGGTGAGAGTGACTGTCCTTGACATCAAGGCAGCATTTGACTGAGTGTGGCACCAAGGAGCCCTAGTAAAATTGAAGTCAATGGGAATCAGGAGGAAAACTCTCCAGTGGCTGGAGTCATACCTAACACAATGGAAGATGGTAGTGGTTGTTGGAGGCCAATCATCTCAGCCTCAGGACATTGCTGCAGGAGTTTCTCAGGGCAGAGTCCTAGGCCCAACCATCATCAGCTGCTTCATCAATGACCTTCCCTCCATCATAAGGTCAGAAATGGGGATGTTTGCTGATGATTGCACAGTGGTCAGTTCCATTCACAACCCCTCAGATAATGAAGCAGTCCGTGCCCGCATGCAGCAAGACCTGGACAACATCCAGGCTTGGGCTGATAAATGGCAAGTAACATTCGCGCCAGACAAGCACCATGCAAAGACCATCTCCAACAAGAGAGAGTCCAACCACCTCCCCATGACATTTAAAAATATTACCATCGCCGAAACCCCCACCATCAACATCCTGGGGGTCATTATTGTCCAGAAACTTAACTGAACCAGCCACATAAATACTGTGGCTACAAGAGCAGGTCAGAGACTGGTTATTCTGCGGTGAGTGACTCACCTCCAGACTCCCCAAAGCCTTTCCACCATCTACAAGGAACACGTCAGGAGTGTGATGGAATACTCTCCATTTGCCTGGATGAGTGCAGCTCCAACAACACTCAAGAAGCTCGAAACCATCCAGGACAAATAAGCCGGCTTGATTGGCACCCCATCCACCACCCTAAACATTCACTCCCTTCACCACCGGCGCAACATGGCTGCAGTGTGTACCATCCACAGGATGCACTGTAGCAACTCGCCAAGGCTTCTTCAACAGTACCTCCCAAACCTGTGACCTCTACCACCTAGAAGGATAAGGGCAGCAGGCACATGGGAACAACACCACCTGTATGTTCCTCTCCAAGTCACACACCATCCCAAATTGGAAATATATCGTGATGTGGAGATGCCGGTGATGGACTGGGGTGGACAAATGTAAGGAATCTTACAATACCAGGTTATGGTCCAACAGTTTTATTTGAAAATCATAAGCTTTCGGAGGCTTTCTCTTTCGTCAGGTATATCGCCGTTCCTTCATCGTCACAGGGTCAAGATCCTGGAACTCCCTACCTAACAGGACTGTGGGAGAACCTTCACCACACAGACTGCAGTGGTTCAAGAAGGCGGCTCACCACCACCTTCTCTGCAATCATCAGCAAACATACCCATTTCTGACCTTATGATGGAGGAAGGTCATTGATGAAGCAGCTGAAGATGGTTGGGCCTAGGACACTGCCTTGAGGAACTCCTGCAGCAATGTCCTAGGGCTGAGATGATTGGCCTCCAACAAGCACTACCATCTTCCTTTGTGGTAGGTATGACTCCAGCCACTGGATAGTTTTTGTTCTTATTCCCATTGACTTCAATTTTACAAGGGCTCCTTGGTGCTACATTCGGTCAAATGCTGCCTTGATGTCAAGGGCAGTTACTTACACTTCACCTCTGGAATTCAGCTCTTTTGTCCATGTTTGGACCTAGGCTGTAATGCAGTCTGGAGCCGAGTGGTCCTGGCGGAACCCAAACTGAGCATCGGTGAGCAGGTTATTAGTGAGTAAGTGCCGCTTGATAGCACTGTTGACGACGACACCTTCCATCACTTTGATGATGATTGAGAGTAGACTGATGGGGCGGTAATTGGCTGGATTGGATATGTCCCGCTTTTTGTGGACAGGACATACCTGGGCAATTTTCCACATTGTCGGGTAGATGCCAGTGTTGTAGCTGTACTTGAACAGCTTGGCTAGAGGCACGGCTAGTTCTGGAGCACAAGTTTCAGCAGTACAGTCGGGATGTTGTTGGGACCCATAGCCTTTGCTGTATTCAGTGCACTCAGCCGTTTCTTGCTATCACGTGGAGTGAATTGAATTGGCTGAAGACTGGCTTCTATGATGGTGGAGGGATTAGGAGGAGGCTGAGATGGATCATCCACTCGGCACTTCTGCCTAGAACTATACGGTGTAGAATTGAGAGTACAATTATACAGTGTAAAATTGAGGCTACAACTACACAGTGTAGAATTGAGCCTACAACTGCACAGTGTAGAATTGAGCGTACAGCTACACAGTATAGAATTGAGTATACCACGATACAGTGTAGAATTAAGCCTACAGCTACCTAGTGTAGAATTGAGTATACCACGATACAGTGTAGAATTAAGCCTACAGCTACCTAGTGTAGAATTGAGTATACCACGATACAGTGTAGAATTAAGCCTACAGCTACCTAGTGTAGAATTGAGTATACCACGATACGGTGTAGAATTAAGCCTACAGCTACCTAGTGTAGAATTGAGTATATCACGATACGGTGTAGAATTGAGCCTACAACTGCACAGTGTAGAATTGAGTATATCACGATACGGTGTAGAATTGAGCCTACAACTACACAGCGTAGAATTGAGTATATCACGATACGGTGTAGAATTAAGCCTACAGCTACCTAGTGTAGAATTGAGTATACCACGATACGGTGTAGAATTGAGCCTACAACTATACGGCATAGAATTGAGTATATCACGATACGGTGTAGAATTGAGCCTACAACTACACAGCGTAGAATTGAGTATATCACGATACGGTGTAGAATTAAGCCTACAGCTACCTAGTGTAGAATTGAGTATACCACGATACGGTGTAGAATTGAGCCTACAACTATACGGCATAGAATTGAGTATATCACGATACGGTGTAGAATTGAGCCTACAACTACACAGTGTAGAATTGAGGCTACAACCATACGCTGTAGAATTGAGCGTATAACTGCACAGTGTAGAAATGAGCATACAAATATACAGTGTATAATTGAGCCTACAACTATGTAGTGTAGAAATGAGCCTACAACTATACGGTGTAGAATTGAGGCTACAAGTATATGGAGCAGAATTGAGAGTACAATTGTAGTGTGGAATTGCACATATAACCACACAGTTCAGAATTGAGCCTATAATTGCACAGTGTAGAATTGAGCCTACAACTACACAGTGTAGAAAAGGAAAAGAGTAAGTAAAGTGAGCGATGGTCCCCTAGTGAGTGAGTCTGGGGAATTAATAATGGAGAATAAGGAAATGGCTGATGAATTGAACAGATATTCTGCATCTGAATTGTGTTTTTGGAGTCGTTTGATTGCTGCTTTACTCACTGTGTCTGTGTCAGCAAATATTGGTTTGTATTTCATAAAAACCGTTCCAGAAGACTAGGTGGCATATTTTACTAAAACATGATACCTTCATCTCGTGGAGATATATTAGATGAAGATTTCAAAGTGCCCTAAGCGAAGTGTAATTTAGAGTGGAAATACAGTATTGGCATTAAAATATCCTGAATTCACAACAACTAAAGTTAAAAGGGGGGAAAATGGGAAAAGCACCAACACATCCTGAAATAAACTCAATCTTAAATAATAAGAATGGAGGGTCTAGCTAATTCTAGTCCAAGGATTGTAGGATAGATATGTTGAAAACTACTTCAAACAGTGTATAACACTGGATTCTCTTTGTCTCTTCTCCCCACAGCTCATTGGTTTTGTCTATGCCTGCTATGTGATCAGCGTTTTCACTGAGGAAGAGGACAGCTGTAAGTACTGAAACACATCCGTCTCTGGATCACTCCAGGGTGAGACATGACCTTTGCAATAATGACTAATTTATCATATATTCGCACTACATCTCAGCAGGGATGCATCAAAGTAATGAGAATTTTTATTAGACAGTACCTCTTTATTGGCTTTGCCAAACTGATGTCACAACTAGTAATATTATGTAAGATGTGTCAGATTTTATTTATTCAGATTGAAGTAGGGATAAAAATAAGTCATAGCTACCAGCCATCTTGTTTTCTCATAGAGTCATATACTCGCAAAACATTAGTCGCAAGAGCTGAGGAAAACAAAGCTTTCTTGTTCAAGATGCCCAATTCAATTCCCGTTCTGTGTGAGTCACCTTATCTTAGTTAGGTAGAGTTAGAAATGTTGCAATTGACCACAATGCACCTGAGCTAGGCATGGTTCATATTCTTGCCAGCTATTCGTTCTGGTTGGAATACAGCCAAACAAACGTGCATACTGTTTCATTGTGGAAAAAAACATCGTCAGCGGGGTCGTAAGTAGGCTGTAGTGGATTAGCTGCTCATTATACACCCTCCTGATTGACTTCAATGGAAAGGTATAATGGGCGGTTGATCTGCTACTGCCTGTTTTGCTGCCCTGGTGACACATTTCATTCATTCAACAAGACATTACTGCACAAAACAAAAAAAAGCCATGCTGATCAATAGTTTCCCTTGCCGTGAATGGGGATCGGAAATGTACTGGTGACCAGAGGGTTCGTCTCTCTAGCAGTTGAAAGTCCAGCTCAGTAACTCCCCAAAGCAGAAAAAGAATTCCTAAAATATGCAGGCAGACTTGAGGAATAAGTAAAAGTTTTTCAGGTAGTAAGCACCTTAAATGAATCACTTCCAGTGAACAGGTCAGTTCCTGAGAAGGTTAATGCATCATTTATCTGCGTGTAAGTTGTACCAACAAAAATGGGGGCATAAATGATTAGAATTGTGATGCCTTACACTATACATGTCATTTGTATGTACGTGTGAGTGAAAGTGTCAGGATGTGGTTGATGGTCCCTCCCGCCTGGGCTGGAAATTTCCGTGGGAAGAAAAATGGGAATAACTGGTGGAAATGGCTCTTATCTAAAATTCTAACCCTGAAAATTTTTGTGGTACCAGCATTATGCTTCTATCTCGCCAAATCCAATGCAGATGTCTGGCTCCATAATATCTATAGTGGTGTGTGTCTGCAAGTGTGTATTTCTTACTACCCTGCTTCCACTTGGTGCAAGTGTGTGATCTGTGCACTCTTAAACCCAATCTTGTGCTTCTGTCAAAGTTCTACCTGAGTGGGAGGGCTGCGTGAGCTGCCGCATTCCAAATGGAGCCCTTTGGGGCTGAGGTGGCCCTCATATCACGACAGCTAAGTTCTGCAGCAAGTTGCACCTCTGGCCTGCTGCATTGGTGGCCTGGCCCTGTGCCTTTCTTCAGGCATTGGAGGGTGCTGGCAAGAGAGCATACATGTGCTGCTGTCCTGAGAAATAGCACCATTATCCATGTACGCTTCTGTCATGCCACTAGTACCAGGCATTGGCTCTGCACAGTCACTGATCTATGTAAAAGCATGCCTAATAGTATCAGTGAATCCCTGCTGCGCGGGTACCTATAACTAGTCACAAGGCCCATCGAAGCCAGAAGAGGCAGCCCTTTCCAATGTGACACCCAGGCCTCTATGGTCACAGTGCGAGCATCTATGAAGATCACAGACAGCTGTTAATGCATTGCTACAGATGTCCCTAGGGCTGCCACACATTGAGTACTGGCTTGCGATGTTGTACTGCACCTGTTGGTGGTGGAATCCAGCACCTGACACGCCATCGGCAGCACATTCTCTAATATGACCATCGATGTCTGCACCAAGGTTTGATCCTCTGCCAGAATCATTCTTTTCAAACGCAGGATCAATGAGCTGCAGATCCCCAATCTTTTTAGTTGAGAGGCAACACCTCCTGACTCTCCGTCCAGCAATGTCTTCCTGCTCATATGCCACCATGAACTATTCCAACTCACCCATTGCACTCTCCTCTAACTTTCCTGGAGTGGATGTCTCTCAGCTAATGCTTGGGAGAGACAAGGTGAGTGACAGTGTGCTGTGAAGTGCTGACAGTGCCAGATGCCGAGGACTTGTGTTGTCTTCTGGCAGCACATCTAAAGAAGAAAATGAGGAAGAGAAGTTAGTGTGGTTAACTGAGCAGCGGTGATCACATGCCGCTTTCAGTAGAAGGGCTTCATGATATTTTCTCACAAAGTCAATGTGATTTATTTGACCTTTCCCATGTCTCAGCAAACACTAACTAAACACTGTGTTCATTCTTGCCATTTCAGCCTTCTTATTTTCTTAATTTTCATTTGTTCAATAAGATGAGTTAACAAGAAAACCTCCTTCCTATTCTAAATCAATGATGTGCCCTCATCCCAACGTCAGAAGATTATTCCTTAGTGTAACCATTCGCAACCCCTCAGATAATGAAGCAGTCCGTGCCCGTATGCAGCAAGACCTGGACAACATCCAGGCTTGGGCTGATAAGTGGCAAATAACATTCGCGCCAGACAAGTGCCAGGCAATGACATCTCCAACAAGAGAGAGTCTAACCACCTCCCCTTGACACTCAACGGCATTACAATCACCGAATCCCCCACCATCAACATCCTGGGGGTCACCATTGACCAGAGACTTAACTGGACCAGCCACATAAATACTGTGGCTACCAGAGCAGGTCAGAGGCTGGGTATTCTGCGGCGAGTGACTCACCTCCTGACTCCCCAAAGCCTTTTCACCATCTACAAGGCACAAGTCAGGAGTGTGATGGAATACTCTCCACTTGCCTGGATGAGTGCAGCTCCAACAACACTCAAGAAGCTCGACACCATCCAGGATAATGCAGCCCACTTGATTGGCACTCCATCCACCATCCTAAACATTCACTCCCTTCACCACCGGCGCACTCTGGCTGCAGTGTGTACCATCTACAGGATGCACTGCAGCAACTCGCCAAGGCTTCTTCGACAGCACCTCCCAAACCCGTGATCTCTACCACCTAGAAGGACAAGGGCGGCAGGCACATGGGAACAACACCACCTGCACGTTCCCCTCCAAGTCACACACCATCCCGACTTGGAAATATATCGCCATTCCTTCATCGTGGCTGGGTCAAAATCCTGGAATTCCCTACCTAGCAGCACCATGGGAGAACCTTCACCACACGGATTGCAGTGGTTCAAGAAGGCGGCTCACCACCACCTTCTCAAGGGCAATTAGGGATGGGCAATAAATACTGGCCTTGCCAGTGACACCCATATCCCATGAAAGAATGAAAAAAAATCAACTTGGAGTTAATGGGAACACACACTTAAGGGGATCAATTTCTTCCCCATACATTCTACGGCACTTGGTTAATGGCAAGAATTGGACAAGGGAATAGATTTATTCAGGTATATTCATTTAAGATGCCTTCTTAGTTTATGGTGGATTGTGATTCATAACATAATGTAATAAAATTTAATGCGCAGAATAGTTTTGGAAACGATTGGGTTTTTGTTCACACTGATACTCAAAATAAAGATTTTATTTCATGGAAACTCATACTACAGTTTTATATCAGGTACCAAATACAGGAAATCCAATTAGTGTGTACATTGAGGTACATTTGCTGGTTCAGCTTGTAATACAATATGTGGCACTTTAGGTTTCTCTGATGGATCATCACATTAAAACAACAATGTACACAACCAGCAGGAATTGACAGTTGATGTAGAAATATCACAGAGTCCACAAGGGAAAATTGACAAATTCTCAGAGCTAAATCAGATCCTCCACTGAGACTGCACCTCGGGGTTTCATTTCACTCCCTTCCTGTCCTGATGTATATGACCATAGTGTTCCTGGATGTTAGCTGAAGGTTAACTGCATCTCAGAATTCCTTAAAGTAAATCAGATTTATTTTCTATGTAAGCACTGTATTTTAAGCTATTACATAAAAATGAATGTAATCGGATGATTTGTAGTCCAAGATGTGAACTTTAAAAAAAAGTCAAACTGAGCTCTTAAAAAGCAAGACTCATATAAAGCTATTGCACATTTACTTTGTACATTAGTATCATACCCAGATTAAAATTTACACCCACTGAAATCCAACCCAATAGAGTTATTATTAAATTAAGCAGTCACTGGATATTTTCTTAACCTACTTTTTAAAGTTATTTTCTCCTCCCTCTGTCTCTCTCTACCACATTTCATTTCCCAACAGGGAAGGCAGAAATAACTTGCTCCAAGGCTTCTACTGACAAGTTTTCTGGCCTTCTGATTACAAAAAAATTGCCTGTAGTTAATTCTTTTGTTGCGCTTTCCAATTTCCGGATGTTTTTGTTAAATGTGAGAAGGTGCAATAAATGCATTGGTCGCCTTCAGGGAGCAGACCTTGCTCAGACTTAGAGGCAAGTGGTGGAAAATGTGTAGAAACCACAACAAAATGTCCCATGGGTAGCTAACCAGCAAGTTCTGGATGGTTAATGACCTTGTCTATGTTGTTAAGTAAGTGCCTGCTGCTTTGTTTAAGGGAGGCAATGAATGTAATTGACATCAATTTAAATAGTAATGTCTTGTCAAACGACTCCTAAGAAACAACTAATTCAAAGTCTCCAGCTACACTTGTGCATAGAAAACTTTACAAGCTATTGGGTTGTAATTGATAGCTCAACCAGTTGAAGGCACACAATTGGTTCCTGGGAACCAGTGAACATTAATTAGCACATAATTGGTTGTGCATTGGAGCTATAACTCTTTGCTGCCCACCCTCGATGTTATCACCTATAACACGTGTGATATTGAATCTTATAAGTATGTGTTCTAGGGTGTCTCACATAATTGAATACCATGAAGCTAATTACAGGCCAAGCTCATGTAGGGAGAATAGATACAAGGGTGAAATACCGCAGCTCTGCTGGCCCTGTAGATCTGTACCCCAGCAAGAGTCATCACCTACAGGAAGAATAAAGACTATAAAAAACACTTATAACAACCACAACCTAATTATAGATCACTTTTTTATATTTCCCCTCCTGTCTCTGCCAATTTTCTTCCTTTGCATTCTCCTGTCTCTTGTGGTATGGTTCTATGGGCACCAGTGACCACTTTCCTTCTGATACCTTGCCTAAGTGTCATTTTTCATGTGTGAGCCTAGACAGTGGTTGTCAGAATGGTCGACTGTGGAAGGTATCACAGCAGATCCCAATCTCCTCACCTGACACCCATACACGTGCATTTTCCAGCAGGAGTCACTGGATGGAGATCAGGAGCGAAAATCTAGGCTGATTTTCACCTCTCTAACCCAGGAGTGCTGAAGCAAATTTTAATATCCTTACATTGCCCAGCTGAGATCAGTTAACTCCACACAAACAGGGATTCTTGGTCTGTATGGCTCAGCTGCTCACTTCCTCCATGACCACAACTCCCCTGCTTGCTGTAGGATTGGGATATCCACACTAGTTGTATAGTATCCTCTCACTACACACAGCCACAGGAATAACTCCATTTAATCCATTGTTGTATACAATTAGCTCGGCTCAGTTAGTGACACTTTTGCTTTTCAGTTGGAAGATTTTGGCTGCAAGCTTCCCTCCAGCATTGAGGGGGGTCATTTTAACTTATGGGGATAGTATCAATGGGGCGATATTGGATCGGCCCCCCATTATACACCTCTCCTGATTGTTGCCTTCATTGACTTCAAATATTTCTTCAATATAACTTCGAATAAATTCCTATGTCCACATTTAAAGTGGAAACTGCCAGACCATTCACAACCTTGCCATCCTATTTGACCCTAAGCTGAGCTTCCGACCCCATATCCACACTATCACCAAGACCACCTACTACCACCTCCGTAACATCACTCGTCTCCGCCCCTGCCTCTGTTCATCTGTCACTGAAACCCTCATCCATGCCTTTGTTATCTCTAGACTCGACTATTCCAATGCTTTCTTGGCCGGCTTCCCATCTTCCACTCTCCATAAACTTGAGCTCATCCAAAACCCATCTGCCTGTATCCTAACTCGCACCAAGTCCTGTTCACCCATCAACTCTGCGCTCGCTGACCTACATTGGCTCCTGGTCCGGGAACGCCTCGATTTTAAAATTCTCAAATCCATCCATGGCCTCGCCCCTCCCTATCTCTGTAACGTCCTCTAGCCTGACAATCCTTCGAGATCTCTGTGTTCCACCAATTCTTACCTCTTGCACATCCCCAATTTCAATTGCTCCACCATTGGTGGCCATGCCTTCAGCTGCCAAGGCCCTAAGCTCTGGAATTCCCTCCCTAGACCTCTCCGTCTCTCTACCTCTTTCTCCTCCTTTAAGATGCTCCTTCAAACCTGCTTCTTTGACCAAGCATTTGGTCACCAAATATCTTCTTATGTAGCTTGTTGTCAAATTTTGTTTGCAATCACTCCTGTGAAGCGCCTTGGGACATTTTACTACGTTAAAGGCGCTATATAAATGCAAGTTGTTGTTGTATGTAGACTTATCACACTGTAATTGCACTCTCCGTCAGTGGAGGTGCCGCAGCACATTAGGAATATAGGAATTTATAATGATATATATCCAGACATCCTTAGATTCAGGAGTGGTGCCAGAGGACTGGAGAATTGCAAGTGTTACACCCTTGTTCAAAACAGGGTGTAAAGATAAACTATAGACCAGTCAGTTTAACCTCGGTGGTGGGGAAACTTGGAAACGATAATCCGGGACAGAATTAACAGTCACTTGAATGAGTGTAGATTGATTAGAGAAAGCCAGCACAGATTTGTTAAAGGAAAATCATGTTTAACCAACTTGATGGAGTTTTTGATTAGGTAACAGAGAGGGTAGATGAGGGCAATGCAGTTGATGTGGTCTATATGGATTTTCAAAAACGTTTGATAAAGTGCTGCATGGTAGGCTTGCTATTAAGATTGCAGCCCATGGAATAAAGGGGGCAATAGCAACATGGATACAGAATTGGCTAAATGACAGGAAACAGAGAGTAGTGGTGAACGGTTGTTTTTCGGACTGGAGGGAGGTGTGCAGTGGTGTTCGCCAGGGGTTGGTGCTGGGACCACTACTTTTCTTGATATATATTAATGACATGGACTTGGGAGTACAGGGCACAATTTCAAAATTTGCGGATGACACAAACTTGGAAGGGTAGTGAACAGTGAGGAGGATAATGATAGACTTCAAGAGGATATAGGCACACTGGTGGCATGGGCGGACACGTGGCAGATGAAGTTTAACACGGAAAAATGCGAGGTGATGCATTTCGGTAGGAAAAATGAGAGGCAATATAAACTAGAGGGCACAATTCTAAAAGGGGTGGAGGAACAGAGGGATCTGGGGGTATATGTGCATAAATCGTTGAAGGTGGCAGGGCAGGTTGAGAAAGCGGTTAAAAAAGCATACGGGATCCTGGGCGTTTTTAATAGAGGCATAGAGTACAAAAGCAAGGAAGTCACGATGAACACTGGTTCCGCCACAGCTGGAGTATTGTGTCCAGTTCTGGGCACCGCACTTTAGGAAAGATGTGAAGGCCTTAGAGAGGGTACAGAGGAGATTTACTAGAATGATTCCAGGGATGAGGGACTTAAATTACGTGGATAGACTAGAGAAGCTGGGATTGTTCTCCTTGGAACAGAGAATGTTGCGAGGAGATTTGATAGAGGTATTCAAAATCATGAAGGGTCCAGACAGAGTAGATAGGGAGAAACTGTTCCCATTGACGGAAGGGTCAGGAACCAGAGGATATAGATTTAAGGTGATTGGCAAAAGAACCAAAGGTGATATGAAGAAAAACTTTTTTATACAGCGAGTGGTTGGGATCTGGAATGCACTGCCCGAGGGAGTGGTGGAGGCAGATTCAATCATGGCCTTCAAAAGGGAACTGGATAAGTACTTGAAACGAAAAAAATGTGCAGAGCTACAGGGATAGGGCGGGGGAGTGGGACTAGCTAGATTGCTCATGCATAGGGCCGGCGCGGACTTAATGGGCCGAATGGCCTCCTTCCGTGCTGTAATCTTCTATGATTCTATGAAAAATATGGACAGAATATAGGAATTTAAAATGGAGACTGAATTATGTCTGCAGGCCCTGGTCCAATTATCCCCCGCACTATAACCCCAATTCACCTAAAACTTGGTTTTGATTCACCATGTGCAATGCCATAGGAGATTGATATATAAAAAATTCATATGAAATCTAATAGTATTATTAAGTTTAATAACATTTTGTTTTAATATTTAGTCACATGAATTTAGATTTGAGGTTGGGATCAGATCAGCCATGATCTTATTGAATGGCGGAGCAGGCTTGAGGGGCCGATTAGCCTACTCCTGCTCCTATTTCTTATGTTCTTATATACCAAATTTAGTTCTGCTTCAACCCATCAAATGGAGCAAAGTTTGTTATGAAATGCTGTGAAATATACTGTTATTCAACACAACATACATAACTGTCACATGTTCATTGAAGCAAAGCTTTAGTTGGTATATCCCTTTACTCATTGTGACACTTGCATACAGTGTTTGTTCATGCTTTACTTATTAATGCATTGAACTGGATTTCGTATTTCAACAGTGAAAAGCACAAATAAAATGACTGCAACTTGAAGTACTTCCCTACAGGCCTGTAATATTGGGTTCCTATGTCTGTTCTTAATGGTTATGCTTAGCCTTTAAACAAACATGGGAGGACATATTTTTACTGTACTATTTAAATAGGTAACTCAACTCTTTAAGCTATAAGTGGGCCCTATACCAGCAGTGATATAGTACTTTTAACATAATAAAAAGTCACAAATTGCTTCAGAGAGGCAAAAATACCTAGAAACTGAGCAATGGTAGGATAAAGGCTTTTTGAAGGAAGAGAGAGAAAGCAAGATGGAGGGGTTTAGGGACAACATTCCAGAGTGTGGGGCCGAGGTGGATGAAGGCTCTGTGGCTGAAGGGTGAGCTAGTGGTGGGGGCAAAGCAAATGAAGAGCATTGGTGGGTAGGGAGGGGAGGTGGTACATGCAGGAACAGAGCTGAAGGAGTCAGCAGAGGCATGGAGGGAAGAGGCTGTGATAGGCCTTAAAGACAAGGACAAAAATATTGAAATCGGTGTTTTGGAGGTTGGCGAAAACAGGAATCATAGGGGAACAGGATTTAATGCAGTATAGAGCTGTAGCATCTCCTTTTACATAGAGGGGCAGTTGTTAGATAACATTTTAAAAATATTTGTATCACATCTCAAAAAACCACCAGCCTAGACTGAGAATGTCTCCATTTTCAGACAGCTCTAATGGTCCTAGGTGAAATAAAGTTGGACAGTCTCAATCTATTTTCCTGTAGCTGTTAGTCCACTGCACACAACTGCCTAGTTTGACATTAATTGCTATTAAATTGGGACTCTTACTCAAGAGACACTTAGGAAGCAGAAATGTTACATTGGTGAAGCAATGGTTACTTTGGGCAGATAATTGGGATAGTGTAGAGGGAGTTTTTCTACTTCTAACCCATAGCCTAGAAAATTGTGGCCGTGTTTAATTGCAGAATTTGAGCAAATAGTGCCACCCCATGAAATGTGCTCCATCCTCCCTATCTTGCCTCTCAATACCTCTTCCAGCTCCTACCAGATGCTGCTGCTGTGGGAATAGAAATCTGCTGAACACTTTCAATGGGAATTCTTGACCTTGCAATAGTAACAAGCAGCAGAGTGAATTCCTCTGGAGCGGTAAATCAATCAAGACTGACTCTGTGAAATGGAGGGGAACCAAAACAATGCCCATAACTTAGGTAAACTTGAGGGGTAATGTTCCAACTTGGCAGGAAGCTCCTTCCCCCAGTAGCACTTATCAGAAATTTGGGCATGCAAAGTTGGAAAATTGCTCCTTTTAAAGAAAGAAAGACTTGCATTTATATAGTGCCTTTCATGGCCTCAGGATGTCTCAAAGCGCTTTACAGCCAATGAAGTACTTTTGAAGTGCAGTCACCGTTGTAATGTAGGAAATGCGGCAGCCAATGTGTGCATAGCAAGGTCCCATAAGAAAGTAAGAACATAAGAAATAGGAACAGGAGTAGGCCATACAGCCCCTTGAACCTGCTCCACCATTCAATCAGATCATGGCTGATCTCCAACCTCAACTGCACTTTCCTGCCCGATCCCCATATCTCTTGATTCCCTTAGAGTCCAAAAATCTATCTACCTCAGCCTTGAATATACTCAACAACTCAGCATCCACAGCCCTCTGCGGTAGAGAATGCCAAAGATTCACAACCCTCTGAGTGAAGAAATTCCTCCTCATCTCAGTCTTAAATGGCCGACCCCTTATCCTGAGACTATGCCCTCTAGTTCTAGACTCTAGACATCCCACAATGATGACTAGATAAATCTGTTTTTACGTGTTGGTTGAAGGATAAATTTTGGCCAGGACACCGGGGAGAACTCCCCTGCACTTCTTCAAAATAGTGCCGTGGGATCTTTTATGTCTACCTGAGAGGGCAGACGAGACCTCAATTTAATGTCTCATTCGAAAGACGGTACCTCCGACTGTGCAGCACTCCCTCAGTACTGCACTGGGAATGTCACTATTTTATGCTGAAGTCACTAGAGTGGGAGATTTGATTCTAAGAACAGAAAACTATTCCATTCTCCATTCTCCATCATTGACATCTTTTATCTTGAACTTTGGCTTTAAAAAAAGTACATAACTTCTCCACCATCCCAAACATAGGCTAGAAATTTCTGCTACCAATATTAGTGGATGATCAGATAATGAGTTCCTCTGTCTGCTATTTTAACGGAGGCATTAACCCATTTAAAATAAACAAGGAGTTAAACTGGCAAAAGGAAAGTTCAGAATTGATTTTAGAAATCATTTAATCACACAACAAATGATTAATAACTGGAATGATTTTCCAGATAGAGTAGTGGAGACAAAGCTTGGGAATCATTCAAGATGCAGTTAGTGCTGTTATGGGAAGATAGTAGGTTCCTACGGAAAGATAAGTTAGCTCTACCTCATCTTTGTGAAAGGGGTTAAAGCATCTATTAAAATAGCAAACCGAGGAATATTGGGCCAACAATGTGATTTTTTTTTGTTAAATGTTTGCATTTTTATTTCTGTTTAATATTTATCAGTTTATATCTGTTTTCTGTGGCTTTATTCATTTCATTTTTTTTCATTTGTGAATCTGTGTATTTATTGGTGGTTGTGTTGTGGTTTCAGTTGATTTCATAGGTGGACTTGATTCATACTCCTACCACGCTCCCCAGAAACCCTCCCATGTACAGTTAACGCCTGTTTACCTGTAAGTAAGGTTTGGTGTTTTAATGTAACAATACTAATCCACTGGAATAGAAACTAAATTAACAATAAAAAACTACCCTCATTGCTTGCTGTGCAATTTTAATACTTATCATTTAAGCATAATCACAGTCATTCTACTACAGTTGAACCTTATAAATACAAACTCATGGGGTGCACAAAAATAATCCTTATTGCAGGTTAATTTATTGATGGTCACACTCTTATCTTATTGATGGAGTTTCAGACAGGGCTGAGGAAAAACCATGTGCTATAGGAAGGAATGTGTAGTAGTTGAGTTCATTATAACAAGGTTCTGTTGTATGTAGGTGCTGTATGCTGCTCCCTATACTGCTGTTTTAAATATATACCAGCGATTGCTTGCATTGGTACGTGCTTGAAGAAACACACAGGGCTCAGTACTAATATGCTAATACTTTAAGCCAATAGCAGAAACTTAAAATATATGATCTATATTCTTAAAACATTTCAAATTTAGCAACTCTAATCGTAAGTTACAACAGCCATAGTAGTTAAAATGAAGATGGAAATCTTGCATTATTATTGTTTTAGGCTCTTAATGAATCATTAATGCCACTGTCCTATTATCCTGTGTAGTACTGTGCTCACTCTGATGTCACCACCATAACACAGAAAGACTATAGTGTGGCTGATAATGGGAAGTGGAAATGTTCACATTGGTGCTTTATTTGAAGCCACTCTTAGCTTGGAGGGCTAAAGCATATTATTGGTGGAGAGTAAAGGGAATTATGCTAACCCAAGTTAAATCTGACTTAACCAATAGGGGTGATTTTAACCCTCCTCGGCTGGCAGGAACTGGGTGGTGTGCTGTTAAAATTGCTTCAGAGTCCTTACCACCCCATTCCTGCTGCTTTCCCACTGACCACCATTTTAACTATGCACCTTTTTTAGTTGGCCAAGGCACCTGCCAGAGATGGGTGGGGGGGTCTCATGAATGCATGCAAATTGGGGTCCTATAATGTCATTAGGACCTCAACATGATTTTAATGCAAAATTGCAGAAGTCCCGCCCAATGCCCAACAACTAGTAAAACCGAGCAGGATTGGTTTCTCAGGGCCACTCGAAGCACTATTTAAAGGGGCAGTCACCTACAGGCAATTGGATCATAGGGATCCATGTGCCATTGCACTGTTTGGATTGCCAGTAGACTTTTCAGCTTCCAGATTGCTTCCTTCTGCGTTTTTCTGAGATACTTACCTTGAATACGCTCTCACAGCTTATCATGGATGCCATTATAGCCACTTTGATTTGGATGGAGGAAGAGGGGAATCAAGAGGAGCAGCGGCAGCCTCAGCAAACAGCAGGTGGGCCTATGAGAACAAAGCAGGTGAGGGGGCTGTTTGTAGGAGGCCTTACCCAGACCAGAGGGCCTATAGGCCAAGAGTTACTTTTCTGGATCTATCTGAGGAGCAGTGCATCAGGAGGTTGTGCTTCTCCAGGCAGGCTGTTACAGACATCTGCACCCTCTTGTAACAGGGCCTGCTGCCTGCTGCACCAGACGGCCATGCTTTGCAAGTGGCTGTCAAAGTCACCACAGCCCTTAACTTCTTTGACACTGGCTTATTCCAGGCTGACGCAGGGGACATCTGCATATCCCAATCTGCAATGCACAGCTGCATAAAGCAGCTCACCAATGCCCTGTTGGCCAGTACATCACTTTTCCCATTGATGGCAACAGGAGTGAGCCCAGTAATTTGCAGCAGTGGTTGGTTTCCCTCGCATCCAGGGCATTATTGACTGCGCACTTGTTGCCATCAGGCACCAAAATATCAGCCAGCAGCCTTTGTAAATAGGAAGGGCCACCACTCAATTAATGTGCAACTCATCTCCAATCACAGAAACAGGATAATGCAAGTTTGTGTAAAGCTCCCTGGCAGCTGTCACAATGCTTTTATCCTGCAATATTCAATTATCTCTCCAGTATTCAACCCTTCCAGTAATGTGACAGGATGCCTGCTGGGGGATGCCTACATATATGGCTCATGACACCCTCCACAACCCCACCACACCTGAACAACATAGGTTTAATAAGAGCCATGGGACCATTAGATCATAATTGAGCACACCAAAGGGCTCCTCATAGTTTCGGGTGTCTCGACAGGTCTGGGGGCTCCCTACAAAATGCCCCACAAAGAATCTCCCACGTCATAGTGGTGTGCTGCATCCTGCACAACCTTGTCATCCAAAGAGGCCTGTATTTGGAGGAAGTTTACTAACTCTATTACTCCTACAAGGTGCTCCCCTAGTGGCCTCAGCAAAGCTGGATGGGGAGGTAATGAATGGAAAGCCAAGTGTCCAGAATTTGATGAGGAAGTAGTCCTGAAAGGAATTGCTGGTTCTGCAAGGGCTACAATGTGAGAAGAGAATGCTGTTAGTATCTGGTGTGAGGACAGCAAAGGAAGAGGTGAAACTATGAGGAGCCCTTTGGTGTGCTCAATTATGATTTAATGGTCCCATGGCTCTTATTAAACCTATGTTGTTCAGGCGTGGTGGGGTTGTGGAGGGTGTCATGAGCCATGTATGTAGGAGGAATCTCTTGTCCCCCAGCAGGCATCCTGTCACGTTACTGGAAGGGTTGAATACTGGGGAGATAATTGAATTTCAAAGAGAAATGGAGTTGGTCCAGTGTGTCCTTGGTGGTGAAAGATGTGATGGAGAGGAGGGAATTATTGAAAGTGCTGGGGGATGGGGTGAAAGGACTGTTGGCAGGTGTTAGTGAGAGAAATGGAAAGATGAAGAGCTGTACTCACATCTGCTGCTCTTGTAAGGTTACTGAACCTCTTCCTACATTAAACCCTGGTCCTAGAGGTGGTGCTCCAGGGATTGACATGCTCAGCCACCTCTGTCCAGGTGTGCTGGATATCAGTCCTGATTATTTTCCTTTGAGTGTTGTGGGGAACAGTATTTCCCTCTTTGCCCTGAAATCCTCCGCTAGGTCCTCCATGGATGCATCAGAAAACCTGGGAGCAGTATTCCAACTCATTTCTGAGATTCACCTTCTTAGAATCAGAGAAAATTTACGGCACAGAAACATAGAAAATAGGAGCAAGAGCAGGCCATTCGGGCCTTCGGGCCCACTCCGCCATTCAAAATGATCGTCCAACTCAGTACCCTGTTCCTGCTTTTTCCCCATATCCCTTGATCCTTTTAGCATCAAGAAATATATCTGTCTTCTTCTTGAATACATCTAATGACTTGGCCTCCACTGCCTTCTGTGGTAGAGAATTCCATAGGTTCACCACCCTCTGGGTGAAGAAATTTCTCATCTCGGTTCTAAATGGCATACCCGTATCCTGATGCTGTGACCCCTGGTTCTGGACTCCCCAGCCATCGGGAACATCCTCCCTGCATCTAGTCTGTCTAGTCCTGTTAGAATTTTATATGTTTCGATGAGATCACCTCTCATTTTTCTAAACTCTAGTGAATAAAGGCCTAGTCGACCCAATCTCTCCTCATACCTCAGTCCTGCCATCCCAGGAATCAGTCTGTTAAACCTTTGTTGCACTCCCTCCATGGCAAGGACATCCTTCCTCAGATAAGGAGACCAAAACTGTACACAATACTCCAGATATGGTCTCACCAAGGCCCTGCATAACTGCAGTAAGACATCCCTGCTCCTGTACTCCAATCCTCTTGCAATGAAGGCCAACATACCATTCGCCTTCCCAACTGCTTGCTGCACCTGAATGCTCGCTTTCAGCAACTGGTGTACAAGGGCACCCAGGTCTCATTGCACCTCCCCTTTTCCCAATCTATCACCATTCAGATAATAATCTGCCTTTCTGTTTTTACAACCAAAATGGATAACCTCACATTTTTCCACGTTATACTGCATCTGCCATGTTCTTGCCCACTCACCCAACTTGTCAAAATCACATTGGAGCCTCTTTGCATCCTCCTCACAGCTCACATTCCACCCCAGCTTTGTGTCGTCTGCAAACTTGGAAATGTTACATTTAGTTCCTTCATCCAAATCATTGATATATATTGTGAATAGCTGGGGCCCAAGCAATGATCCCTACGGTACCCGACTAGTCACTGCCTGCCACCTGGAAAAAGACCCATTTATTCCTACTCTCTGTTTCCTGTCTGTCAACCAATTCTCAATCCATGCCAGTATATTACCCCCAATCCCATGTGCTTTAATTTTGCACACTAACCTCTTGTGTGGGACCTTATCAAAAGCCTTCTGAAAATCCAAATACACCACATCCACTGGTTCTCCCCTATCTATTCTAGAGGGTTCAAGAACTAGAGGACATTGATTTAAGCTGATTGGCGGTAGGATCAGAGGGGACATGAGGAAAAACTTTTTTACCCAGAAGGTGATGGGTGTATGGAATTCGCTGCCCGAATTGGTGGTAGAGGCAGGGACCCTCAACTCTTTTAAAAAGTACCTGGACCTGCACCTAAAGTGCTGTAAGCTGCAGGGCTACGGACCGGTTGCTGGAAGGTGGGGTTAGAATGGGCACCTGGTTGTTCTTCGAGCCGGTGCGGACACAATGGGCCGAATGGCCCCCTTCTGTGCTGTATCTTTTCTGTGGTTCTATGGTTCTATGGCCACTTCTCCTCCAGGAATGCCCCACCTTGAAGAAGTTCTGTTGTTCTCTCCAACGGGATTTCCGTTTGTCTCTTTTACCTTGTTCACTTTCATTGCTTTCTGTTTCCTTTCTCATGTTTGATCCGGTTTCTTCTAAAACTCGCTTTCACAACCACATCTCTTTCCTCAGCAACAGTCTCCGGCTCCGACTTCTTCCACATGGTTTCCAATTTAAATTCCACTCTTCATGTTTCGGATCCACCCGTGATTACAGATATCTCCATGATATTCAGCATTCCTCGAACCACTGCTCTCGCCACTTCCTGAGAGCTATGCTCAACGCCATGTGCTGCTACATGCACACTCTCGTCCTCTCTCTTCAACAGCACCGACTCACTCTACTTCAGAGTTTTCCTGTTTCACAGTTCCATTTCATCCTTCGCCACATCCGGCGCTTTAACAAAAAACTTTTTGTCTTCGTTTTAGGTGTCAAGGACCGCAAACTTCAACAACTCTTAGATACCAACACCCCTCTTGATTCTTCTTTCCCTTCACCTTCCTCTGACCCCATCCCTCCTTCCAATCTCACTCTTTGTCCTGTTTTCACTATCCCGTCTGACATTCCCCCCTCTGACCCTAAACGATCAGTCCTCATCCCCCACCTCAATGAATTTCAAGCTTGTCACGATGCTGAGCTCTTCTTCCATCGCCTTCACCTCCGCGCCACTTTATCGGCCAGGACTCTTCCCCCCGCACAGCGGACTCTTTCTCCCGTCTTCAGAATTCTCATTTCACCTGGACCCCTCCCTCTGGCCTCTTACCCTCTCTTGATCCTTTCATTGGGAACTGCCGACGTGACATCGGCCATCTCAATTTCTCTGCTCCCCTCACTTACTCTAATCTACCTCCCTCTGAACTCGCAGCATTCCGTTGTTTCATGTCCAACTCTGACATTGTCATTAAACCTGCTGACAAGGGCAATGCTGTTGTTGTTTGGCGAACAGACCTCTTCCTTGCGGAGGCTGAACGCCAACTCAATGACACCTCCTCCTACCTCCCCCTGGACCGTGACCCCACTGCTGAACATCAAGCCATCGTTTCCCAGACCATCGCTGACCTCATCTCCTCTGGCGATCTTCCTTCCATGGCGTCCAACCTCATAGTCCCCCAACCCCGCACAGCCCACTTCTACCCCCTTCCCAAGATCCACAAACAGGACTGCCCTGGGTGACCCATCGTTTCAGCCTGTTCTTGCCCCAGAGAACTTATTTCCTCCTACCTTGACTCTATTTTCTCTTCTCTTGTCCAGTCTCTTCCGACCTACATCTGTGACTCTTCTGAAGCCCTCTGCCACTTTAACAGTTTCCAGTTCCCCGGCCCTAACCGTTTCTTTTTCACCATGGACGTCCAGTCCCTCTACACCTCCATCCCCCATCAGGACGGCCTGCAGGCCCTCCACTTCTTCCTTGAATGGAGGCCCAACCAGTCCCCATCCACCACCACCCTCCTCCACCTGGCTGAACTTAGTCTTACATTGAACAACTTCTCCTTTGACTCCACTCACTTCCTCCAAATAAAAGGTGTCGCCATGGGAACCCCAGCTATGCCTGCCTTTTTGTGGGATACGTGGAACATTCCTTGTTCCAGTCCTACTCAGATCCCCTCCCTCACCTCTTTCTCCGATACACTGACGACTGTATCGGTGCCATTTCCTACTCTCGCCCCGAACTGGAAATTTCATCAACTTTGCTTCCAATTTCCACCCTTTCTTGCCTTCACATGGTCCATCTCCAACTCTTCCCTTCCCTTCCTCGACTTCTCTATCTCCATTTCTGGGGATAGGCTGTCAACCAATATCTATTATAAGCCCACCAACTCGCACAACTACCTTGATTACACTTCCTCCCACCCCGCTTCCCATGAGGACTCTATTCCCTTCTCCCAGTTTCTCCGTCTCCGTCGCATCTGTTCTGACGATACCACCTTCTGCACCAATGCTTCTGATATGTCTTCCTTTTTCCTCAACCTAGGATTCCCCTTCACTGTAGTTGACAGGGCCCTCGACTGTATCTGTCCTATTTCCCGCACTTCTGCCCTCACCCCTTCCCTTTCCTCCCATGATAGGGTCCCCCTTGTCCTCACCTTCCACCCCACCAGCCTCCACAATCAACGTATCATCCTCCGCCATTTCCGCCACCTCCAGCACAATTCCATCACCAAACTCATCTTCCCCTCCCCTTTCAGCATTCCGAAGGGACCGCTCCCTCTGCGACACTCTGGTCCACTCTTCCATCATCCACAACACCTACTCTCCTCCCCACGGTACCTTCCTGTGCGAGCGCAGGAGATGCAACAGTAGGGAACCCGGAAATGGGGCGGGTTGGAGCCGGGCTCCGGACCTGCCCTGGGAATCCCCGATTTTCGTAGCCCCACCCGCCACGAACGCACCCGATTGCGGGTGCTAAAATCGAGCCCCATCACCTCCTCTCTTCCCACCGTCCAGGGCCCCAAACACTCCTTCCAGGTGAGGCAGTGGTTTACTTGTACTTCTTTCAATTTAGCATACTGTATCCGCTGTACACAATGCGTTCTCCTCTACACTGGGGAGACCAAACGCAGACTTGTGATCGCTTTGCTGAACACCTCCGCTCTGTCCGCAAGTGTGACCCTGACCTGCCGGTTGCTTGCCATTTTAATTCCCCTTCCTACTCCCACGTTGACCTCTCTGTCCTCGGCCTCTTACACTGTTCCAATGAAGCTCAATGTAAGCTCAAGGAACAGCACCTCAACTTTCGTTTAGACACTTTACAACCTTCCAGACTCAACATTGATTTCAATAATTTCAGATCATAACCATGCTCCCATTTTTTCGGTACCCAGGTGCTGGTGATGGTTCTGCTGTTGCCATTTACAGCAACTCCTGATCAATCATTTGTTTCCTAACCTGTCCCATTACCACCTTCCTCTCCTTGCACCATCATCCCTTTTGTCATTTAATCACTCCTGCCCTCTACCCTATCACAGACCTTCCCTTTTGTTCTTTACTCCCCACCCTCCCTCCCCCCCCCACCCTTTCCCGGGCTCTGTACTTGCTTAATAACTTTAACTCTAACATCTTCCAGTTCTGACGAAAGGTCTTCAACCTGAAACCTTGGGCTCTAGTTTCGCACCCGCGATCGGGTGCGTTCGTAGCGGGGGGGGCTACGAAAATCGGGGATTCCCGGAGCGGGTCCGGAGCCCGGCTCCTACCCGCCCCATTTCCGGGTTCCCCACTGATACGCTCACATACGGGCGCAGCCCCCGCATGTGGGGCTCCCGCCGGCAATTAAAGCCAGCGGGGTGCCACTTAAAGTAATTGAACAGGTACTTCATGTTGCTTACAGACCTGATTGACCTGATATTTTAGCAGGGATGGGATTTTGCAACTGACTGGGACTGTTTCCCGTACTGGGGGAAACACTCCCAGTTCAAATGGACGTGTTGCAGCCATCAGCCTGTGGCAGCTGCAAAGGTCCATTTGACAGTGGGGGGGGGGAGACCCTCACTCACTGCAGGAGGCCACTCTGTCACTGTAGACAAAGTTTGGCCTCCACCACCCTCCTCCTAACAATAAAATTCACCAACTTGCACACTTACCCCGGTGTCCAGACACATGTACCTACCTTGCGGACCCCCTCAGATGTACATCTTCCGGATGGGGGCCGCCGTAACTGTAGTCATGACCTCCTCGGAGGGCGAACAGCATCACCAGCCCCGCCGGCCATGCCGTCCACCTCTGACACGTGGAGCTCCACAACACAGTGCTGTGACACATCCACCTGTACTGCAGGAGGGAGGGCTACCGCAGAGAGAGATGCGTCGCAGAGGGCACTACCCTCGCCACAGGGTCCACAGACCGAGGCTCAGCTTCCTGGACCTCTCTGAGCAGCAGTGCACACGGAGGCTCAGAGTCACTCGACATGTAGTCGTGGACATCTGCAGCCTCCTTCATGCCGAGCTGCTCCCGGTTGTCCCGAGCACCAACTTCTTACCTGTCGCTGTCAAAGTCACCACTGCCCTCAATAACTTCTCCTCCGCATCCTTCCAGGGTGTCACCGGGGACATCGCCGGTGTCTCTCAGTCGTCTGCACAAAAGGCCGGCGAGGAACGTGATGCTGTTCGCCCTCCGAGGAGGTCATGACTGCAGCTACGGCGGCCCCCATCCTGCAAATACACCTACACCCACTCTGCAGTGACACAGTGGGTGGCATCAGTTGTGGGTCTTCATTGTGATCCTCAGGAAATGGCATTATTGGACAAACCAGACAAGATTCGCAAAGACGTGACAGTAGTGGTGCCAATATAATATATAATGTGAGTTGATCAGAAATTAAATATAAGTAAAAACCATGACAAACCCTCAAACACCCTTGTGCATCCCCTTCATGCTCACGACACGTTTGCCTTATGCTTCCTACTGCACATATGTGATGCATGCCCTGTGGCTGCAGCACAGGTAGTGGCAAGTTGAGTGAGGCTGACCGTGAAAGAGATGCATGAGAGGGTGAGTATGGGATAGAGCCATGAGATTGTATGAGGATTGGGTTGAGTGGTAGTGGCGGGATGAGTACTGGCGAGGTGAGTAGGTGCAGGTAATATGAGGATGAGCTTTGAGTGGGTGTGAGTAGTGTTGGCTGTGCAGAAGGAGATGTGGGGTGGGGACGGTGATGTGGCAGACGGAGTGTAGGGGAATGAGTAAGTGTACTCACTCTGGCTGACCTACTTAGGTCATTGCAGCGCCTCCTGCACTGTATGCAGGTGCGCGTTATGTTGGTGGTGCAGGTGACCTCCTCTGCCACCTCGAGCCAGGCCTTCTTGGTGGCAGAGGCAGGCCGCTTTCTCCAGCCCGCCGGGGGGAAGATCTCTGTCCTCCCCCTCCTCCACACCCCATCCAATAAGAGCTGGAGTGAGGCATCATTAACCTGGGAGCAGCCTTCCCCCTGGGCTGCTCCATGCTGTAATTTTTGCTATTTCTTGCAGCATCAGTCAGTGGAGGACTGCCCCTTTAAATAGAGCTCCTCCCGCTGACAGTCCTTATTGCGCATGCGCAGTCCGCCAGCTGCGCAGCTTAGCAGCGGGGAACCTGGAAGACCAGGTAAGTGGCTGCAATTAGCCTGCAATTGCGCACGAGGCAGACTGATTTTACCGGGCGCGTTACCCACACGCCCAATTGACCCCCCACCACGAACCCGCCGCCCTGGTAATATCGGGCCCCTTAACTCTGTTTCTTTCTCCACGGATGCTGCCTCACTTGCTGAACTTTTCCAGCATTTTCTGTTTTTATTGGAAGACGTGGTCTTGCACCAATAAGGATGGGCATTGGCTGTAGTGTAAAAGCAGCTGTTGTGAAGCATCAGCAGAACAAATTTTGATAGCCCTTCATGCTGATATTCACATCTCTTCAGCTCTTTTTAATCATTAAAATCATTGGCGGTGGGAGTCCTGTGAGTTATGTATGGTGCACATGTTTGACTACACTTGCATGAAGCTCTGCCTTCCCCAATTTCACATTGATGTAAGCAGTCAATGCTTACTCCCTTGCTCATAAGAAAATGAAGCCCATATTGTACTTTTCACCATAGTGTTGAATTGACATTTTTTATCCGTTCTGCTTTTCCTGATTTCTCTTTTTCTTATGTCTCTTTCTTTTTTATTTTTCTTTCTTCTTACTCTCCTTCTTCACTTTTTCCTTTCCTCTTTATTTCTTTTTCCATTTATCTCCTCTCATTTTTCACTGCCAAGAAGTTTGACTTCGAGACGCCATTATTTAATCCTTTTCCTTTTCTTTCATTTTTCTACAAAAGACACTTTGGAAACTATTGCAACATCCAAAACACAACTGAAGTGTATGTATTAAAACTTTAGTGTCAATTATTTTAAGAGATAGAAAGTGAAAAAATCAAATTTTCAGCACAGTCCGTCAGGATGATTTTTGCCATTAAAATCATGACATCACAGATAATCGAGGACACTTCAGAGGTACATCCATAAGAAACATGATTAAAACTGCCAGCAGAGAGGAAACTTTCATCCCATCAGTCTGGTCAGGATTCAAGGGTCCCAAAGGTCAAAGGGTAGGATTTAAACCACAGTGCCACCTGGTCCCCTATGTAAAAAATTGTTTGAATAAATGACTCATTCATTAGCTTGATCTAGGGAAAAATACAGCCAAAGAAAGTTTCTTTAGTTTATACCCCATCACATATGGACGCTGTGCATTATTTTCAGATTTGCTATTGTTTCACTTATATACCATGGCACACACTTGCAGCAGTTTTCAAATCAGCTGACTGTCAGTGAAGATTTGTTTTACAGGATTACAGAAAAAATGGAATTTGCATTTGCCCAGCTTCATGTTTGAAAATTGGGCCCGGAAAATCTTCAGATAATATTCCTATCATGTGGTGCCTGCTTCTTTAAGTAAGTCCAGAGATGGAAGCTGAGCTGAAACTATAAGGAGATTGTGTAGAGAGAACGAACACACAGAACAAAAAAGATCAGAAGTAAAAAAGGCTTTAAAAATGAATAAGTGATCTAAGCAGATGGTATTTAAAATTAGTGTGTTGAATTCAGGATTAATTATATTAATTTAAATCTGCAGCAAAAATCATTTTGATAAGGAATAAGAACATATCCCAAGGGAGACTAAACAACATTATATTATATTTATTCATAGGCCACAGATAATGAGCTTCTTAGAGTGCCTACTTAGTCAGGAGTTTTCTCTGAATTTCCCCATAGATAAGAAAGAATTAAGAGGTTGAAAATGATTTTATTTCAAAGGCTAAAAACTGCATCTCACTCAAAAAAAGGATTATATAAAAAGATCAGGATTGAATTATATTTATTTGTAGACCAGGAACTGAGGAGTTTTCTTTGTTGGGGGTGCGGGGGGGAGGTTGCTTCCTTTTGTCCTTCTAGGCGAACAAATTAATAGTGACTGTTACTGTTCATTTTTCAAAGACCATATTATTAATGATTGGAGAGAACACATGAAAAGTCAGGTTACATTATGCAGCGGAAAATCATTAATTTTCAAAAATAGTTTCCTACTTTCAGCAATGTAGTGGAATTGCAGCCTGTAGTATAACATAATCAGGACACTTTTTTAGGTCATATTTCATGTTTTTTTTATTTTACCTAAATAGATTAGACATCTAACCTAAAGGATATTGTGGGCTTGATTCTAATTTATTTAGCTAAAATATCATGTCACATTTTTTACCCAGCACCCTTGATAACTGCTTCAAATATACAGTTGCAAGGGTCTTGAGTCAGCAGTGTTTAAGAACAGAGTTGAAAAGGAAAACTGAGTTTTGGAAATTTGGAATAAAAATAGGAAATGGAGATCAGATCAATCAGCATCTGAAAGTGATAAAGTAGGTTAATGTTTCAGTTGACATCCTTCCCCAAAACTGGCCAGTGCTGGCACTGTGCCGTCTTTATTGAACTCTCTCCTCTCTCTCTCTCTCTCTCTCTATATATATATATATATATATATATATATATATATATAAATAATATATATATATATATATTCCATTCTACAGAATATCCCACTCTACAAAACATTCTATTCTTATTCAGCACCAATTGACACTAAGTTTATAATCTCACTCAGAGGTCACAGGATGTCCGGTGAACAAAACGAAAAATTGTCACACTGAAGCAGTAGAAAGTGTTCTTCTCAGGTTGTTGCTAAAGTATATCCTCAGGGGCTTTACTCTGCATCTTACCATGCTACGCTAGATCTGAGAGTGTTTGACGCTGACCCTGTGCACCCAGAATGGAAGGTGGTCCATTCTCCAGTACTAATGCCTCTTAACCAGTTAAGCACATAGATCAGCGAAATAGAAAAGAATTGATGCTGCTAAACTTCACAGGGTAGATTTTCACCTTTACCGTTTGGGTGGTAATGTGGCAGAGCGGATCGCCCACCCGTTCTAGTACCTGCCTGACTTTCATTTCCATTGATTTCAATTGAAATGAATATTGGGCGGGTTCTACAACTGGCAGTCGATCTGCTCTGCCACTTTACTGCCCAAACAGTAAAAATGAAAATCTACCCTGTGAAACCAATGTAATACTGCATATCAGGAATTGGAACAAAGACAGAAACCCAGCAACTACAGTTTATTAACTATTAACAAAAGATTGAGCTGTCACATTTTGCTTATTGGAAAACATTCAGTTAGTAATGGTTGACTGCTAAAAGTATTCATATTAATAAAATGCAATTTTAGTATATGATTTGTGTCAATGATTAAAAGAATGATAGAGACATACATCACTGTGATGAAAGTGAAATCAAGAGAAAACATGAGTATTAAAAATAGAAAAATGTGCAATGCTAAATTGGGCCAAAATAACAAATCACTGAGTACTAATGAGTTTTTTTCTCTTTCCTCCAACGGGATGGAGAGAACAGAATTATAAAGGTCTTCAAGTTTCTTAATAGTGCACATTTCTGGAAAATGGATTTTGTTAATTTGACATTTTTTCCCTTATTTGAACAAATTATTGTTTCAGAAAACTGGTGAATCGTTTTGCTGAGCAAAGAGATATAGGGCTCGATTTTAGGGTCGGGTTACCTGCGGGTTTCCAGCGGGGGGGCCCCGAAAATCCCGATCTCCGATCACGTGACCGGATTCGGACGAAATCCCGGCCACTTCCGGTTACCGCGCTGACGTGCGGGGCTGCGCGCAAGCCCCGCTGGTGGGAATCCCGCAGGCAATTAAAGCCAGCGGGGTTCCACTTGAGAGCACTTAACTTGCTCGTTGTGGTCAGTTAATGAGCTGAAGCAGCTGTCAAAAGAGGAAGTGTGGGATTTTAGGTTCAAGGCAGTCAGTTTCCCACACTGGGGGAAACAGGACCCTTCAAACCAGGCGTGTTGCAGCCAGCAGCCTGTGGCAGGTGCCAAGGTGCGCTCCACGGGGGAGAGCCCTCACCCACGCAGGAGGCCACCGCGTCACATAGGGCAACCCCTGCCCCCCACCACCCCCCGGCCAAGCCAGAGGACAGACCGACACGAAACCGCAGCCCCAGTCCGAGGACCCACACACCTACCCTGCACAACCCCTCAGACCAACACCTGCCAGTTGGGTGGTGTGTGGACACCCTCGGAGGACAAAGAGCATGACCAGCACCAGCAGCCTCGCAGTCCACGCCGTCCGCCGCAGAGACGTGGATCCCCCCAACACGGTGTGGTTGCACGCCCACCTGCACAGCAGGAGGGAGGGCTACCGCAGAGAGAGACGCGTCGCAGAGGGCACTACCCTCGCCACAGGGTCCACAGACCAAGGCGCAGCTCCCCGGACCTCTCCGAGCAGCAGTGCACAGGGAGGCGCAGATTCGCTCGACATGTAGTCGTGGAGATCTGCAGCCTCTTTCATGCCGAGCTGCTCCTGGCTGGCCCCAGCACCAACTGCTTACCTGTCGCTGGCAAAGTCACCACTGTCCTCCACACCTTCTCCTCCGCATCCTTCCAGGGTGCAGCCGGCTACACCGCCGATGTCTCTCAGTCATCTGCGCGGACGAGCCCTGCAAATACACCTGCACCTACTCTGCAGTAACACGATGGGTGGCATCAGTGGTGGGTCCTCATAGTGATACCCAGGAGCGGGCATTATTGGACACAATGGACAGGATTCGCGGAGACATGGCAGTGGTGGTGTCAATATAATGTGTGCTGTTTGTGGCTCTGAAATTCAATATGGGTAACACCCATGACAAACCCTCAGACACCCTTGTGCACCCCCTTCATGCTGACGAGACGTTTGCCTTACCCTGTCTACTGCACATATGTGATGCATGCCCTGTGGCTGCAGCACAGGTGGTGGCAGGTTGAGTGAGGCTGGCCGTGAGGGAGATGCACGAGAGGGTGAGTATGGGATGGAGCCATGAGATTGTATGAGGATTGGGTCGCGTGTTAGTGGCAGGATGAGTACTGGCGAGGTGAGTAGATGGAGGTAAGATGAGGATGGGGTGTGAGTGGGCATGAAGGGTGATGTGACAGAATAGTGTTGGCGGTGCCGAAGGAGATTTGGGGTGGGGGCAGTGTTGTGGCAGACGGAGTGTAGGGGAAAGACTTCGTGTTCTCACTGTGGCTGACCTACTGCGGTCATTGCAGCGCCTCCTGCACTGTATGCAGGTGGGCCATATGTTGGTGGCGCAGGTGACCCCCTCTGCCACCTCGAGCCAGGCCTTCTTGGTGGCAGAGGCAGGCCGCTTCCTCCCGCCCGCCGGGGGGAAGATCTGTGTCCTCCCCCTCCTCCTCACCCCATCTGATGATACCTGGGGTGAGGCATCATTAAACTGGGAGCAGCCTTCCCCCTGGGCTGCTCCATGCTGCAATTTGTCCCATTGGTTGCAGCATCTATCAGTGGAGGACTGCCCCTTTAACTAGAGAGCCTCCAGCTGACAGATCGTACTGCGCATGCGCAGCCCGACCGACGCGCAGGCCAGCGCCGTGGACCCCGGAGGAGCAGGTAATTGGATCCTATTAGTGGATTGCCTGCTACGATCGCGTGGGCAACCCACTAATTTCGCCGTTCGCGTTTTCGACGCTCCCGGAGGACCACCCGCTGGGAACCCGCAGGCCTGCTAAATTCGAGCCCATACTAAGGGAAGAAATAACCAATGCAACCACTGACAGTTCATTAAAATCTCCTTTTCTGAAAAAATGCTACTGCATGAAATTAAAGTACAGGTCTACATGCACATTACATGCTGCGTGCCTTTAGTATAGTCACTATGTTTTGTTAACATAGAGATAGAAATACTCTTCCATATGAATTCATACGACCAATTTTGGAAGTAGGGCAGCTGTCACCAGATTTTGGGAGTGAAATTCAAATTTGGCAGGAGGCACAAAATGGGCGGTAGTGAATCGACCGTCCATTATACATCCCGCCTGAATTTCCTTCCCATTGACTTCAATGGAAATCCGAAAATCGGACTAGGTGTATAACAACTGGCCAATCTACTATCGCACGTTTTGCACTCCCTGTCAAACTTGAATTTCACTCTTTGTTTTTCTTGGGTTTTATGTGAGCTAAATACTGTAAAGTTGTGTTATCTAGTTTGCAATATTGCTAAAAAGATATTTGTTTCTGAAAGAGTTGGAATAGCTTATTACCCTTTTATCAGTATATATTCCCTGCTTATTTTTTAAAGGTTCATTTTCATAGAAGGGTTCTGGTATGATTTTTCTAATCATGTAAATTCTTTCCTTATGAATCAGGTTCAAGATAGCTGGCTAGCTACTAGTAAGAATAGATATTTAATCCTGTCCTTACTGACGTCCATTTTCCAACAGGAGTCACCAAATAGCAATTTGGAGCACGAAGCCAGGTTACTTTTCCTGCTCCTTAGCCCAAGGCATTGAGGCCAATTGTAGCAACAGCTAACTCAACACAAACCAGGGATCAAACCTCTAACTTTCTGGTCGTTGTAGTTCAGTAGTATGCTATTTAAAGTACGGTAGCATAGTGGTTATGTTACTGGACTAGTAATCCAGAGCCACGAATTCAAATCCCATCACGGCAGCTAGGAAATTTAATTATTTAATTAAATCTGGAATTAAAAAAACCTACCGGATTGTCGTAAAAACCCATCTGGTTCACTAATGCCCTTTAGGGAAGGAAACCTGCCGTCCTTATCCTGTTTGGCCTATATGTGACTCCAGACCGACACAAATGTGGTTGATTCTTAATCACCCTATGAAATGGCCTAGCAAGCTACTTAGTTGCACAATCTTGCTACAGAAAGTCACAATAAGAATAAAACCGGACGGACCACCCGGCATCGGACCACTAGGCACCGGACACGACAAAGGCAAACCAAGCCCAGTCAACCCTGCAAAATCCTCCTCACAAACATCTGGGGACTTATGCCAAAATTGGGAGAGCTGTCCCACAGACTATTCAAGCAACAGCCTGACATAGCCATACTCACAGAATCATACCTTTCAGCCAAAGTCACAGACTCTTCCATCACCATCCCTGGGTATGTCCTGTCCCTCCGGCAGGACAGATGCACCAGAGGTGACATCACAGTGATATACAATCAGGAGGGAGTGGCCCTGGGAGTCCTCAACATTGACTCCGGACCACTTAAATCTCATGGCATCAGATCAAACATGGGCAAAGAAACTTCCTGCTTATTACCACCTACTGCCCTCCCTCAACTGATGAATCAGTCCTCCTCCATGTTGAGCACCACTTGAGGAAGCAATGAGGGTAGCAAGGGCACAGAATGTACTCTGGGTCGCGGACTCGGTAGCACCACTACTGACCAAGATGGCCGGGTTCTGAAGGACATAGCTGCCAGGCTAGGCCTGCGGCAGGTGGTGAGCGAACCAACACGAGGGAAAAACCTACTTGACCTCGTCCTCGCAGATCTACCTGTCACAGATGCATCTGTCCATGAAATTATTGGTAGGAGTGACCACTGCACAGTCCTTGTGGAGACGAAGTCCGGTCCTCACACCGAGGAAACCATCCAACATGTGTGGCACTGCCACCGTGCTAAATGGGATTAGATTCAGAACCGATCTAGCAGTTCAAAACTGGGCATCCATGAGGCGCTGTGGGTCACCAGCAGCAGCAGAATTGTATTCCAGCACAATCTGTAACCTCATGGCCCGGCATATTCCTCACTCTACCATTACCAACAAGCCAGGGGATCAACCCTGGTTCAATGAGGAGTGTAGAAGAGCATGCCAGGAGCAGCACCAGGCGTACCTAAAAATGAGGTGCCAACCTGGTGAAGCTACAACACAGGATTACATGCATGCTAAACAGTGGAAGCAACATGCTATAGACAGAGCTAAGCGATTCCACAACCAACGGATCAGATCAAAACTCTGCAGTCCTGCCACATCCAGACGTGAATGGTGGTGGACAATTAAACAACTAATGGGAGGAGGAGAATCTATTAAAATCCCCGTCCTCAATGATGGCGGAGTCCAGCACTTCAGTGCAAAAGACAAGGCTGAAGCGTTTGCAACCATCTTCAGCCAGAAGTGCCGAGTGAATCATCCATAGAGTCATAGAGTCATAGAGTTATACAGCACGGATAGAGGCCCTTCGGCCCATCGTGTCCGCGCCGGCCATCAAGCCCACTCTAATCTAATCCCATATTCCAGCATTTGGTCCATAGCCTTGTATGCTATGGCATTTCAAGTGCTCATCTAAATGCTTCTTGAATGTTGTGAGGGTTCCTGCCTCCACAACCCTCTCAGGCAGTGAGTTCCAGACTCCAACCACCCTCTGGGTGAAAAAGTTCTTTCTCAAATCCCCTCTAAACCTCCCGCCTTTTACCTTGAATCTATGCCCCCTTGTTATAGAACCCTCAACGAAGGGAAAAAGCTCCTTAGTATCCATCCTATCTATGCCCCTCATAATTTTGTACACCTCAATCATGTCCCCCCTCAGCCTCCTCTGCTCCAAGGAAAACAAACCCAATCTTCCCAGTCTCTCTTCATAGCTGAAGCGCTCCAGCCCTGGTAACATCCTGGTGAATCTCCTCTGCACCCTCTCCAAAGCGATCACATCCTTCCTGTAGTGCGGCGACCAGAACTGCACACAGTACTCCAGCTGTGGCCTGACCAGTGTTTTATACAGCTCCATCATAACCTCCTTGCTCTTATATTCTATGCCTCGGCTAATAAAGGCAAGTATCCCATATGCCTTCTTTACCACCTTATCTACCTGTTCCGCCGCCTTCAGGGATCTGTGAACTTGCACACCAAGATCCCTCTGACCCTCTGTCTTGCCTAGGGTCCTCCCATTCATTGTGTATTCCCTTGCCTTGTTAGTCCCTCCAAAGTGCATCACCTCGCACTTTTCCGGGTTAAATTCCATTTGCCACTGTTCCGCCCATCTGACCAACCCATTTATATCGTCCTGCAGACTGAGGCTATCCTCCTCGCTATTTACCACCCTACCAATTTTTGTATCATCAGCGAACTTACTGATCATACCTTTTACATTCATATCCAAGTCGTTAATGTAGACCATAAACAGCAAGGGCCCCAGCACAGATCCCTGTGGTACCCCACTGGCCACAGGCTTCCAGTCACAAAAACAACCTTCGACCATCACCCTCTGCCTTCTGCCACTAAGCCAGTTTTGTATCCAAAGTGCCAAGGCACCCTGGACTCCATGGGCTCGTACCTTCTTGACCAGTCTCCTGTGCGGGACTTTATCGAAGGCCTTACTGAAATCCATGTATACCACATCCACTGCGTTACCCTCATCCACACGCCTAGTCACCCCCTCAAAAAATTCAATCAAATTAGTCAGACATGATCTTCCCTTGACAAAGCCATGTTGACTATCCCTGATTAATCCTTGCTTCTCCAAGTGGAGACTAATTTTGTCCTTCAGAATTTTTTCCAATAATTTTCCTACCACTGATGTTAGGCTCACTGGCCTGTAGTTCCCCGGTTTTTCCCTACTCCCCTTCTTGAATAATGGTACTACATTAGCGTCCTCCCAATATCCCCACCATCACAGGAGCCAGTCTTCAGCCAATTCGATTCACTCCACGTGATATCAAGAAACAGCTGAGTGCACTGGATACAGCAAAGGCTATGGGCCCCGACAAAATCCCAGCTGTAGTGCTGAAGTCTTGTGCTCCAGAACTAGCTGCGCCTCAAGCCAAGTTGTTCCAGTACAGCTACAACACTGGCATCTACCCAACAATGTGGAAAATTGCCCAGGTATGTCCTGTCCACAAAAAGCAGGACAAATCCAATCTGGCCAATTACCGCCCCATCAGTCTACTCTCAATCATCAGCAAAGTGATGGAAGGTGTCGTCGACAGTGCTATCAAGCGGCACTTACTCACCAATAACCTGCTCACCGAAGCTCAGTTTGGGTTCCGCCAGGACCACTTGGCTCCTGACCTCATTACAGCCTTGGTCCAAACGTGGACAAAAGAGCTGAATTCCAGAGGTGAGGTGAGAGTGACTGCCCTTGACATCAAGGCAGCATTTGACCGAGTGTGGCACCAAGGAGCCCTAGTAAAATTAAAGTCAATGGGAATCAGGGGGAAAACTCTCCAGTGGCTGGAGTCATACCTAGCACAAAGGAAGATGGTAGTGGTTGTTGGAGGCCAATCATCTCAGCCCCAGGGCATTGCTGCAGGAGTTCCTCAGGGCAGTGTCCTAGGCCCAACCATCTTCAGCTGCTTCATCAATGACCTTCCCTCCATCATAAGGTCAGAAATGGGGATGTTCGCCGATGACTGCACAGTGTTCAGTTCCATTCGCAACCCCTCAGATAATGAAGCAGTCCGAGCCCGCATGCAGCAAGACCTGGACAACATCCAGGCTTGGGCTGATAAGTGGCAAGTAACATTCGCGCCAGATAAGTGCCAGGCAATGACCATCTCCAACAAGAGAGAGTCTAACCACCTCCCCTTGACATTCAACAGCATTACCATCGCCGAATCCCCCACCATCAACATCCTGGGGGTCACCATTGACCAGAAACTTAACTGGACCAGCCATATAAATACTGTGGCTACGAGAGCAGGTCAGAGGCTGGGTATTCTGCGGCGAGTGACTCACCTCCTGACTCCCCAAAGCCTTTCCACCATCTACATGGCACAAGTCAGGAGTGTGATGAAATACTCTCCACTTGCCTGGATGAGTGCAGCTCCAACAACACTCAAGAAGCTCGACACCATCCAGGATAAAGCATCCCGCTTGATTGGCACCCCATTCACTACCCTAAACATTCACTCCCTTCACCACTGGCACACCGTGGCTGCAGTGTGTACCATCCACAGGATTCACTGCAGCAACTCGCCAAGGCTTCTTCAACAGTACCTCCCAAACCCATGACCTCTACCACCTAGAAGGACAAGGGCAGCAGGCACATGGGAACAACACCACCTGCACGTTTCCCTCCAAGTCACACACCATCCCGACTTGGAAATATATCGCCGTTCCTTCATCGTCGCTGGGTCAAAATCCTGGAACTCCCTCCCAAACACCACTGTGGGAGTACCTTCACCACACGAACTGCAGTGGTTCAAGAAGTCGGCTCACCACCACCTTCTCAAAGGCAATTAGGGATGGGCAATACTGCTGGCCTTGCCAGTGATGCCCATATCCCATGAACGAATAAAAATAAAAGTGCTGAGCTAGCCGGGGAACTGATTGGGTATTTGCTTCTACAGTATTTATTAAACAATCAGAACCAAACATCCAACAAGTTAATTGGGGATAGTTGTAGGCAGGCAGATTGGCATCTTATCCTGATACATGTAGCAGTGAGTATTTATGCACACAGCGGGACGTGATTCAGTATAAGCCCAGTGCACATGTGCCAATTGATAACTATTATCATGAAAAATACAGGAAAAGTAATCTAGGATTCTGTACTTTATCTAAATTTATAAAAGCTGTAAACAAATTATTTAAAATCCAGAGTATACAATTTTTTTTTTAACATACACCATCTCAGGCAAGAAAACAACCTAAAAGTGTATTTGTCAAGGAGCGTGCCGCTCTTACTCATTTGGAACTTTACAAAATATTTCCAGTGTGATCATTTATGCCAAAATTAGATTAGGCAGGATTTGAAATAAGGGGTCATCTGGATATGGAATGAGAACTAAACAGTTATTGCTTATTATTATATGTGTCAGGTTTATATGTGAAGGACCAATAGCTCTCCAATTAGTTATTGGAATGATGAAAGTACCTGTCCGTCTAACTATGTGTGAATTAACAACTTCATTCAAGGTGTAGAAATCCAGTCTTAGGGAGCTGATTACTTCTCTGCTGGGCAGTTGGTATTGAGTATTAGTGCAGATGGGTGACCAGCTCCCCAGCAGTAACATGGTAATACAGTGTGAGATGAGCACTGTCCCCACACAAGAACTCAGTTTTAATTTGTTTTGAGGATTGTTATGATTCAAGCTACTTCACAATTTTTTTCTTTATGCTATCCGCAAAAGTCAACTTCCATAGGCAATCCCGCTGTTACTATGAACCAAAACTGGATCTTATGTGCAAAATATCTGGATAACAAACCCCAGAGCAAACAATGAATCCTCATAATGTTGGGGTATGCACTGGAAATAATACCTGATACCACTGTTAATCCTGATCTCTTTGAATCAGTGGAAGAGCACTGTGCTCACAGACCATATATTTCAAGCTAAACTGCTAAATCATATTTATTGTGAGAACTAAAATTGTAAAGAAGCACAAATAACTTCCCAGAAATGCTAGGGAACCAAGGGACTAGTGAGAAGGAATTAAAGGAAATTAGTATTAGTAAAAAAATAGTGCTGGAGAAATTAATGGGAATGAAAGCCAATAAATCCCCAGGGCCTGATAATCTGCATCCAAGAGTACTAAAAGAGGTAGCCATGGAAATAGTGGATGCATTAATTGTCATCTTCCAAAATTCTATAGATTATGGAACAATTCCTGCAGATTGGAGGGTGGCAAAAGTAACCCCACTATTTAAAGAAGGAGGGAGAGAGAAAACAGGGAACTACAGATCGGTTAGCCTAACATCAGTAGTAGGGAAAATGCTAGAGTCTATTATAAAAGATGTGATAACAGGACACTTAGAAAATATCAACAGGATTAGACAAAGTCAGCATGGATTTATGAAAGGGAAATCATGTTCGACAAATCTACTGGAGTTTTTTGAGGATGTAACTGGTAGAATAGATAAGGGAGAACCAGTGGATGTGGTGTATTTGGATTTTCAGAAGGCCTTTGATAAAGTCCCACATAAGAGGTTAGTGTGCAAAATTAAAACACATGGGATTGGGGGTAATATACTGGCATGGATTGAAAATTGGTTAACAGACAGGAAACAGAGAGTAGGAATAAATGGGTCTTTTTCGGGGTGGCAGGCAGTGACTAGTGTGGTACCGCAGGGATCAGTGCTTGGGCCCCAGCTATTCACAATACATATCAATGATTTGGATGAGGGAACCAAATGTAATATTTCCAAGTTTGCTGACAACACAAAACTAGGTGGGATCGTGAGTTGTGAGGAGGATGCAAAGAGGCTTCAAGGCGATTTAGACAAGTTGAGTGAGTGGGCAAATACATGGCAGATGCAGTATAACCTGGATAAATGTGAAGTTATCCACTTCAAAAGAAAAAACAGAAAGGCAGAGTATTATTTAAATTGTGATAGATTGGGAAATGTTGATATACAAAGGGATCTGGATGTCCTTGTACACCAGTCACTGAAAGCGAACATGCAGGTGCAGCAAGCAGTTAGGAAGGCAAATGGTATGTTGGTCTTAATTGCACGAGGATTTGAGTATAGGAGCAAGGATGTCTTACTGCAGTTATACAGGGCTTTGGTGAGACCACACCTGGAGTATTGTGTGTAGTTTTGGTCTCCTTACCTAAGAAAGGATATACTTGCCATAGAGGGAGTGCAGCAAAGGTTCACCAGACTGATCCCTGGGATGGCAGGACTGTCATATGAGGAGAGATTGAGTCAACTCGGCCTGTATTCACTCGAGTTTAGAAGAATGAGAGGGGATCTCATTGAAACATATAAAATTCTGACAGGGCTAGACAGACTTGATGCAGGGAGGATGTTTCCCCTGGCTGTGGGGTCCAGAACGAGGGGTCACAGTCTCATGATACGGGGCAGGACATTTAGGACTGAAATGAGGAGAAATTTCTTCACTCAGAAGGTGGTGAACCTGTGGAATTCTCTACCACAGAAGGCAAGGCTGTGGAGGCCAAGTCACTGAATATATTTGAGAAGGAGCTAGATAGATTTCTAGACACAGAAGGCATCAAGGGGCAAGGGGAGAGAGCGGGAAAATGGTGTTGAGATAGAGGATCAGCCATGATCATATTGAATGGCGGAGCAGGCTCGAAGGGCCGAATGGCCTACTCCTGCTCCTATTTTCTATGTTAAATATAATTGCACAGATGAGAATAACAAATATTGTACTTAAATTTTGTCAGTATAGTATATTATTTTCTGAGATCAACTTATCAAACAATTTCATGGTTTTTAGTCCTTTCTAACGTGCATTCAACTATGTTTTGATGAAGCATGTCATAGGTATAAACATCAAGGAGTCCCTTCTCGCTACGATGACTTGGATTCTAAGTAAACTGAAAGTCCAGGGCCTGCCACAAAGATATACCTGATCCAGGTAGCTTGCACACACCTCAGAACAAAAGAGCCTTTCCCTCATTAAGTTTCTTTGAGGGAGACCCAGATCTTTCACTCAATAACTAGGTAAACAATTTTTCAATCAATTACATCTTCCAGGCAAATAGAGTGTGAACAGCTGGCTTTTTTAACATCTGGATAGATGTTGAATCTTCTGACACTTGATAGGCATCAAAGAGTAACACATCCTTTGTTCAATAAAAGATCTGTAATTTGATTAGTTACCATAAATCTAGAGTGTTGCTAACCTGCACATTGACCTCTGCGTACAATTCTGATTGGCATTTCCATCAAATGATGCTCTGTGCCAGAAACACAGGCTCACAAAATTTACCTTCTAATGCTCAAATTACAATGAATTTTACAGGAATTTGACGGGATTAAAGGGTATATACTTCAATGCAAGGAGTATTACAAGCAAAGCAGGTGAGCTAAGGGCACAGATAGACACATGGCAGCATGATATCATTGCTATAACGGAAACCTGGCTTAAAGAGGGGAATAATTGGCAGCTCAATATCCTTGAATATAGAGTTTTCAGGCAGGATACAGTGGGTGATAAAAAAAGGAGGTGGGGGGTAGCATTATTGGTTAAAGAATCAATTACAGTTGTGAGAAGGGATGATATGCTAAATGGATCATCATTCGAGGCCATATGGGTTGAGCTAAGAAATAAAAAAAAGGGCAGTCACACTACTAGGAGTGTACTATAGACCCTCAAATAGCGAAAGGGCGATAGAAGAACAAATATGTAGGCGAATTTCTGAGTGCAAAAATAAGAGGGTAAAAATAGTTGGGGACTTCAACTACCCTAACATCAACTGGGATTCAAACAGTGTGAGGGGCACAGAGGGTGCAAAATTCTTGATCAGTGTTCAGGAGAACATTTTTAGCCAGTACGCGACAAGCCCAACAAGAGGGGATGCAATTCTAGATTTAGTCTTGGGAAATGAAGATGGGCAAGTGGGTGAAGTGACAGTGGGTGACCATATTGGGGATGGTGACCACAATTCATTTTAGCATTATTATGGAAAAGGACAGAGTTAAATCAGGAGTAAATGTTTTAAATTGGGAGAAAGCAAATTTTACAGAACTAAGAGGTGATTTGGCAGAAGTGGACTGGACACAACTACTTGAGGAGAAATCAGTGGCAAGCCAGTGGGAGGCACTAAAAAGTGAAATTCCACAGGTACAATGCAGACACGTCCCCTCAAAGAAAAAGGGTGGCACTGCCAAATTTAGAGCCCCCTGGTTGTCTAGAAGTATACAGGGCAAGATAAAGCAGAAAAAGAAAGCTTATGATTGTCACAGAAAACTAAATATGCAGAAAGCCTAGAGGAGTATAGAAAGTACAAGGATGAGGTAAAAAAGGAAATAAGGAAAGCAAAGAGAGGGCATGAAAAAATATTAGCTAGTAAGATTAAAGAAAACCCAAAGATGTTTTATCAGTACATTAAGAACAAGAGGATAGCTAAGGAAAAGGTGGGACCTATCAGGGATGATGAGGGTAACTTGTGTGTAGAAGCAGAGGATGTGGGAAGAGTTTTAAATGAATATTTTTGTCTCTGTATTCACAAAGGAAAGGATTGATCTGGACGTAGTAGTTAGAGGAGAGGTGTGAAATATTGGATAAGGTAAACATTACAAGAGAGGGAGTACTAGAGGGACTGGAATCCTTGAAAGTTGATAAGTCACCAGGGCCGGATGGATTGTTTCCTGGGCTATTGAAGGAAGCCAGGGAGGAAATAGTGGATGCTCTGAGGATCATTTTCCAGTCCTCACTAGATACAGGGGAGGTACCGGAGGACTGGAAGACTGAAAATGTAGTACCATTGTTTAAAAAGGGTACGAGGGAAAGGCCGAACAATTATAGGCCGGTCAGTCTTACCTCGATGGTGGGCAAACTATTAGAATCAATACTGAGAGATAGGATAAACTGTCACTTGGAAAGGCATGGTTTAATCAGGGATAGTCAGCATGGATTTGTTCAGGGAAGGTCATGCCTTACAAATCTGATTAAATTCTTTGAGGAAGTGACAAGGAGGGTTGATGAGGGTAGTGCAGTGGATGTTGTCTACATGGATTTTAGTAAGGCATTTGACAAGGTCCCACATGGCAGACTGGTCAGAAAGGTAAAAGCCCATGGGATACAGGGAAATGTGGTGAATTGGATCCAAAATTGTCTCAGTAACAGGAAACAAAGGGTAAAAGTCGATGGATGTCTTTGTGAATGTAAATCCATTTCCAGTGGTGTGCCAAAGGGCTCAGTGTTGGGTCCCTTGCTGTTTGTGGTATATATTAATGATTTGGACTTGAATGTAGGGGGCATGATTGGCAAATTTGCAGACGACACAAAAATTGGCCATGTAGTTGATAGTGAAGAGGATAGCTGTAGACTCCAAGAAGATATCAATGGGTTGGTGGAGTGGGCAGAAAAGTGGCAAATGGAGTTCAACCCGGAGAAGTGTGAGGTAATGCACTTAGGGAGGGCAAACAGTAAAAGGGAATACACAGTAAACAGGAATATATTGAGATGGGTAGAGAAAGTGAGAGACCTTGGAGTGCATGTGCACAGATCCCTGAAGGTGGCAGTACAGGTAGATAAGATCGTAAAGAAGGCATATGGAATGCTCTCCGTTATTAGCTGAGGTATAGAATACAAAAGCAGGGATGTAATGATGGAACTGTATGAAACGCTGGTAAGGCCACAGCTGGAGTATTGTGCACAGTTCTGGTCACCACATTACAGGAAAGACATAATTGCTCTGGAGAAAGTGCAGAGAAGATTTACAAGAATGTTGCCAGGGCTTGAAAATTGCAGCTACGAAGAGAGATTGGACAGACTGGGGTTGTTTTCCTTGGAGCAGAGGAGTCTGAGGGGAGACTTGATTGAGGTGTACGAAATTATGCGGGGCCCAGATAGAATAGATAGGAAGTACCTGTTTCCCCTAGTGGAGAGTTCAAGATCTAGAGGACATAGATTTAAGCTGATTGGCGGAAGGATTAGAGGGGACATGAGGAAATACTTTTTCACCCAGAGGGTGGTGGGTGTATGGAATTTGCTGCCTGAATTGGTGGTAGATGCAAGGACCCTCAACTCTTTTAAAAAGTACCTGGACCTGCACCTAAAGTGCTGTAAGTTGCAGGGCTACGGACTGGGTGCTGGAAGGTAGGATTAGAATGGGCACCTGGTTGTTCTTTGAGCCGGCGCGGACATGATGGGCCGAATGGCCCCCTTCTGTGCTGTATCTTTTCTATGTTTCAATGAGTCACAATGGATCATCATTATCTATCACAGGGGTCTTTCAGCACACTCCTCTCTGCTGGCTGGAGGGTACTGAGCAGATATAAAGACTGGACTCCTAGGTGTCCATGAATACCCAGGAAAATCTTGTTTTCGGTATTTCTGCATGACAGCTGATAAGCACTATTGATAAGTTTTAGATTGGACAATTCCCGCCGACTACTAAGGCATATTTTCCAGTACTGAGAATTTTGTCTGAGTCCTAACATCCATGCTATTAAAATGTTGGCAGCAGAGCTGACAATAATTATAGATCATCATCTGCTGACAGTATTCACGCAATTGTCTCATGGACTGTTTTAAGCCTAGTCACTTGCAAATAGATTTATAAGATCGAAAGGTCCTTGGTCAAAACTATACAAACGAGGCACTGATTTTAGATTTTCCTAAGGAAAAATCGCTGTATTGGAAATGGTCATGGATGTAAAAGGAAGTAATATACAGTTTGATTGACATGTTTTCTAGAGTACTTACTGCTAAAAATAGAATCCATTCTACCTCTAATATTGTACTTTGATGCAGTCACACCATCCGGTGGCTTAGTGCACCATCTGTGTGTGATTCACAGTAATTCCAGTGGCACTGACTCCATTGCAGCATAGTTTGAGTTACTAAACACACAATCTTTAATTTACTGCTTTGAGATGTAATACAATTTGACAGTTCATATTTTAGTAATTGACCCATCTATACTATGAATCATGCTATTCATAAGTGCTACTTCTTGTTTGAGTTTGAATAACTAAAAATCTTTAATATCAACAGACATAGTGTATTAACATTAGGAGGCCAAAGACATTTTCTTTCTTTCTCTATGTTGATTTATTCCTGTTACTTTCAGCTCTCTTTAGGTCTGCCCACGGCACAGATGCTGTTTTGGCTAAGATCTCCCCAGATGGATTTTCTGAAGTGCAGCAACAATTACATGTAGTACTGATCTGTGGCACAGGGTATTAATACAATAACCTGTTGCACCAGGAAGTCATTCCATGTCCTTTGCATTTTTAAAAAACTACTGAATCTCCTGTGATTTTGCACATGGGTGGTCAAGAACAAGTGCAGTTTGCAGGTAAAGTAGGGCTGGAGGGCAGTGGATAATTGGACGAAGGAGGAGGAAGAGGGGGGATGGGAGGTTGAGGTGAGGGGGGTGAGAGAAGAGAGAGTAGGAGGAAAGGGAAGGGCAAGGTGGGAAGAAGAGGGTGTGAGTGGCAGGGTGGAGAAGAGACAGGAGAGGGCTTGGCAAGAGGAAGGAGGGGGAAGGGATAAAGGGGGAGGGACTGGAGAGAGGGGAGGGGGGAAGAGGAAACTACCTCAGCTGGTGGGGTTTAGGAAAAGTACCTCAGTGGGGGGAGTAGGAAAAATACCTCTTCGGGGTGGGGGGGGGGGATTGGAGTAAAAGATCCTCAGCCTTGATTTTTAAAAAACTTAATAGATGCTGATTTAAAAAAAATTATTATGCACCTGATTTTTAAAATATCAATATGCCCTGTTTTAAAAAAAAAATAGGCCCTCTTTTTTAAAAACATGGCGCTTGATTTTTACTGTGTAGGCCAGGTAACTTCCACTGGGCAAGAACTCGATTACTGTATAGGCACCGAAAGGCAGGCTGGTTACTAACATTAGTAACTTTACAATGAAAACCCCTATCACACCAGCACTTACAGGCATAACAGATATTGCATCAAATTTGGTGACCACCTATGGATTTCAATATATTTTATAGACAGAAAGAACTTACATTTATATAGCATCTTTCAATTCCACATGATGTCCCAAAGTGCTTTACAGTCATTGAATTACTTTTTGAAGTGCAGTCACTGTTGTTTGCCAGGCAAATGTGGCAGCCAATTTGCATACAGCAAGGTCCCACAAACAGCAATGACATAATGACTAGTTCATCTATTTTTTTGGGGTGTTATATGTAGGATAAATATTGACCAGGTTAGTAGGAGAATTCTCTTTCACTTCTTCAGATAGCGTCAGGGGATCTTTTACATCTACCCGGACAGGCAGACAGGGCCTCAGTTTAAAGACTTATTCAAAAGAAGGCACCTCTGACAATGCAGCACTCCCTCAGTACCATGCTGGATTGTTTAAGTACTCAAATCCTGTAGTGAGGTTTAAAACCATGACTTCTGACTCAGAGGCAATCGATGCTTTAGCAGTCATGCGGGCACCTTCAGCAGCCCACACCACCACTTGATTACCTCCACAGATAGAATGGTGGGAAAGCTCTAAGTTGAGAGGTTGACTCCCATTCAGAAAACCCTAATTCAAATCGCAGTCTCACTGAAAATCCACTACCAAGTTTAGAATGTTCTGAGTCAGATCCAAGATGGTGACGTGTTCCAACTTGAGTTACATTAACAGTGAAACCGACACATGCCCTGCTCAATATGCCTCTGATTGGCTGAAAGAGAGAGGCATTACTGTGGCCTTGTACTGTCCTGGACTGTGTTACCCTCTCACCTGAAGGCGACGGGAAGGCAATAACAGGGGAGTAAAAATACAGAATCTCTACAGGTAAACAATATTTAATGATCAATTTTCTCACCTCCTCTCTTGGAGCACTAACTCTTGCTGGGGTATGGTTTCATGACCACTGGCAGCCTTCCAGTACATCACCCAAGGGGTCATTCTGGGTGTATTACTATAGATATTGAGAGTTAGCAAGCTATTCCCCCATCACAGCCAAGCCTGATCACTTTCCTAGACTGATATCAATACGTGTGCATGTTCCAGCACAAGTCATTAGATTGTGATCAGGAGGATTCCTGGCCAATTTCCCCTTCCTAACTCGGGGGCATTGAGGTCAAATGTAGCTCACACCAATGTCCTGTATGAGATTGCTAGCTCAGCAGAGGGCCAGGGATCAATTCTGTAATATTTCCATTTGTATGAGCTCATTACTATATCATGCATTGTATTTACCCACTAAGCCATTTGGCTTGACTCAGTGATCAATCATAACAGAGATTTGTAATTATATGTTTACACTGATAGGTCTTCAAGCTCTTTTCATCAATTTTTAAAAGGACTTTTTCAGACATTTTTTGCTGAAAAGGTTAATACTGTCAAGGCACGATTTATATATTCTGAAAACAGCATTCTTTTATTTTGCCACAAAAAAAAGTCAATATTGATTTTTTTTTGCTTCTCTTCCAGGTCGAAGTAAATGACAGACAACAGATGATCATGGATGGATAGGCCTCTGATGGAGATGTACTTCAAACTACAATTCAGAGAAAAGAGAAAACATTATATGTGCTATCAGGTGTGGGCAGGTACTCCCACGTAATAATTCATTTCTGACCAAAACTCAAGTCAAGGCCTAATTTTCAGGCGTATCCAAGTTGATTGTGAAATACTTGGTTCTGGTTACTGACTTTCTTGTCCTTTGCTGTACAATAATGGTATCTTGTATGGAGCGTCTAGTTTAAGTATGTACACTGTAGCGAACAGTGAATTCAGTACAGTCAAGTGATTTGTTTCAGGTAAAATCCACTGTGGAACAGGAAAACATTACTGGACTTGTGCTCAGAGTGAATCAGTCCCTCTGACAGTAGCAACTATTTCTTTGTAGAATATTTAAATGAGTCAGTTTTCAACTTGTACAAAAATACTTTTTTATGGATTTATGAAGTATTAATTCTTAACACATTTGTAAGATAATGTTAGCACCCCAGTATTTTGTAGTCTTGTGAATGTTACATTTTATGTGAAACATATCTTTTAGGTGATTCTATGGATTATAGATTAGGTGATTAAAAGAATCCTTTTATTCTCATCATTGCTGTGTCCCGCTCACTGAAATAGTTGAGAATCCTGTCATGCTCTTCTGCTGAGTTGAGTATGTGGCAGGATGGTAAAACCCCAATTGATAGGTCCAGTCTACATCATTCCACATTCTTAGAAGGCACTTGGCAGTTTTGAGCACCCTTCTAGTCTCAGAGCCCACAGAAAACTACCTTAATAGCCTTCACTTGGAGCATGCCATACAAACCACCCACAGGCAGTATACTTCTAGACTTGAGGGCCTAGAAATTCGATCGCACCAGAAAACAGGCACGCAAGGGGTGGGACACGGACTGCACATGTCTGCTGGTGTGGGTGCAGGGACCATGTGAAATCCGTGCTGAGACCTCATTATCATGCATCAAGCATGTAGCCAGTGCTACCCTCGCTGCTTATTGGCTGTGTGCCTGTTTGGGGGGGGGGGGGGGGGGGCGGGAAATTGAGCGTCTCTGGCGTCACTTTAAAGGCAGTCAGGTGGTGGTTGTGAGGACTTGGTTATAAAGATGATGGCACTGTTGGTGTATTGGGGCGGGTACGGGAGGGATGGTTCAGGTGAAGCACTCTTGCATCTCTAAGAACTCCGGCAGCAAAGGGCACTGGTGGTCGATAGTGCTCTTCCTTCTCCCCCTCCACTTCTTGCTTCCCAGGTGATAAGGGCTGTATTCAGTTTAGTGACATTATGCAGCATGTAACACATGGCCAAAAATCAGGAAACATCGGGTGTACTGCAGAGCTCTTCTCGAATGGTCCAGGCAGCGAAAGCGATGGTCTGTTCAGTAAAATTTCTAGTGGCAGCATGGCACTCATTGTAGGCCAGCTCTGTGTCTTTGCCAGAATTCCTAACATGAGTCATGAACCATGTCCAGTGGTGATATCCCTTGTAGCTAGCCTGTGACCTGATGTCCTGGTTGGAATAAAGGCAGCACAGAGGACTGTGCAGGATGAATGAATCATGACTGTTGCCAGGAAACTGGGCACAGACCTGCATGATGCGCTGCCTGTGGTCGCAAACAAGCTGGTATCCCTTCCTATTGAAAAAGATGCCAGGTTGCTGATAAGGAACACGCAAGGCAATGTGGGTGCAGCCTATGGCCCCTTGGACCCTGCATTGTGGGCGAAGCATAGTACTTCTTGTCCTACTTCACTCTGTCCATGAGGAATGTGATGTATGTATTCCTCCTGGCGTAGAATCTGGTCACCCTGATACAGCGGTGCACTGCACACTGTGATATGTCACCCGCTGCTGCCTGGAACAACCCCATCGTGTAAATGTAAAGGACCAGAGTGACCTTGACAGTCACAGGCAGAGCGGTTCATGCCGTGGTTTGGGGTTCCAATTGTGGCTGCAGCAGGTGACATTGCTTGGTGACATGTCTCCTTGGTGAAGCAAAGGCACCTGAGACATTGCTCCTCAGTTAATTTGTGGTATGTAAAGTGCTCCCTGAAGACCTGCTGTGGGTAAGGCCTCCTCTCACCGTGCTCGTCTCTTCCCCCCTCCTGCTCTCTTCTGTCCTCTTTGTTGCTTCCCTGCCTCCTCCAGCCCCAAAGGCAGATGACCAGACCGCCCATGATTGGAATAAACTGTTTGCAGAACAGACAAATCCATCAGCATAAAGTTGTTCCCAGAAGTCAGAATCACTTATGGGATGGAGAAAATAGCAAAACAAAGGCCCAGAGGTTAACTAGCAACCTAAAAGGTCATTCCAGCGACAAACCTTTATGGAATCAATGATCCTATTAAATAGCGCTCTTGCAAGGTCCTTGTTGACTGTTAATGCCATGATTTGCTGGGCGAGTTTATCACGTGACAAGTAGGCCACTTGAGCAGACCAATTTCCCAAAAAGGTCCTAAAACAAGCTGAGGAACCTTGTTTTAATATTGTAATGAGGCTTTTTAATGCTTTGGTGATGTGTCCTGGACACCAACAGTGCAGGCCAATCCAATATGGCGAGGGGCACACTTCCGGCATAGAATCGGCTTGTCCTTCCATATTGGACCCTTAGGTACACCTGTAAAATGGACGCAGCACAATCGAATTTCTAGGCCAAGGGATCAGTTTGAAAATGACATTAATATCCTGGAAATGACATACAGATATTACAGGCTAAAAATTATTGTTGGAGAGATTAAAAGATGAACAGTTAATGTGGTGGTAGGAGGTTTTCTGTCTGTTATTTTAACAGGGTCAAAAACATATTTCAAATAAATGTCCACTAATATCATCAACATTAATGTCTAGCCTGATGCTTTTTGGATAATGGGGGAAAGGGACTAATAAGAGGATATAAGGAGGTATAATATGAGCATTGAAAACACAAAGTTCATGGTTCGAGGGAAGCAGGTTTACATCATGCTCCCCTGATAAATTTTTCTTATGTTATATAAAAAAATCCGAAAATATTCTTGTTGCAATGGAATTCAAATGAACAAAGTTCCCTGTTACTGGCCTTTGTCCCCATTTGTAGAAACAAGAAAGATAACTATAGCTTGAGCAAAACATAATTTCTGGAAATATTTGCTGCAAAGAAGCTTTGCTTCCTACCTTACCAGTAAGCACATCATTTACAAAATAGCATAACAACTCCAGAGGCCCAAAATTCTTCTAAAGCCCAAGAGCGGAGAGTGGGGGAACCTCTGCCTGTGGCCGGGATTTTCGGCATAACCAGCTTTGGCAGGATTCCGCTCCACTTTTAGCAGTTCTTCTGCTGCGCTCCACGCATGGAAGGGGCAAGCTCGGGGAGTTCCCAGTCTGCTCCGGGGAGTCCGCCTAGTCAGCCTTCAGCGGAACTCTCGCCAGCTGACAGCCAGCATGTTTAGTGTTAGGACCTTCTGAAAGGCCCGAAACCATTACCAAGCAAAGCTAATCAATCCCGGAGGTGATCAATTACCTGAAGCAGAGGCTCTTCGTGAGCTAAAGAAACAAGTTGTTGAGGCCTTCCCAGACCTCACCTGCCCTCGGAGCAGCATGAAGCGGCTCTAATTTTCTGGTCCTCTGTCAGGTCGGGCATGGACTACCCCACATACGCAAATGACCCCGTCCTCAGAATTTGTGATCGGGTCTACACTATTGCGTTTGGACAGCCGAGAGTTTGACTCCTGAACTGTCGCTGGCAGAGCTGGACTCCTGCAGTTTTGGCACCACCATCCTTCACTGTGCTGTGCATTGTGCTAAATCGAACACTCCGACTGCATTACACATTTCTTTCTATAGTCATCTATAGCAATGGCTTTTTAGAAGAGGCACTAAAAGTAATGGTCAGTAATGGGTAAAATTCCTTTAGTTTCAAAGGACCTTTAAAACTGCCAAGTTTCTACTGATTACAAATATGTAATGTTCTTAATGCAGCAGATGTATGAGTGCTGATGGTAGTCTTTGGATACTGGATCTGTTGTGTAGACCTGATGGATAAAGCACATTTTGCATAAGTTTTTTTTAAAAAATCATGTACATATATGCACATTCTTATGTGTATTGAGGGTGTTATTGATAGAAATACGATGTAAACAATTTTTACTTATCTAGAAAGCCCATCATCCTGGGTATCGTGTAAAAACTAGCATGGATGGTAAATACTTCATGTCAGTTTAAAATGATTAAATTGTACGTTGGATTACAAACTAATTGTAAGCACTTCCTCTTTTCTACATATCGATTTCTAGATTAGTCTATAGTAATGGGTTTTTAAGCCAGTTTAGTCACTGATAGATTTTATATACACACATGATCTTTTAAATATATACCTCACACACACACACATTTATTACAACAGTAACTACACCTCAGAAGTACTTCATTAGCTGTGAAGTGCTTTGGGACGTCTGGAGCATGTGAAAGATGTTATAAAAATGGAAGTTTTTTCTTTTTTCATTTAATTAATAAAACATCTTTTCATGATTTCCCTGACCAATAATAGGTCAAATAAAATAATGGGTATATCATCATAAGAACTGCTTAAGTAAGTTAAATCACTTTTTTATATATAGAGGCTGAAAGAACATATATGAATATATGACATGTGCTCCAGAACTGGCTGTTCCAGTACAGCTACAACACTGGCATCTACCCGACAATGTGGAAAATTGCCCAGGTATGTCCTGTCCACAAAAAGCAGGACAAATCCAATCCGGCCAATTACCGCCCCATCAGTCTACTTTCAATCATCAGCAAAGTGATGGAAGGTGTCGTCGACAGTGCTATCAAGCGGCACTCACTCACCAATAACCTGCTCACTGATGCTCAGTTTGGGTTCCGCCAGGACCACTCGGCTCCAGACCTCATTACAGCCTTGGTCCAAACATGGACAAAAGAGCTGAATTCCAGAGGTGAGGTGAGAGTGACTGCCCTTGACATCAAGGCAGCATTTGACTAAGTGTGGCATCAAGGCAGCATTTGACTAAGTGTGGCACCAAGGAGCCCTAGTAAAATTGAAGTCAATGGGAATCAGGGGGAAAACTCTCCAGTGGCTGGAGTCATACCTAGCACAAAGGAAGATGGTAGTGGTTGTTGGAGGCCAATCATCTCAGCCCCAGGGCGTTGCTGCAGGAGTTCCGCAGGGCAGTGTCCTAGGCCCAACCATCTTCAGCTGCTTCATCAATGACCTTCCTCCATCATAAGGTCAGAAATGGGGATGTTCGCTGATGATTGCACAGTGTTCAGTTCCATTCGCAACCCCTCAAATAACGAAGCAGTCCGAACCCGCATGCAGCAAGACCTGGACAACATTCAGGCTTGGGCTGATAAGTGGCAAGTAACATTCGTGCCAGACAAGTGCCAGACAATGACCATCTCCAACAAGAGAGAGTCTAACCACCTCCCCTTGACATTTAACGGCATTACCATCGACAGCCTGGGGGTCACCATTGACCAGAAACTTAACTGGACCAGCCATATAAATACTGTGGCTACAAGAGCAGGTCAGAGGCTGGGTATTCTGCGGCGAGTGACTCACCTCCTGACTCCCCAAAGCCTTTCCAACATCTACAAGGCACATGTCAGGAGTGTGATGGAATACTCTCCACTTGCCTGGATGAGTTCAGCTCCAACATCACTCAAGAAGCTCGACACCATCCAGGACAATGCAGCCCGCTTGATTGGCACACCATCCAACATCCTAAACATTCACTCCCTTCACCACCGGCGCACTATGGCTGCAGTGTGTACAAGAGCAACAGGTACATGGGAACAACACCACCTGCACGTTCCACTCCAAGTCACACACCATCCCGACTTGGAAATATATCGCCATTCCTTCATCATGGCTGGGTCAAAATCCTGGAATTCCCTACCTAACAGCACTATGGGAGAACCGTCACCACACGGATTGCAGCGGTTCAAGAAGGCGGCTCACCACCACCTTCTCAAGGGCAATTAAGGATGGGCAATAAATGCCGGCCTCGCCAGCGACGCCCACATCCCATGAACGAATAATAAAAAAATAGAACTACTAAGATCTGTTTCTTTTTATTTGCGATTTGTTAAGCGGTGATGGAAACGTGCATTTCATCTACAGTATCTGTTTAAAGTACCACCTAGTGTGCACTTGTAGCGTAATTGTGCCACATGTTTACTCTTTCCTCAGAAAATGAATCCCAGTATAACTTGCAAATATTACTGATTCTTATGAAAAAAAAGCAAAATTTTCTCCAAAGCTGTGCATTGCCAGTAATAAGGATGCATTTAACCAAAGTGTAAAAGATCAAACCCAACATGAATATAAACTGTAATGTGACCAGACATAAATACAACACATATACAAAGTACTCTACTGTTACATATTTTGTTTCTACACAAGGCGGTACATTTTTAAAAATCTGTACTTTTATTGACAATTATTACAAGGGTGGAGGTTGCTTTAACAGTCGACAATATAATTACCTATTGTCTTTCTCCAGACAAAAATGGGCATCATATTGCAATTTTTCCTCAGCAGGCTGAAGAAAGGAGGCCACAGTCAGAGTCTCGACATCTGTGGGAGAAATGGGGCTCGATTTTAGAAGGGAGGCGGGTTAGCAGCGAGGGGTCGACTGGGCGTGTGGGTAACGCACCCAGTGAATTTGGGGTGCTCTGCACGCGAATGCAGCCTAATTGAAGGTACTTACCTTGGCTTCCGCACTGAAAAGCCTCGCAGCGGGCGGACTGCACAGCCGCATCATAGGCTGTCAGCTGGAGGAGCCCTATTTAAAGGGGCAGTCCTCCACTGACTGATGCTGCAGAAAAGAGCCAAAATTACAGCATGGAGCAGCCCAGGGCGAAGGCTGCTCCCAGGTTTAATGATGCCTCACTTCCAGGTCCTACTGGATGGGGGGAGGACAGAGATCTTCTCCCCAACGGACGGGAGGAAGTGGCCTGCTTCTGCCACCATGAAGGCCTGGCTCGAGGTGGCAGAGGAAGTCACCAGCACTACCAACATATGACGCACCTGCATACAGTGCAGGAGGCGCTTCAATGACCTAAGTAGGTCAGCCGAAGTGAGTACACTTACTCATTCCCCTACACTCTGTCTGCCACATCGGTGGCTGAATGTCCTTGACTGCTGAAGTGTTCCCCGACTGGGAGGGAACCCTCCTGTCTGGCGATTGTTGCGCGGTGTCCGTTCATCCGTTGTCACAATGTCTGCATGGTCTCGCCAATGTACCATGCTCCGGGGCATCCTTTCCTGCAACGTATGAGGTAGACAACGTTGGCCGAGTCACTCCTCAGAATGGGTTTCTTTCTTGGACACACGAATCTCCATCAAAGACGGGCACCTCAGCACCTCACTCTACCGGAAGCCCACGGACAGCCTCACGATGCTCCACTTTTCCAGCTCCCACCCTAACCACGTCAAAGACTCCATCCCCTATGGACAGGCCCTGCGAATACACAGGGTCTGCTCAGACGAGGAGGAACGCGATGGACACCTACAGACGCTGAAAGACGCCCTCATAAGAACGGGATATGACACTCGACTCGTCGATCGACAGTTCCGACGGGCCACAGCGAAAAATCGCATAGACCTCCTCAGAAGACAAACACAGGACGCAACCAACAGAGGACCCTTCGTCGTCCAGTACTTCCCCGGAGCGGAGAAACTGCGCCATGTTCTCCGCAGCCTTCAACATGTCATCGATGACGACGAACACCTCCCTAAGGCCATCCCCACACCTCCACTACTCGCCTTCAAACAGCCACCCAACCTCAAACAGACCATCGTTCGCAGCAAATTACCCAGCTTTCAGGAGAACAGCGTCCACGACACCACACAACCCTGCCACGGCAACCTCTGCAAGACATGCCAGATCATCGACACAGATACCACCATCACACGAGAGGACACCACCCACCAGGTACATGGTTCATACTCCTGTGACTTGGCCAACGTTGTCTACCTCATACGTTGCAGGAAAGGATGCCCCGGGGCATGGTACATTGGCGAGACCATGCAGACACTGCGACAACAGATGAACGGACACCACGCAACAATTGCCAGACAGGAGAGTTCCCTCCCAGTCGGGGAACACTTCAGCAGTCAAGGACATTCAGCCTCCGATCTTCGGGTAAGCGTTCTCCAAGGCGGCCTTCGAGACACACGACAACGCAAAATCGTCGAGCAGAAATTGATAGCCAAGTTCCGCACCCATGAGGACGGCCTCAACCGGGATCTTGGGTTCATGTCACGCTACACGTAACCCCACCAGCAAAAAAAAGTTATCTGTTTTTAATACAACGGGTCATTCTCTGTCTTTCTCTTCCTTTCGGATATCTCTTTCTCTCTCTCTGTCTTTTGTTCTGGCCGTTTGTTTATTCGGTGGTCCTGTATGTAACATCTCTCTGTCTGAACACTTTGATTGCCTTGACAACGGGCAGTTGGAAAGATTATCTGTAATCACCAGGTATTGTTCTCTGACTATAAATACGGTAACCTTCCACGGAATCCCACACTCACCTGACGAAGGAGAAAGCCTCCGAAAGCTTGTGATTTTCAAATAAAACAGTTGGACTATAACCTGGTGTTGTAAGATTCCTTACATTGGCCATTCTTGACTGGCTTGTGCAATAATGCCCTTTCCTGAGGATCACTATGAAGACCCACACCTGATGCCACCCATGGTGTCACTGCAGAGTGGGTGTAGGTGTAATTGCAGGGCTCTTTTGTGCAGACGACTGAGAGACGTCGGCAATGTCCCTGGTGGCACCCTGGAAGGATGCGGAGGAGAAGTTGTTGAGGGCAGTGGTGACTTTGACAGCGACAGGTAAGAAGATGGTGCTCGGGCCTGCCGGGAGCAGCTCGGCATGAAGGAGGCTGCAGATGTCCACGACTACATGTCGAGTGACCCTGAACCTCCATGTGCACTGCTGCTCAGAGAGGTCCAGGAAGCTGAGCCTCGGTCTGTAGACCCTGTGGCGAGGGTAGTGCCTTCTGCGACGCATCTCTCTCTGCGGTTGCCCTCCCTCCTGCTGTACAGGTGGATGTGTCACAGCACTGTGTTGTGGAGCTCCACGTGTCAGAGGTGGACGGCGTGGCCAGCGAGGCTGGTGATGCTGTTCGTCCTCCGAGGAGGTCATAACCGCAGCTATAGCGGCCCCCATCGGAAGATGTATGTTTCAGGGGGGCCGCAAGGTAGGTACATGTTGCAAGTTTGTGAATTTGATTGTTAGGAGGAGGGTGGTGGAGGCCAAACTTTGTCCAAATTGACAGAGTGGCCTCCTGCAATGAGTGAGGGTCTCCCCCCCGCCACCTGTCAAATGGACCTTTGCAGCTGCCACAGGCTGGTGGCTGCAACACGTCCATTTCAACTGGGAGTGTTTCCCCTCAGTACGGGAAACACGCTCAGTTGAGTTGAAAATCCCACCCTTCCTAAAATATCCTACAAATCGGTCTGCAAACGACCTGAACTATCTAATTAATTGGATTAAGTGGGATCTCGCCGGCTTTAATTGCCGGCAGGATTCCCGCATGCGGGGGGCTGCCCGCGCATCTAATCGTGTCACTGGGGAACCCGGAAGTGGGCGGGTTGGAGCTGGGCTCCAGACCCGCCTCAGGAATCGCCGATTTTCAGAGCCCCCCCCGCCACGAACTCGCCGTCTCGGACGTCTGAAAATCGAGCCCATGGTGTCTGATTTTGCTCCCTCTATCCTTAGGAGCTTCCTTGCAGAGGGCCATAAAGTTGCCACGCTCTGAAGTGAAAGTCCGCGATGCATTGATGCACGGAAGTGCACTGTTCTCTGACCACCTTTGCAAGATACTCATCAAAGTCTCAAAAAAGCCTATTGATCAACCACCCCTCAGTAGTTTACTAATCCATAGCCTGTACTGCAGAGGAATGCCTCTGACTGAAAGCTTAGGCAACATTTTTTAAAAAAAATTGGCCTTGGGATGTGGACAATACTGGCAAGGCCCATCCTGAGTTACCCTAAAGGCATTAAAGTCAAGCACATAGGGATGGCAAGTCCCTTCCCTGAAGCACACTAATGAATCAGCTAGGTTTTTACAACAATTATTTATTTTCTATGCAACCTCCATCAAATCAGCTTTAACATGAAGTTTAGGAAGATGGCTTTCTGCTCCAAAGGAGACCACCTGCAAAGGACGTTCAAGGCATCCTCAGTAAATGGGAAAGCTTTCTCCAGATTCAGGCTTCCAGGCATTTTCCCCCACTCTACACAGCGCTGGCAACTTTTTACAGCTACTCTGTGCTACTGCTAGTATAATGGAAGCCACAACAAAAACTATCCTCCTTTTCAAGGGTCAGCAGGCATCACTTCAAAAACTGCCTGTGGCTAAATTTTCCATCCATCAATCGTGCTGCTGACCAGGCTCCTGTGCAAGTTTTTCTTGCATAAGAAGCCTATTCAAATGATGAAGGACCAGCCTTACAAAATACAGCCAAGCCTCCTCACTATTGCCACGGGTGAGCACTGCTTCTCACTATTGCCACGAGTGCACTTGTGGTATGGGTGAGCACAGCTGCGATTTTGCTGCCCTTGCAAACCTGGGACTTTAATGAAAGTTAACAGAATCCGACTTCACAATGAAAATAATACCCTTAAAACCATGCTCCGTATCAATATTTTTAAAGCACTGATAAGGAAATATTTATTACCCATCTTTGGTTGTCATGAGGGCATTAGAGTCAACCACTTAGTGGGAGTGAAGTCACATACAGGACAAACCAGGTAGGGAAGGCAGGTTCCTGTCCCTAATGGACACTGGTGAATCAGTTTGGTTTTTGCAGCAATCCAGCAACTTTCATGATCACTTTTTATGATTAGATTTATTGGCTCGGATTTTAACTTCACCTGCTTTGCAGAAACTGGGCGGGGGAGGCAGTTAAAATGAGGCCAGTCACTTCCCCCCTCTGATCCTGCTGCCTTCCCACTGTGTCCTGATCTTAACTTGCTCTTTTGAGCAGGCAAGCAGGACACCCGTACAAAGGCAGCGGGGTCCTTCTTTAAATATGCAGATTAGGTCCAATGATGTCATCAGGACCAATCTGCAATTTTAGTTGAAGTTTGGTTGCTGGGAGCCGGATTGTGAGCCAGAAGAGGCCCGGCCGGTAAGTTTTAAAATTTCAAACTGAATACTACATGTTCTGCGCTTTTCTTGGGTCCAAATTTCCGCTTGTTTTACATGGGTTTTTAAGTTCCACCATATGCTAATGAGATTTTCAGGAAATCTTGGCGTAAATTGCTGTCGACAAGATCGGTAAAGAAACTGGCATAAATTTCGGCGTAAATTGGATCGAGGAAATTCCGGCTCAACATTCTTACATAGCCAAACTTTTACTAGATCCCTAATTATTTTTAGCTATGTAAGCCCTAAATCAAACAATTTAATCATGTGCAAATGTTATAATAAGCAACTTATTTTCTGTCCTGATCTCTTATATGCACAAATACATCAACAGTCTTATTTGACTGCATGGTATCCAATTTCTAGCTCTGTGATTGGATACTTATCTGTTTTAACCAGGCAGTTTCCAATCAGATAGGTGTTTGGCAGCCATATGGTAAGCTTAACCTACTACAGACTCAATGCAATTGTACAATTTAAATACAATTTAGTTCATACAAATGAATAATCTGCTTGACCTAATCTTTTGCAATCATTAGAAGTATTTACTTATCAGGAAACCAGACTAAAATTATGTTGTATGTGAAGTACACTTCTTAAGATTAATAATCAATAAATAAATAATAATAAATAAATGCTGGTCTCGCGAGTGACGCCCACATCCCATGAACGAATAAAAAAAAATTAAAGATTCGGAGACAGCCATAGTCTGCTTTTAACTTGCTGGTTAGCATACTTGGTATGGCAGGATACATGCCAGAATGGCCTGAAACTGGACCAGAAGAATGCAAAAGTGTAACACTGACCAAACATTGTAAATAGCCTAAGAGACTGTGCAAAAAAAAAAACTGTTCTAATAAACCAAGGGGTTGGATTTGAATCTAGCCCAAACTTAAGGCAAATCTGGGCAACCTCAATTCGAGAGGATGTGTCCACATTAAAATAAAAGAACACGGTAACTAAAGTGGACATAGAACTTTATCAATGATTTACATACTTAGCTGTATTCTAAATACAAATAAACACACACACTACTCAGTGCATCACTGAATTAATCAGAAAACAAGCACAAAGATCCATTTTTTATGATTTTATTGAGCTTTATCACAGATCAACAACACACAGTCTCAAATTCCAAGGTCTTTGTACAACCTGAACTGTAGATAAACAGTAGAAATTTGCAGAATTATGCAGTGCACAGGAATCAGTTCCTCTGATATTCGGGAGATCAGATCATTGATGCACTATGCATTCTGCAAGAAAAGGAAAACCTACTTCCTACAAAGACAGTAGTTTCCCCGAAAATAATCAGACACTGAAATGTAAAATTATGTGTTGCTACATAAAAAAGCATTTCAATGGTTAAAATGTAATAAAATGTAATAAACTTCATTCCACTTGGTCAAAGATATGTCACAACAGCCCAAGACAATGCTGCATTTCCAGATCAAAAACTTTGGGTATGAAATCGGTCTTGGGCAGTGGTGTAAAACGGGCGAGAGGCAAATCGCAGTCCATTTTACACACTGCACAATTTTCTTTCACTGTTTCACGCTACCACCCAAGACCAATTTCACCCCTTTGACTGCAATAAGGGAAATTCTGTTTTATAGACTCAGCTCAGTTAATTCTAGTCCTCAAAGATTTTCTTTGAAAATGTAGCAATGGATTGCTGTGTTAAGTCATTCTTTGAGTGGCTGGCCCATCTAAACTGAAGTTTTCAAAGGTTGAAATGGCATTTTGTATAGGAATATTACATGTACGAATATTGAAAAAAAAATCACTTATGTGTAGCTTATAAGCAGTTTTTTTTAAATGCATTAAAGTAAATTGAAGCCTCACATGCAATTCACTCACAAGCTTCAAAGAACCTTCCCACATGGAAGTCCTTAAAAGACGAAGGATAAATTTTCACCTTCAGCATTCCAGGAGATTTGTGTATTAGGAACACACATCAGAAAATCGGATGGGTGTTACCAATGATATTCTACTCGTCATTTAAAATGGACAGAAAATGGTGGACAGCATTTTCCTGATTTTCTGACATGCGCTTCCCTGGATGAAAATTTACTTTCATCGAGAGGAGTAGGCAGAAGCCTTAAAACATAAACAGCTTTGCTATTTAGAAATGGATGTAATGATTTAATTCTGATGGTTATGAACTTTATTCGCACAAGGGTGGTGGTGCTGGGGGGTAAAATGAAAGTCTTTATTTGGATAAATTTACTGAAAAAGTCCACGCGAGTACAAAATGGGAAATCTGGTTTTGTATTTAGGGTGACTCGTTAAAACCATAAACAGGGGGAATTTCAGTCCTTAGATGTAAACCAGATTCATTATGGAGCTTGCTATTTCATGCATGTACATACCGGCAATGATATTTTGGCTGGTGCACAAACAGTGACATCGCGATGTCATGGCTCTACCAAAATACACTACTGCAACCAGAACAGTACATTTACTGACACTAGTAGATCAGAGTCAGCCAGGAAGTCCCAGCAAAAAATGGGTCTTAGAAATCCAGTAAGTTTATCTTGATGTTGCTACCAGCTACAACATAACCAATTGTTTGTCATTAAGGCCTCAATGTTACCAGAATTGCTTGGATAAAGGAAGCATAATCTTAGGTAGAGTCAAGTGATTAGATTTAAAGAGTAATTTCTGACTTCTAAATGGTTGGAAAATCATGAAAATCATGTGCACTGAAATTTCCAACACATGCTCCCCATCAGAGCACAAAGATGGAAAATTACCTGTTTACCCTGCCAAAGCCCACTCTAAGTGAAGCAATTCTTATCAATTAAATAAATTTGCTCATAGCTAGAAATGTTTCCAGTGTAAACAGGTGCGTAGTTATAAATCAAAGCTTTTGCTTCTTCAGTTCCATCAGAAAAATAATGGTAATTCTTCCGAGCTGAAAAATAAGAAAGTAATCTTTTGCAGGTTTTTAAAATTTCAGTACTGATTTACAAGATTTGCAGTTATAAAATGACCAAGGAAACAAAACATGTATAAAGTGAGATAGTTGATGCAGGAAATTGTTTTATTTACATGGTTAAGAGCTCAACTACCAGGGAGCGCTAGTTATAAATTAGGACGGCAGGCAAAGCTGGGTCTACAAGTCTGCTGCTGGGCTATGGAACATAGAGTTAAAACATCAACAGCAGAAGCCAGCTCATAGTTGTTAGGCTCCTCCAAGCCAAATTATAAAGCTAAAGGGATCAAGGGATATGGGGAAAAAGCAGGAACAGGGTACTGAGTTAGATGATCAACCATGATTATTTTGAATGGCACAGCAGGCCCGAAGGGCCGCATGATCTACTCTTGCTCCTATTTTCTATGTTTCTATAAGTATAAAGAAGCAGCTTTCGATGGGTTAATGGAGAAAAAAGCATCTGAGAGTTGGGAAGATGGAGGTCAGATCAGAGAACAAAAAAAGGATGGGCAACTTGGTTCTAATTGTCTTTTTTGTGTTTCTAAAAAAAATGCTATGCTTGTATCTTGTTTGCATAGCATAGAATTGGTGGGGGAAGTGAGAGGGAATGCAAAGTATAAATATACATTTTGTCCTATATACTCTAGTCTTTGCAATTAGTGCAATATTAATTTTGCCATTTACTGAGGGCAGATACAGCCTAGGTTTAACAACTCATGAAAGCTGGCTCCTTTAACTGCAGTAAGGTACTAGCATTACCTACAGGCTCATGGGTCCCTCAGGTGAGGTTTCAACTCAAGATTGCCCCAACTTGCTTCATTGCATTAAATCATTTTGCTAATGGTAATCAACATAAAACTAAATGCTTTGCAGTACACAAAACAGGTTAATTATTTATTTCATTTGTCGATACCTTCATTGACAAAAAAGTCAGCCATATACCAAGCTACTTTCACAGCGTTGGGGGTATGTGGGAATTTCTTCTTTGTGCTCCACTCATACGGGTTTTTCTCAGGGTGCCACTGAACTCCATAAATAGGGTAACTGCGTGCTGTAATAAAGCAAACAATCCATCATTTCCTTAACTTTTACCGTTATCTTGTCAATGAACATACCTGCCAGCAAGAGCTCCCCAAGTTTTTGACACCCTACATAGAAGCTACATGGATGATTTCCCCCCTCCCCCCACTGCAGAAAAGTAAATACAGCATAGTCTGCACAAAGAGTATTGAAACAAACGTCTCTGATTGGATGTTGCATGCTAGGAGGATTGCAGAAGCACTGCAATGTAAACATATGATTGCACCAGTATCAGATCTTTCTATCCTTGTGCTCTCTTTCTCCCCTCCCCATTAATCAACATATATATGTGCTTATCATCTGAACAGCTACTTTTCCAGTAGATACTGTGGCAAGTTTCAAAAAGAAATTACTCTGTGGGGGCCACAAGCACTTTGCAGTTCATCCATTCTGTAATGGCGGGCACCATGCTGAGTGATGCCAGGAGGCAGGGTTGGCAGCACTAAAGAGTCATCCATGTTTATGCATGGCAAGAAGCAGATGCCAAGTGCAGAGTTAATAAAAATTAGGCATCAAACTGCAATTACAATGCATACTTCTGAAATATATAAAAGATATTATAAGAAGCCAATCACAAATAAACAAATTACTTATTAAAAGAGAAAAATAGTCAAACTAATTAACAGTCAAGGTACAATTAGAAACATTCTTTATTGACAAGAAAAAAAAAATCAGATCTTGGTCTTCATGTTAATGTAGTAGTGGTATATATGCTCAACATGGCATTTACAGGAGGGCACAAAACAGCATATTATATATGTTTGCATAGTAGTTTAACACACTTCAGAACCAGAGGCTACATCAGGTGGGACAGCACAGCCATATGTGGGTACGCAGGTGTTGTCCTACTTTTCCTAGAGATGTGTCATTTTTTTTCCATATAGCTATAAACTAATGAGTTGTGTGCTCTCATGGCGACAACCTATTCCTCCCACTGCAGGGCTATGTCGGGGAGTTTGTGAGAAGAGACTTATTTGTATGGGACTCCAGGAAGAGGGTTCAGATTGTTTGGTTTAGTACAGTTCTGCATAGAGCAGTCCATTGTTATTGCACAAATACTTCAACACAAGTGTCAACCAGGAGCAGCAGCAATGAAATTAGCTTTATGGCTGCAGATCTTTAAAAATAAATCACTAATAAAAAGCACCGAGGTGGGCAGTTAAGAAATAACACTTAAAGAACTAAAATACATCACTGTCTCTAAGAACTTTTGTAAACACATTCAAAGGTGTGTTAATAGTCTAATTTTGTGTTGGGGATGTCACACCATCAGCACCAACATAGATGGCTTCCATTCCTCATTCATTTCAATTTGGAAATGGAGCTCTTCCATTGTCGGCCTTGTGTTCTCAAGGGTAGACATTGGAGGACTACACTGCAAAATGAAAATGGCATTTAAATATTCAAGTAACAAGCCTTGTAAGTGGCATGGTGCTGGTGGTAGAGTGGCACAGCACAGCACAGCACACAGTAACCACACTGTAGGCTGAGTCACCGCAGGAACTGAATGCGCAGCTAAGTAAACAATGTAAGCTGGAGAATGCTCAACTCTCTCAATCTCTACCTAAGCACTTGTTTCTCCGAACACCTGCACTAAGGACGCCATCTGGCAGTGTCGTAGGAACCGTGAACATGGTGGCAAAGTGAACCTTCAGACATGATAGCAACAATCAATAATGAAAAGGAACATGTTACAGCAGTAATTGATTTTCTGTAGAGAAATAAGGATAAAAATAAAATGACAACACTACACTTAGTGAAAATAAAACGGGTTTAATTCAATCCAAAGAGGGGCCCCTCTTTTACTGATTAGCACTGTTATTTGCATGTACCTTCCATTGTGGATACAAATTCAACCTGCTGGCTGTCCGTATTAGTAGTCAAGATTTTGTAGAAGTTACTTAATTTGGTATTGCTTGTAAAATTCTGAAATTAATCACAAAAAGATATTAATGTAAATCATCAACACACAATTTTCTATCCTGTACAACAGATGCTGAAAATGAGGCTGTGTGTAGGAAATGTAAGTTATACGATTCATAAAATACATTGCTGGTTTCAAAAAATAATTAGAGAGGGGAGTAGCACAGATGAAGGGTGAAAAGAAAAGATGTCAATAAGGCATCTCCTTCATGATGCAAACACACCTCTGGCAGAGGGCAAATGTTCAACTGGCGAAGACGGGGACGTGTACCTAATTATTTCCTTCTTCCCCTTCTCTACCACAAAGAAAAAAAATGATTATTTACGAATCAATCGTATAGGCCCAGTTAATCAAGTAGCAACATCAACACCTTCATTGATGAGCAAGGCTGTTCCACCTTCCCTACCACCAAGGAGACAGTGCGCAGCTAAGGATACAGTGCTGGTGATGTTACTTTATGAATGTTCAGTGTCGCTATTTTAAAGGAGACATTAATCCATTTAATTTAAATGAGGTAGTGCCTTCATTACAATTGTAGAAAGAGAATCTTGATAATGCAATAACTGAGAGTTATTTCTACCCTTACACATACTGATTTTCACATCATGCTTGATGAGCCAAATTAAGTAATATCTATTTTTATGGAACTTTCGTAAAGACATCAGGAGAGAGGAAGTGTTCAACAGAGGAGTTGTAGCTTTCTGTTCAGTAGTAAAACTTACCTTAAGGCATTTCCAATTACTGACAATGCCATTAATTTCTATGCATCTCCAGACCATACTGGATGCAGGTATTTTAAGTGGCAAAGTACAGGTGTAATTTATATCAACGCATTGCTGAAAGCTAGTTTTTGCATGTCATTCAAGCAAGGTAGGGCTCAGAATTTGCTGATTGGGCTTATTTGACAAGAATCAATTGCCAGAGTTGTTAATGGCATTGAATAGTGGAAAGCTGGATACTGTACTTCCACATCTACACTGCAGAATGGCTAATCCAACAGGACTTCGATAGGGCAAATGGAATTTAGTTTTAAATTACTCCTTTATTATGGTACTCCTTTTCATCTCATAAACCCAGATCAGCTAATAGCAAAATTCAACATAAGTAATGACAATCAGTTTTAATAACCTAAAAAAATTCACGTTCACAACTAATCAACAGAAATATCACACTAACATTAAGAGGTTGATATTAAGATAAAAATAAGCCACAAATAGAATCAATCAATTGCACACCAAAGAACAATGACTGTCCTGGCCAGAAACAACAATCCATGTTACAAAAAAAAATTGCTGAGCTTAAATTTGATCTACAAGTTCACAGTAAAACAAACTAATGAGTATTTTGCAGGGTGAGCTGGAAGAACAACAATTCTATATCAGAGGCTGGAAGGCAAATTCAACTCCCCCAATAACATTATCCCTCTATCACCCTATTCAGGGAGACCTATGCTGAGCCTACGCACAAGTCAAACACATACCATGTTTATTTTTTGATCTATTATACAAAAAGGTTACTAGTTGGGCAGCATTTAGTTCCACAGCCGAGTGCAGGAATGTAAATGTAATCGGGGTTGAAAGGTAATTTCTCTTCCTTGCCCGGCAAAATGTAACCAATTAAAGTTTCTGCAAAACACTTACAAACATTTATTGTATAGATTTATCGAATGCTGCATGAACAGAAAGATCACAGAAGCATTGAGAGAAGCAGGAGAAAGAGACAGCAATTTTTCTGTACAAATTTTAAAAGAAATAATATAAAGATCAAATGACCCAAGTTTTGAGGCATGGCAAAAAGAATCTGTCGGAATCAGATGAATAAAAGAGGTAGCGTTGTGCTAAATTTGCATTATCATGATTATCCCCTTCACTCAGCATCATTCTGTACAGTCAACTTTATTACCAGTGAGGTATAGGGGAATATAGAACAGGAAAAATAAGCCTACTTTTTTTCCTAAAGTAAATGTACAGAATATAAAGGTCCCAGTTACAATATCACGTTCGTGAAAACAATTTATTCTAACAGATCAATTATACGACACAATTTGAGACAATTCAGAGCAAATTTGGACTTTCCATCAAAATGGAGTGTAATTTGGTGTGAAGTGACCCAAAGTGTACTTAGGCAAGAGATGCGAGGCCAACTCCTGCTGTTGCCAGGCTTCTTATTTGCCGCAATTTAAAAAGTTCCCAAATGAACCAAACCATTTAAAACTGGCTAAAGTTATTCTCAACACACAGGAGGATGGTTGTGGTGGTCAGGGTGGTCAGGGGCTAATCACTGCAGTTCCAGGTCTTGGCTGCAGGTGTTCTTCAGGGCAATGCTCTTGGCCTAACCATCGTCATCGGCTTCTTCAATGATCTTCCCTCCGTCATAAAGTCAGGAGTGGAGCTGTTAACTGATGATTCCACAATGTTCAGCTCCACTCATAACTCTGTCATCATTCAACTAGTTTTTTTTTAAAAAAGTACTCAAATTTGTATGTCCATTGGTCTCTGTCTCTGGTTTCTGAAGTTAATAGAAACATCAATTTTAACCCCCTCGCGCCCAATGAGAACAGGATAAGGTCTAATGACGTCATTTGGACCCCGATGCGAATGTTACCCCAGTGCCAACCACGCTAGGGAAAGCTGCCATGAAATTCATCCAGATAAGTAAGATTTTAAACATTTTAATGGTTTCCTTGTGGACCAGGTGGAGCCTCTACTGCCCCAGGCTTCCCTTCCCCTGACCACGATTGCCTGCTAATCCCTACTTACCTGATTGTCAAGGACCGTTCACTTGGGTCCCTGGCGAGGGCCTTCTACCACCCGAAATCCTGCCCCCGTCCACCTCATTCCCGCCAGGTTTGGCCGGGGTCCATCTTGGGATATGCTGATGAGGCCCGGAGGTTAAAATGGCCTGAGCCTCTCTTGTTGCTCGCACCCCACCCACATGCACCTTGAGTTAAAACCAGGGCTAGAGTGTTTATAATTTGAATGCCAACTAGAAACATAGAAAATAGAAGCAAGAGTAGGCCGTTCGGCCCTTCGGGCCTGCTCCGCCATTCAAAATGATCATGGCTGATCGTCTGACTCAGTACCCTGTTCCTGCTTTTTCCCCATATCCCTTGATCCCTTTAGCATTAAACGTACAACAAACAGCTGCGTAATCATTACAGCTGGTCATTTTTTTTTTATTTCTCTCTCTTAAAAAAATACAATTTTACCAATAAAGCTTTTGAAATTTGTCCTCTAGTTTTTCTTCAAATAATTTTGAAAACCACAATATACATTTTGTTAGAATGCTTCTCTCTCAATTTATATCATTTTGCTAACTTGAATGCTGCTGATGAATCATGGGAAATTATGTACACTTCACCTGCTTAGATTGTAGGACAATCACCACTCGGTAAAAAGATCAAAACCAAGCCCAAGTTTGGAAAAGCTGAGGCCTTTAAGTAAAAACTTTAATGATGGTATTAAAAGACACATCTATGGATAAATGTAATCATGTTATTCTGATATATGTAACTTTCTGTAAAATCTTTTTTTGGACATTAGAAATTTCAGTCACTGAAAAAAAAATGGTAGTTGAAAATTTTTCCGAAAAATATTGTGAGTCTTTCAACTGGTTCATCAAAAAACCATAGCAAGCAATTGTTTACATGGGAAATGCCATTTTCGGATGTTTATACATGCAGGTTCAATGCAAATGTTGACATGAATGCAGTACCAAGAATTGTAACACAAAGGGCCCGATTTTACCAGGCCTGCGGGTTTCCGGCGGGTTGGGTTTCGGGAGCGTGGTCAACACGCTCGGTGAAATTAGTGGGTTGCCCGCGCGATCGTAGCAGGCAATCCACTAATTGGATCCAATTACCTGCTCCTCCGGGCTCCGCGCTGCTGGTCTGCGCGTCGGGCGGGCTGCGCATGCGCAGTACGATCTGTCAGCTGGAGGCTCTCTAGTTAAAGGGGCAGTCCTCCACTGACAGATGCTGCAACAAATAGAACACATTACAGCATGGAGCAGCCCAGGGGGAAGGCTGCTCCCAGTTTAATGATGCCTCACCCCAGGTATCATCAGATGGGGTGAGGAGGAGGGGGAGGACAGAGATCTTTCCCCCCGGCGGGCGGGAGAAAGCGGCCTGCCTCTGCCACCAAGCAGGCCTGGCTCGAGGTGGCAGAGGAGGTCACCTGCACCACCAACATATCGCCCACCTGCATACAGTGCAGGAGGCGCTGCAATGACCGACGTAGGTCAGCCAAAGTGAGAACACGTAGTCTTTCTCCTACACTCCATCTGCCACAACACTGCCCCCACCCCACATCTCCTTCGGCACCGCCAACACCACTCTGTCACATCACCCCTCATACCCACTCAAACCCCATCCTCATCTTACCTGCACCTACTCACCTCGCGAGTACTCACCCCGCCACTAACACGCAACCCAATCCTCATAATCTCATGGCTCTATCCCATACGCACCCTCTCGTGCATCTCCCTCACGGCCAGCCTCACTCAACCTGCCACCACCTGTGCTGCAGCCACAGGGCATGCATCACATATGTGGCAGCGTAAGGCAAACGTGTCGTGAGCATGAAGGGGATGCACAAGGGTGTTTGAGGGTTTGTCATGGGTGTTACCTATATTGAATTTCAGAACAACTCACATCACACATTATATTGGCACCACTACTGCCATGTCTCCGCGAATCCTGTCTGTTTTGTGCAATAATGCCCGCTCCTGGGTATCACTATGAGGACCCACCACTGATGCCACCCATTGTGTCACTGCAGAGTGGGTGTAGGTGTATTTGCAGGGCTCTTCCGCGCAGACGACTGAGAGACATCGACGGTGTACCCGGCTGCACCCTGGAAGGATGCGGAGGAGAAGTTGTGGAGGGCAGTGGTGACTTTGGCAGTGACAGGTAAGCAGATGGTGCTGGGGCCAGCCAGGAGCAGCTCGGCATGAAAGAGGCTGCAGATGTCCACGATTACATGTCGAGTGAATCTGCGCCTCCGTGTGCACTGCTGCTCGGAGAGGTCCGGGGAGCTGCGCCTCGGTCTGTGGACCCTGTGGCGAGGGTAGTGCCCTCTGCGACGCGTCTCTCTCTGCGGTAGCCCTCCCTCCTGCTGTACAGGTGGATGTGTCACAGCACTCTGTTGTGGAGCTCCACGTGTCAGAGGTGGACGGCGAGGCTGGTGATGCTGTTCGCCCTCCGAGGGGGTCATGACTGCAGCTACGACGGCCCCCATCCGCAATATGTACATCTGAGGGGGTCCGCAAGGTAGGCACATGTCTCCGGACTCCGGGGTGAGTGTGCAGGTTGGTGACTTTGACCGTCAGGAGGGGGGTGGTGGAGGCCACACTTTGTCCCAAGTGACAGAGTGGCCTCCTGCAATGGGTGAGGGTCACCCCCCCCCCCCCCCCCGCACCTGTCAAATGGACCTTTGCAGCTGCCACAGGCTGACAGCTGCAACACGTCCAATTCAACTAGGACTGTTTCCCCCAGTGTGTGAAACAGTCCCATGTTTCTCCAAAATCACACACAGTCCCTTAATCAGGTCAGTTAATGACCTGAACAAGCGAAATAAATACACTCAAGTGGCATCCCGCTGGCTTTAATTGCCTGCGGGATTCCCACCAGCGGGGGCTACGCACGCACCCCCGCACGTCATCGGGGAACCCGGAAGTGGGCGGGATCGTGGCGCGATCCGGTCACGTGCCTGGATATCGGGATTTTCGGGGCCCCCCCCGCTGGAAACGCACAGGAAATCCGCCGGTAAAATCGAGCCCAAAAGGTCTGTGGAATGGAAGTTCACATATACACAAGATTTTTAATAATGTATAGATAGATGCTACCTGGTTAAAAATGTTGTGCATTAACCCTTTAGTTTCTTTGTGCAAGATCACTCTGGCTAAAAGTACTAATTACCATACCTTCACAGAGAGGCTCCAACGGTGGGAGTTTGCAGTTAAAGGTTCTACAGCCAATGCCTGCATCAGATCTTCAGGAAAGTTCTTAAACATTTGACTGTTCACTGCATCTGAATAAAATGAAATATTCATTTACAATAACTATTTCCTCATTTATCAAATTAGGGTTCTTTATCATTTTCAGAATTTCCCATATAGCAGGGGTTTAGCCCTGAACCTGCATTCCAACCAGAATTATGCAATAACCTTTTTAGGCTACTCATGCAAATTGTCCGATATATACATTACTTCTTTATGTTCTGTATAGATCATGCTCAGCGCCACACCTACTCAGTTTTTAAAAAGAAGTTTGTGAAATGGCGGCGGGTATAATAGAATAGAGATAACAACTGAGTAGAAACAAAACAAAGTGTTTAATATAGTTCATAGTATTTTCACACATACTGCATTTAAACTGCTTCGGGCAAAAATCTAATTTATTTGATGCCAACAAGAAACAGTTTATTGTACAGAACAGTGACTTGAAACTTGTAGCGACTACAACAAGGCTTTGCCAATGTCCAGCTTTATTCAATGCCTAAGCCTATGACACATAGTAGAATGCTGCACGCAACAACATGCATTTCAAAGACATATTAGTAGCAGGACAAATAAATATATCAGAATGATTCATTCAGGGTATATATCTGAATCTGTAGCACATTCATAATCACAGCACTGTGCTGGACGTCTCAGCAGTCTGACTGGTTCCAAAACATCAATCCCTCCTTCCCGAAGTATGGGGGGGGGGGGGGGCGGGAAATGAGAGAGCGGTTCCTTTCTGCCAAGATAAGAACAGATGTTTCTTGAACACGATTAGCTCTTGCTCAGCCTCAAAGGTTCTACAAACCATTCAAATTCAAGTTAGGAATATGAGAAAGCAAAGCTCAGTTAGTGCACTGGGGTTACATTAAGGATAGGAATCCATCCACAGACACCGACACTGGTGGTCCTATTAGAAACCTGCCCTGTGACGGCTGGATACTGATGATCCACCAGCTCAAATCCCTGCAGCTGGATCCTACAGATCTTACTTTGTGTGTAATCTCTACCACATATCATAGGACAGCTATAGCACGTTGTACCACATCTAATAGTGCACTCAAACAACCTGACAGGCAGTCATGACACCTCTACATAAGTACTGGATTGATTCCGGTGACCTCAGCACAGCAGCAATTAACACCACCATCAGCTTTACTACCATTTATTCTGGATCATAGATGAAACACAATGGTCCAGAATTTTCTCCAAAAATAACGGAGAGCTAAACAGAGCTCACTGTTATTTAAGGGCAAATGGAAGAGCAACTTCCGGTGAATGTACATGCACAGTCAAACGCGCAAATCCGGAAGTTGCTCTACGAGATGCCATGCTCCTCCGAAGGATGTGCGGGAAGGACAGATCCCCATTGGCACAAATGGACCAGCGCGAAGCTGTTCTCCTGCCCAGCTGGAAATGAACTAATTCACACAGAAAAAGGTACGCTGGGTTTTTTTTTAGGTCCAAACTAACTTTTAATGGCGTGGTAAGTCTTATTACTGCCAAATCCAGTCTATAAAATAATGAGGGGCATAGATAAGGTAGATAGTCAAAATCTTTTCCCAAAGGTAGGGGAGTCTATAATGAGGGGGCACAGATTTAAGGTGAGAGGGGAGAGATACAAAAGGGTCCAGAGGGGCAATTTTTTCACTCAAAGGGTGGTGAGTGTCTGGAACAAGCTGCCAGAGGCAGTAGTAGAGGCGGGTACAATTTTGTCTTTTAAAAAGCATTTGGACAGTTACATGGGTAAGATGGGTATAGGGGGATATGGGCCATGTGCAGGCAATTGGGACTAGCTGAGTGGTATAAACTGGGTGACATGGACATGTTGGGCCCAAGGGCCTGTTTCCATGTTGTAAACTTCTATGATTCTATTCTATAAATAACCTCTCTGGCACTGAAAATTTACATTTTTAAAAATGTAGCGTCTCATTCCTTCTGATTTTATTTGTTGTTTGACATTTTTTTAAAAATATTTTAATTTTAATCTTTTTACACTTTTCTTTCTGTCACTTTTATCTCTATCTTAATTCCAATTTCTTACCCTCTCTTTATTTTGCTTTCTCTAACTGATTTTACATTGAATTTACTGTTGTAGCTTTCACTTCCCAGTTCTCACTCTGCCTGGCTTGTCAAGGATGCTTCAATCTGATTGGTTGAGGGGATTGCCAGTTTCTTTCCCCATTCACACAGTTCACAGATGCCCGGGAGAGGACGCTGCACTTTTTTCGGGTCCCCATTGCAGCAAGTTAGCGCCCAGAAGCCCGTGGATAGTTTGTAGATAACTTTAAATCTAACAAGCGGCGGGCGCCGTTTGTTTGCCACTCAGCTCAAATTCCGGGTCATTCTCTTTCAACCAGAAGATTTAAAGTACTGAGGACAATGCTCTCAGGGTCATTTCAAATATGTGGGCTAAGCAACAGGAAAGAGCACTATGGCTTAAGAGTCAGACACGCAAAGTTTACTGGATCATGATCTTTCATCGGCTTCACCAACCTACTGGCAATTCCTGCCAGAAGGATCTCTGCCCCATAATGGAAGTGCAAAAAACCCCAGCACTTTTCATTTAACAGTTATTTTCGGGTTGATGTTGTGGAGCGTTGATCGGGCGGGCGACTGGTCCAATCTGCCCACCTGATGAAATTGGCGGGGGGCCCTATCATAGGAGCATAGGAATAGGAGTGGGCCACTCAGCCCCTCGTGCCTACTCCGCCATTTGATAAGATCATGGCTGATCTGTGATCTAACTCCATATACCTGCCTTTGGCCCATATCCCTGCCTTTGGCCCATATCCCGTAATACCTTTGGTTGCCAAAAAGCTATCTATCTCACATTTAAATTTCGCAATTGAGCTAGTATCAATTGCTGTTTGCGGAAGAGAGTTCCAAACTTCTACCACCCTTTGTGTGTAGAAATGTTTTCTAATCTCGCTCCTGAAAGGTCTGGCTCTAATTTTTAGACAGTGCCCCCTACTCCTAGAATCCCCAACCAGCGGAAATAGTTTCTCTCTATCCACCCTATCCGTTCCCCGTAATATCTTATAAACTTTGATAAGCGGTCCAGAAATTTTATGAGCACACATGTTGAATCCAAAAGACAGCATTTCTGACAATCCAGCACTCTCTCAGTACTGCACTGGACCGTCAGCTTATGTTATATCCTTACATCCTGAGAGGGGTTTGATCCTCATCTTAAACGGTCTTGCAGCTGTGCTTCTCCACGCTGGCCAACCCTAACAGGATAGAGTTTTTTCTCTATCAATTAAGCAAAGCTTCCATTCTCAAGTGGAGGACTGGACCTGAACTAGGTGGCATGGATTCAAGATAAGGAAAACTCAAGTAAATAACAAAAGAGAGTGATCAATATGTGGAACAAATTGCCAGTGCAGGTGGATGAACAGGAAACTTTAAGCTGAACGCTAAAAGGTTAAAGCCCACAGCTTATAGGAAGGAGAGGACCATCAGTCCATAACTAGCTCTTTTCATTCCAGTGGGATATTTCGATACATTATTTATAACATTTAATAACCATGAAACCTTTCAAATATCAGGAACTTTACCATTTCATTTTTGAACCCTTTCCTGTTTGTGGAAGAACAGTCATGATTTTCTTGTGAGGTGGCTACACGGGGGTCATTTCGACTTTGGCGGTATCGATTCAGCTGTCCGTTATACATCTCGCCTGATTTTTATTTCCAAAGTCAAAATTGTCCCCACATTCTCAGCCTTTTTACCTTTTGCGAATTTCAAAGGAAGAGACAGATTTGAGGTGTTCGTAGCAATCAGTAGTTTTTCTCCACTGGTAATAACAGTCAGCTCTTCAAATCCAAGACAAGTTCCCCATACTGGGAAGTGAGTCCCATGATCTTTGGCCTATTAAGATCAGACAATTTGCATTTAATGCCAGTCTTTGGTAGAAACAATGCTGCCCACTACTAGCACAACTAGTGCTTTGCATTTCATGAGTACATAAGTTATGTTGACAGGCACAATTCCATTGCATTATACAATTATGCATTTATACAATTCCACTACATTTAGCAAACACAATGATATTGGCGTAACAAGGTCCTTCCATTTAGGCAGGGCACTTCTGTCTCACTCCTTCTACCATTTTTAACTTCTGTCCAATTGCTGCATTTTGCAGTATAAATACATGCTCATGGTTGATACGCAGTACCCATACAATAGGGATGTCAATGAAGGAACAATCTTTTGCTCCCCAAAATTGTGGCCGATGGTAATTAATGACTGTGGAGGTACAAGATGAATAACCTGGGAGATCATACAGATTTAAATACAACGGCACCAAGGCATCCTTACAGCCAATTTATTACCCAGTAATATATTTAGGTGTTACAGACTTGGTTGAATAAAGAAAACTATCATTCATTACTAGAAGAAAAAAAGCATAGTTCTGAAGAATGACAAAGGCAAATTTATATCAATTGATGCTGAACTCTTATTTGTTCACGTTTGCAAGAACGAATGTGGAATGTTATTATAAACATAATTACTGAGTTAACAAACTACTTTAAAAATAAGAGGAAAATCTGAAAATGCTGAAAATAAAAGAGAGAATACTGGAAATACACAGTAAGCCTGTCAACACATATAGAGAGAAAAGCTTGACTACCATTTTGGGTGTAACCCTCCATTGGAAGAAAGGTGAGCCCCTTAATAGGACTGAAGAAAATGAAGGGAAGAAGAGAACAAGCAAGAGTGTCAAGAATACTATTGTCTTTTTGGACACTAAGGGAATCAAGGGATGTGGGGATAGGGTGGGAAAGTGGAGTTGAAGTAGAAGATCAGCCATGATCGTACTGAATAGCGGAGCAGGCTCGAGGGGCCGTATGGCCTACTCCTGCTCCTATTTCTTATGTTCTAATACAGACTTCTAGAGGAGTTAAGTGGCCAGCAAAAATGAGGCTTATAGAAAAGCTGGAATGGGGTTAAAACTGGTAGATGATATAGGAAGAGCATCTCAATGAGACAATGAAGACAGTAAAAGAACAAAAAGGTGTTAAAATAATTAAGTAAAATGGTGAAAAGGCATGGAAGAAGATAAACAAATTTAAAAAGCTGTCAAAATGAAAGTGAATGAAGTTGAAGGGGGTGGAAGACACAATATAGAACATTGGGGAAACAAAAAAAAATAGGAAATGCTGTAAATCTGAAATAAAGACAGAAAATATTAGAAACACATGGCAAGTGCTTCAGCCATTCTTCCAAAAGAGGTGATGCTGCTTTTCAACTGGCTGCACCAGGGCTGTATTTTCCTCCCTCCCAGCAGCTAACCAATCAGGAGTGGTATTGCCACTCCAAGTCCACCCCGTATAGCATGAAGGACCCAGGAGGAAATTGCAGTGGGCTGGTAGTGGATTTACTTTAGCAGGTGATATTTCCGTTTTGCCATTACAAAATGGGAAATCCAGGGCAATTTTTCCTGTTACTTCCTTCAGCTAAATTTTGGGATATTATAAAGATCTGTTCTCGCCCAGAATGTCGTCTTTTGTAGAACTGATTATTTTTCCTGTTGAAAATGTAATTATTTACCTTTCTCCTGTTGGAGATTTTTAATGGTCATCATGGCTGAAAGATCTGTGTGTCAGGGACTGGAATACATTCTCCATTTCATGTAATGCATACAGATTTTAAAACAGAGTGATTACTCCAATAATGTAAACGCTCTCTCCCAATCAGCCCTTCAAGGTATAGCATATCCACTTATGGGATAAAGCTTCCATACTCTGCCTCCTCTGTCACTACAAGTTCAGAACAGCATTCACTACTGCTGCAGTGGGGATTTTTGGACCTTCCATGCCAGTATCCATTTGCCTTCTTGAATGAGTTCCAATTTGTAACAACATATTATTAGTTTGATGCTATGGGCACATTCTCACTAGAAATGAAGATGAGATTCCCCAATTGTCATTTCAATAAAGGTCCTTACAGACAGCAGAGGGAGAAGGCTTTCATCCCATCAGTATGAACCAGATTCAAAAGACAATGTTTGAACCCACTGTATCCATTCTCTATTTGCCTTTCGTACATAGGCCACTACATTAAATTGCATTCTAATACCCATGTTGGAACATCATGCTGAGTGACTGATTTACATAATTCCACACGTGAGCATACGTTAATTAAATATGGAAATCCATGGACCCACTTTGTGCTTATGCAGAATTAATGGGTCATGAGTTAATCATATAAGCAAATTTGTGTGGAGTTGCTATCACTGAAATTAGTTTTATTATACATTTAAAAATTATTCATTTGAAAATTATTCCGTTACACTAATCAGCTTCTACTGTAAAACGGATCCATCCAATTTGTGTTACCAGCAGCATGATTTAGCTTGACAAGCTTAAATAGGCTATAATAGTAAGTGGATTTCAGCTCAAACATATTTATTATTTAGGTTTGACGTATTATTTAGGTGTTCAAGGAGATATAGAGGCTGAGATTTCCTTATTGAATAGAGTAACTGACAGTGGGATTTCAAACTGGACTTGAACAATGTATTGATTTTTACAATGTTTTGTAATAGTTAGCTGATATGAAGAATGGCCACGGGTCTTGAAATTACACTGTACAATGCTTTTCAGTGTACAAGGCTTTTATATTTGCATTAAACTCATTTGTCTGCTATTCATCTTTGGCATTTATTTTAAACTTTGCACAAAATGGATCTTTCTAGTCAGTACTGTGCAGTTCCAACCATCTCTATAGTGCACCTTCAACCCGCTCACTGCCTTGCAATCAAACCTGATCACCAGAAATCACTATATATACCCAGATCACCCAGCACCCAGGTCAGCACTCAGTGCTCTTTCATGTACCTTTGGCCACACACCCAATTACTGCTGAGAAGTTGGAACTTGCTCACTGATGGGTACTTTGTTAGGCCCAGTGCAGCTTTCATGCTCAGGTTGCTGGGAATTGTAGGTTTTTTTTTAAAAAAAGCTTCTTTTAAAAAAAAATTGGATTGGGAAATCAGGATTTCCTCTCACAGTCTAGGCAGGTGGGACAAGCAACTTTTTTTACGGCTGAAATCGGTGTGTCCTAGATAATCCAGGATACTTAATATAGTCTGGAGAGATCTCTCCGAAGGAGTCTGAGGCTATTAGTAGTAGGAAGTAAATCTTATGTCCGCTCTGATTTTTGTGCTTGTAATACTGGTACGGACATCATAACAAAAGGAAGAAATTGCTGGAATAACTTAGGATGATCAACTGAACCTGGTTATGAATACTTTATCTACGTAGAGTGGCTCTCCATTTTTTATTAAAGTGCTTACTATCAGCTGTCATCTTGGGTCAGTTGGTAACACTCTCACCTTGAGTAAGAGGGTTGTGGGTTCAAACCTTGCTCTAGGACTTGAGCACACTCTAGTGCAGTACTTGGGAGTACTGCATTGTTGGAAGTGTCATCTTTTGAATGAGACTTTAAATTGAGGCTCCACTTGTCTTTTCAGGTGGATGTAAAAGATCCTAAGGCACTATATGAAGAAGAACAGGAGTTCTCCCGGTCCTGGCCAACATTCCTCCCTCAAACAACATCACCAAACAAATTAATTGGTCATTCATCTCATTGCTGTTTGTGGGAATGAATGCGCTGTGCAAATTGTCTGCCATGTTTGCCTAACTAAAAGTGACTGCACTTTGAAAGTAGTTCATTGGTTGTGAAGCACTTTGAATTATGGACTTTTACAGCTCAGGAGGCCATGTGACCATCACATCCGTCCCAGCTCTCTGAAAGAGCTATCCATTTAGTCCCATTTCTTTGCCCTTTCCCATATCCTTTTACATTTTTCTTTTTCAAATGTTTATCCAATTTTAATTTTTTTCCATCACTGTTTCCAATTGGGCATTCATGTTCTACCAACCATCTGAATAAAAAAATTCTCCTTACCTCTCCTTTTATTTCTTTAGTGATGATCTTAAACTTAGGTCCTCTAGTCATAAACTTACCAACCAGTGGAAATAGCTTTTCCCTATTTATCTTATTAAAACCCCTCATAATTTTGAATACACCTATTAAATTGCCTCTTAGTTTTCTTTGTTCTAATAAACAGAGCACCAGTTTCTCTAGTCTCTCCTAATAACTAAAGCCTCTCATCACTGGTATCATCTTAATGAGTCTCTTTGGTACCCTCATGATAACCTTCCTAAAGAAAGAAGTGCAAAACTGGACACAATATTCTAACTGTGGCCTAACTAATGATTTGTGTAGGTTCAGCAATATCTCATTGCTTTTATACTCTTTATCCCTGTTTATAAAAGCTGGTATCTCGCATGATTTTTTAAATTTTTTTTTAAAAAGCAGCTTTATCAGCTTATCCTCCCACTTATAAGTAATTGTATATTCGAACCCTTAAAGCTCTCTGCTCCTCTACTGCATTTGAAGTTTTACCATTTAGCATATATATTATCCCCTTCATCTTTCGACCAAAATGAATCACTCTACATTTCTCCACACTAAATGGCATCGGACATAGGATCATATTGGTACAGCACAGGAGGCGGCCATTCGGCCCATCATGCCAGCTCTTTGAAAGAGCAATCAAATTAGTCCCACTCCCATCCTCTTCCCCCTAGCTCTGTAAATTTTTTCCCTTCAAGTATTTATCCAATTCCCTTTTGAAATTTACTATTGAATCTGCTTCCACCACCCTTTCAGGCAGTGCATTCAAGATCATTACAACTCGCTGCATCAAAAAATGTACCCTCATGTCGCCTCTGGCTCTTTTGCTGATCACCTTAAATCTGTGTCCTCTGGTTACCGACCCTTCTGCTACTGGAAATAGTTTCTCCTTATTTACTCGATCAAAACCGTTCATGATTTTGAACACTTCTATCAAATCTCCCCTTAACCTTCTCTGTTCTAAGGAGAACAACCCCAGCTTCTCCAGTCTCTTCACATAACTAAAGTCCCTCATCCCTGGTACCGTTCTAGTAAATCACTTCTGCACCCTAAGGCCTTGACATCCTTCCTAAAGTGTGGTGCCCAGAATTGAACACAGTACTCCAGCTGAGGCCTAACCAATGTTTTATAAAGGCTTAGCATAACTTCCTTGCTTCTGTACTCTATGCCTCTACTAACAAAGCCCAGGATCCAATATGCTTTTTTAACAGCCTTCTCAATATGATTTGTGTACATACACCCCGCGGTCTCTCTGTTCCTGCACTCCCTTTAAAATTGTACCATTTAGTTTATATTGCCTCTCCTCATTCTTCCTACCAAAATGTATCACTCCCACTTCTCTGCATTAAATTTCATCTGCCCATTTCACCAGTCTATCTATGTCCTCCTGAAGTCTGTTACTATCCTCCACATAGTTTATTACATTTCTGAGTTTCGTGTCATTTACAAACCTTGAAATTATACCCTCTATACCCAAGTCCAGGTCATTAATATATATCAAAGAGCAGTGGTTCTAATACTGACCCCTGGGGAACACCATTGTACGCTTCCCTCCCGTCTGAAAAACAACCGTTCATCACTACTCTCTGCTTTCTGTCCCTTAGCCAATTTTGGATCCACGCTGCCACTGTCCCTTTAAACCCATGGGCTTTAATTTTGCTAACAAGTCTATTATGTGCTATGTTATCAAATGCCATTTGAAAGTCCATATACACAACATCAACCGTACTACCCTCATCAACCCTCTTAATCAAGTTAGTCAAACACTATTTTCCTCTAACAAATCTGTGCTGACTTTCATTTATTAGCCCATAGTTTTCCTACTGCCATTTAATTTTGTGCTGGATTATTGTCTCCAAAAGTTTCCCCACCACCGACATTAGGCTGACTGGCCTGTAATTGTTGGGTTTATCCCTCTCCCCTTTTTTGAACAGGGGTGTAACATTTGCAATCCTCCAGTCCTCTGGTACCACTCCCTTATCTAAGAAGGATTGGAAGATTGTGGCCAGAGCCTTCGCAATTTCCGCCCTCACTTCCCTCAGTAACCGAGGATGCATCCCATCTGGACTGGGAGACTTTTCTACTTTAAGTACTGCTTTTTATCAATTTTAATCCTATCCAATATTGCTACTATCTACTCCTTTACTGCTACAATTGCAGCTTCCTCTTCCCTAGTGAAGACGGATGCAGAGTATTCATTTAGTACCTAGGCCATGCCCTCTGCAAGAAGATCTCCATCAAGATCATCTCCATTTTTGTCCCTAATCGGTCCCACCCTTCCTTTTACTATTTATATGTTTATAAAGGCTTTTGGGTTCCCTTTTATGTTAGCCACTAATCTATTCTCATACTCTCTCTTTGCCTCTCAATTCCTTTTTTAGATCTCCTCTGTACTTTCTGTATTCAGCTTGATTTCTACTGTATTATGAACCATAAGCCTCATTTTTCTGTTTCATTTTAATCTCTGGATCTTTGGTCATCCAGGGAGCTCTAGCTTTGGATGCCCTTCCTTTCCCCCTAGTGGGCAAGTGTCTACTCTGTACCCAAACCATCACCTCTTTGAAGGCCTCCCATTGTTCAATTACTGTTTTGCCTAACAATTTCTGATTCCAATCAACCTGGGCAAGATCCCTTTTTAACTCACTGATATTAAGTCTTTTCACATTAGATTGTTCCTTGTCCTTTTCCATAATTATTCCAAACCTGATGATATTATGATCACTGTTCCCCAAATGTTCCTCCACTGAAACATGCTCCACCTACCCCACTGCATTCCCCAGAACTATATCCAGCACTGCTTCCTTTCTCATTGGGCTGGAAACACAATGTTCAAGAAAGTTCTCTTGTACACATTTCAGGAATTCTTCCCCCTCTTTATCCTTTACACTGTTACTGTCCCAGTCTATATTGGGATAATTGAAGTCTCCCATTATCACTACTCTATAGTTTTTGCATCTTTCTGTAATCTGCCTGAAAATTTGTTCCTCTATCCCCTTCCTATTTGATGGCCTGTAGTATACACCCAGTAGCGTAATAGCTCCTCTATTGAACCTTAATTCTAACCGAATAGTTTCTGTCTTTGACACCTCAATTACATCATCCCTTTCCAGTGCTGTAACAGTATCTTTGATCAATACTGCCACCCCCTCCTTTCTTCCCTCCCCTATCTTTCCTGAATACCTTATAGCCAGAAATATTAAGTTCCCAATACTCCCCTTCTTTGAGCCAGGCCTCTGTTATTGCCACTATATCATAATCCCATGTGGCAACTTGAGCCTGCAGCTCACCAACTGTATTTACCATGCTCTGTGCGTTTATGCACATGCACTCCAAACTCATCTTAGATTGCCTCGCATTTGCCCCCTGTTTGATCCCTCCTATTTATGAACTATTCTAGTTCTATTTGTCCCTCCCAGTCCTCTGTGCACCTTGTTTCTCCTCTTTAATATTTCATCCTGGTTCCCATCCCCCTGCCAAATTAGTTTAAACTCTCCCCCACAGCACTAGTTAATCTCCCCGCGAGGACATTGGTCCCAGCGCTGTTGAGGTGCAACCCGTCTGGCTTGAACAGGTCCCTCCTGCCCCAGAACTGATCCCAATGCCCCAGGAATCTGAAGCCCTCCCTCCTGCACCATTCCTCCAGCCACCCATTAGTCTGTCTTATCCCACTATTCCTATACTCACTAGTGCGTGGCACTGGGAGTAATCCAGAGATTACTACCTTTGAGGTCCTGCTTTTTAACTTTCTCCCTAGCTCCTGAAGCTCTGACTGCACGACCTCCACCCTTTTCTTTCCTATGTCATTGGTTCCCACATGAACCATGACTTCTGGCTGTTCTCTTTCCCCCCTCAAAATGTTCTGCACCCTCTCAGTGATGCCCTTTACCCTGGTACCAGGGAGGCAACACACCATGCGGGACTCATGTTGGCAGTTGTAGAAATGCCTGTCTAACCCCGACTATCGAATCTCCTATAACAACTGCATTTCTTGTACCCCCTGTGCAGCTGAGTCTCCCACGGTACCATGGATTTGCGCCTGACTGCACTTCCCTGAGGTGTCAACACCCTCACTGATATTCCACACTGAATACCGGTTTGTGAGTGCCACACTCCCAGGGGACTCCTGCACTGCCTGCCTGGTGGTCATCCACTCCCTCTCCGCCTGAACTCTCTGTAGTTGCGAGTTGACCACCTCCTGAAACATGCTTTCCACAAAACTCTCAGCTTCCCCGTATGCACTATAGTGACACCAGCTGCTATCTGCTCAATCTACTAACTTGCCTATGTCCTTATGAAGTCACTTAAAATTCTCTTCATAGTTAACCACGCTCCCTCTTGTTGTGTTTGCAAATTTTTATATTGTACCCCCTAAACTAATTTATATCATATATATTGATAGATACAGCATGGAATGTAAAATAAGAGCAATGGTCCCAACTCTTATGCCAGGATCCCTCAGTCCAGAAAATATTCATTAACCAATACATACGTTTTCTGTCCTTCAACCAACTTCCTATGCATGCTGCCACACTTACGTTAAGAGTGCATGTCGTAATTATATCAACAAACATCCTAAGCTGCACCTTATCAAATGCCTTTTGAAATTCCATTTACACAACATCCACTGCATTTCTCGAGGATGTGAAGAAGATAGGCACTTTACAAATGGAAGGTCTTTCTTGCTAAAAATTGGTCTACATTTTTATACAACACATATATTGCATGCAGTTACCTTAAGTGCAAGATTATAATAAAGGGCTGCAATCTTGGCATATGGAGATGTTATGAGGTTTGCTCCACCACCCGGAATGAGCACCCTGAAAACAATCAGATATGACACTATCAATTTGAAAAATAATTTTAAAGTATGATATTACAACAGTTAACTAGCAGTCAGGAAGAATTATGTTGAACTGACCGAACCAATTTGAGGGAATTTTTAAAAATTATTTGTTCATGGGATGTGGACGTCGCTGGCAAGGCCAGCATTTATTGCCCATCACTAATTGCCCTTGAGAAGGTGGTGGTGAGCCGCCTTCTTGAACCGTTGCAGTCCGTGTGGTGAAGGTTCCCATAGTGCTGTTAGGAAGGGAGTTCCAGGATTTTGACCCAGCGACGATGAAGGAACGGCGATATATTTCCAAGTCGGGATGGTATGTGACTTGAAGGGGAACGTGCAGGTTGTGCCTGCTGCCCTTGTCCTTCTAGGTGGTAGAGGTCATGGGTTTGGGAGGTGCTGTCGAAGAAGCCTTGGCGAGTTGCTGCAGTGCATCCTGTAGATGATACACACTGCAGCCACGGTGAGCCAGTGGTGAAGAGAGTGAATGTTTAGGGTGGTGGATGGGGTGCTAAACAAGTGGGCTGCTTTGTCCTGGATGGTGTCAAGCTTCTTGAGTGTTGTTGGAGCTGCACTCATCCAGGCAAGTGGAGAGTATTCCATCACACGCCTGACTTGTGTCTTGCAGATTGTGGAAAAGCTTTGGGGAGTCAGGAGGTGAGTCACTCACTGCAGAATACCCAGCCTCTGACCTGCTCTTGTAGCCACATTATTTATGTGGCTGGTCAGTTAAGTTTCTGGTCAGTGGTGACCCCCCAGGATGTTGATGGTGGGGGATTCGGCGATGGTAATGCCGTTGAATGTCATGGGGAGGTGGTTAGACTCTCTCTTGTTGGAGATGGTCATTGCCTGGCACTTGTCTGGCGCGAATAACTTATTTGATCTTGTCCTCACCAATCCACTTGTGACCGATACATCTGTCCATTAAAGCATTGGTAGGAATAAGCACCGCACAGTACTCATGGAGATCAAGTCCCATCTTAACACTCAGGAACCCTCCATCGTATCTTGTGGCACTATCACCATGCTAGGTGGAACAGATTAAGAACAGATCTAGCAGCTCAAAACTAAGCATCCATGAAGCATTATGGGCCATCAGCAGCAGCAGAATTGAACACCATCTCAATCTGTAACCTCATGGTCCTGTATTTCCCTTACCTCTTCATAACCATCAAGCCAGATGACCAGGCCTGGTTCAACGAGGAGTGTAGAAGAGCTTGCCGGGAGTAGCACCAAACATTTTAAAATGAGTTGCCAACTTAGTGAAGCTACAAGACAGGACTACATGAATGCTGAACAGTGAAAGCAGCATTCTTTAGACACAACTAAGCAATCCACAACCAACAAATCAGGTCAAAGCCCTGTCACATCCAGTCGTGAAAGGTGGTGAACAATTAAGCAATTAACGGGAAAAGGAGGCCCCATGAATATTCCCATCCTCAATGATGGTGGAGCCCAGCATGTGAGTGCAAGAGATAAGGCTGAAGCGTTTGCAACCATCTTCAGCCAGAAGTGCCAAGTGGATGATCCTTCTCAGCCTCCTCCTTAGGTCCCCACCATCACCGATGTCAATCTCCAACCAATTTGATTAACTCCACATGACATCAAGAAACAACTGACTACACTAGACACAGCAAAGTCTACAGGCCATGACAACATTCCAGCTGTCGCGCTGAAGACCTGTGCTCCAGAACGAGCCGCACCCCTAGCTAAGCTGTTCCAGTGCAGCTACAACACTGGCATCTACCTGACAATGTGGAAAATTTCCCAGGTATGTCCTATCCACAAAAAGCTGGACAAATCTAACCCAACCAATTACCACCCTATCAGCCTATTCCCAATTAGCTGCAAAGTGATGGAAGGCTTTTTCAACAGTGCTATCGAGCGGCACTTACACACCAATAACCTGCTCACCAATGCTTAGTTTGGGTTCTGCTAGGGTCACTTGGCTCCAGACTTCATTACAGCCTTGGTCCAAACATGGACATAAGACCTGAATTCCAGAGGTGAGGCAAGGGTGACTGCCCTTTACATCAAGGCAGCATTTGATCGAGTATGACACCAAGGAGCCCTAATAAAACTGAAGTCAATGGAGATCAAGGGGAACATTCTCCAGTGGCTGGAGTCATACCTGGCACAAAGGAAGATGGCAGTGGTTGTTGGAGGTCAATCATCTCAGCCCCAGGACATTGCTGCAGGAGTTCCTCTGGGCAGCATCCTAGGCCCAACTTTATTTAGCTGTTCATTGATGATTGCACAGCATTCAGTGTCTAAATTCTGCTTCATTCGCAATTGTTCAGATAACAAAGCAGTCCATGCCCACATGCATCAAGACCTGGACAACATCTAGGCTTGGGCTGACCCCCCTCAAAGCCCCTCAACCAACCACAACATACAAGTGATGGAATACTCTCCACTTGTCTGGATGTGTGCAGCTGCAACACTTAAGAAGCTTGATACCATCCAGGACAAAGCAGTCCACTTTATCAGCACTTCATCCACTATCCCAAACATCTACCCCCTCCACAACTAGCGTACTACAGCTACAGTGTGCACTATCTACAGGATGCACTGCAGCAACACACCAAAGCTTCTTTGGCAGCACCTCCCAAACCCATGACCTCCACCACCTGGAAGGACAAGTACATGGGAACACCATCACCTCCAAATTCCCCTCCAAGTCAGCTGTGTGTTTGCCACTGTGAGGTGGCTATAGCATAGTCTCGATGACTTTTGACTGTCCAAAATTGTCAGAGTGACTTATTTCATTGTGATGATTCCGGCTGAGGTGGCTGTTCAATAAATTGGAATAAAACTTTTAGTTTTTCAGGAAAAACCTATAATTCATTATAACAATTTACTAATTATTGTTAAGTGTGCTAAAATGCAGGAAAGACAAAAAAAAGTCATTCAGAACCATTTTTATCTTTTTCCTATTCCAACCCCATATCTCTCTACTGCCAGCTAAATCAGGAACTAGTCCTGCTCCCTATTGAATGCTTCAGCTAAGTTAACATTTATTAAACGAACATTTACTGCTCTAGGCAGTAACCCGTTCCATAAGAATAAGACTTAAGTTTAGCCCTAATTAGACCTTAATTTGCACAAAATACATCTCTAGAGCAACTTTACTTTTCAAAACTGAATAATGCTCTCAAACCTTTTTTTCCCCCCAATGAGAATAGATTTAGCTTAATCCTTTTTCACAGCCCAGCATCCTAAAAATGGAACCAGTCTAGACCTTTTTCCAAATCCTTTTTCACTCCTCTAATATATCATTTTGTAAGTGGATAACCGCAATGGAACAGTACTCCATTTTTGGTCACACTAATGTTTTAGTGTCAGCATTACTTCATGGCTGGACTGACTTATACACCCAACATTTGATTTGTCTTTGCAACCATTGCTATTTACTATGATGGTGCTTTCAATGTTTGGTTTTTACATCTGGAACTTTTCCTTTGTCAGTTTGAAACAATGCCTGCCGACGTCATGACAAAAGCAGTATATTACAGCGACATTAAACAACAGGAACCCAGATACAATTTGCCATTACAGCCTTATTAGCACATTGTATGCTTGGGTCACACAGTGCTAACCTCCATCGGTAGAGTAAATAATTCTCTATACTACGAGGGCCATCAGATTTACCAGAGTCTTGTATTACATAGAAAGTACAGCACAGACACAAGCTATTTGGCCCAACAGGTCCATGCCGTTGTTTATGCTCCACACGAGCCTCCTCCCTCCCTACATCATCTAACAGTATCAGCATATCCTTCTATTCTTTTCTCCCTCATGTGTTTATCTAGCTTCTCCTTAAATACATCTATGCTATTTGCCTCAACTACTCCTAGTGATAGTGAGTTCCACATTCCAAACACTCTCTGGGTAAAGAAGTTTCTCCTGAATTCCCTATTGGATTTATTAGTGACTATGTTATATTTATGGTCCCTAGTTCTGGTCTCCCCCGCAAGTGGAAACATCTTTTCCACGTCAACCCTATCAAATCCTTTCATAATCTTAAAGACATCTATTAGGTCACCCCTCAGTCTTCTCTTTTCTAGCTCCAGTCCCAGCCTGGTCAATCTCTCCTGATAAGTATAACATGGTTCTGGTATCCTCAGTTCTGGTATCACCCTTTCCAGTGCCTCTATGGAAACCAGAACTGTTCATAGTACTCCAAATGTGGTCTTACCAAGGTTCTGTACAAGTTTAGCATAACTTCTCTGCTTATCAATTCTATCCCTCTGGAAATGAACTCCAGTACTTGGTTTGCTTTTTTTTAAAAATGGCCTTATTAACCTTCGTCACCACTTTTAGTGATGTATGTAACTGTACCCCCAGATCACACTGCTCCTCTATCCTATTTAGACTCTAATTATCCAAGTAGTATGTGGTCCTCTTATTCTTCCTACTAATACATCACACTTATCTATATTGAAATTCATTTGCCAAACACACACAAATTCTGCAAGTTTATTAATGTCTTCCTGAATTTTGTCACTGTCCTCCTCGGTATTAACTATACCCTCCAATTTGGTGTCATCCACAAATTTTGAAATTGTACTTCCGATTTCCGAGTCCAAATAGTTTATATATATGTTGAACAACAGTGGTCCCAGAACTGGTCCTTGTGGAACACCACTTCCCACCTTTTGCCAGTCTGAGTAACTACCTTTAACCCCCTACTCTCTGTTTTCTGTTTTGAAGCCAGCTTGCCATCCATTCTGCTACTTTTCCCTTGATTCCACATGCACTGACCTTAGTCATGAGTTTACGATGTGGTACCTTATCGAAGGCCTTCTGAAAATCCAAATATATTACATCTACTACATTACCCTTGTCTACCTTTTCTTTACTTCTTCAAAGAATTCAATAAGGTTGGTCAAGCATGACCTTCCCTTTTGAAATCCATACTGACTATTTATTATATTTTCGGTTTCTAGATGTTTCTCTATTTCATCTTTGAGTAAAGATATCATTATCGTTCCTACCACCGACATTAGGCTAATTGGTCTATAGTTCCCTGGACTTGTTCTATCTCCCTTTTTAAATATTGGAATCACATTAGCTGTGTGCAGTCCTCTGGCATGATTCACTTTTCTAATGAATTTTAATTGATATGTAATTGTGCCTCTGATATCTCTTCCCTAACTTCTTTTAATATGCACGGATGCAATCCATCTGGATGGCGTTTTATCCTCTCTAATTTGATTAGTTTATCAATTATTTCCCCCCTTTCTTTCTTAAATGTCTTTATATCTTTTTCGATCTCTTCTTCTAATGTTCTGCCCAGCTTGTTAGTTTCCCTGGTAAATACTGAAGTAAAGTAACTATTCAATATTTCTGCCATTTCACTGTCATTACCTATGAGTTTATCTTGTATATCCCTTAGTGGCCCTATCCCCATCTTTCTTTTGTTATTTATGTGTCTGTAGAATATTTGACTATTTGTTTTCATATTCTTTGATAATTTAATTTCATAGTTCCTCTTTGCTTTCCAAATTTTTTTTTTACTTCTTTTCTAATCTCTTCGTCATTCCCTTTTGTCATCCTCTCCTTTATTGTCTATGTATTTAGAGTATGCCTTATTCTTTAGTTTCAATTTTATCATTATCCCATGGTGTTTCATTATTGGCTAGTTTGTTCTTTTTTTTTAAAGAGGAATATATTTCTTCTGAACTCTATTGATCACTATTTTAAATATTTCCCACTGCTGTTCAATCCTCTGTCAAAACATTTTTCCAGTTTACCTTCCCTAATTCCATTCTCATCCCCTCAACATTTGCTTTTTTCCAATCTATTTCTTTGGTATTTGTCTCACTTAAGTCTTTCCCAATCATTATTTTAATCCTTATTATGTTATTGACGATCCGGATTCTTTCCCCTCAGTCTGGTTCAGTAAAAACTGAAGTCGAATACATTTTAAAGTTCAGCACACCTTTAATAGCAGGGTTCTTAGTCTGCAGCATTGATTTGGACTCCTGATAGAGTCCCTCTATGCTGGCAGAGCAAGAACAAAAACATACAGAAATCCACACGTTTTTATACAAATCAATAGGGTTGGAACATACTTAACGAGGGTCAACACCAATCATAAGCCGGGCATAGGTTGCCATGCGGGGTTACATTATTTCCGGCCAATCATAGACAATCCATGTGCTGACCATGTTGCTATTAGACATCAAAGGGGATAACTTCCTCACTTTCCAACTTGGAATGTTCTTCCCTGTTCCTTCTGTTCCTTATCTCCCAACCTGGAATGTCTTTCAACTTTGGCTAAGCTCGTTACCTATATTGATCTGCCATAAACATGGAGACATTCAGACCAGTCCTTGACTCACATCAAAGACCTATCATTGATAAGACAATGCAGGCCTGCTGACTAAGCAAACATATGGCCCAGCAGGAGGGCCAGGCCACTTGTATCAATCTCAGTTACTAACTAATTAACCCTTTCTAACCATTTTGCATTCTGCTTCTTTGCCACGTAGGCATTTTAATATTTTACTAAAAACTGACCACGTAGGGATTCTCATTATGATCACTATTGCCTAGATGTTCCCATATGCTTAATTCTCTTTTCTACTCTGGTTCATTTCCCATTACTAGATCCAACAGTGATTCCTCTCCAACAAATAAAAACAGAAAATGCTGGAGACGCTCAACAGGTGAGCTTCTTGGGCTTCTCATATACTGGGTAAAAGAGGAGTCCTGTACATACTGTAAAAACTGCTACAACACTGGCATCTACCCGACAATGTGGAAAATTGCCCAGGTATGTCCTGTCCACAAAAAGCAGGACAAATCCAATCCAGCCAATTACCACCCATCAGTCTACTCTCAATCATCAGCAAAGTGATGGAAGTTGTCGTTAACAGTGCTATCAAGCGGCACTTACTCACCAATTAGCTGCTCACAGATGCTCAGTTTGGGTTCCACCAAGACCACTCGGCTCCAGACCTCATCACAGCCTTGGTCCAAACATGGACAAAAGAGCTGAATTCCAGAGGTGAGGTGAGAGTGACTGCCCTTGACATCAAGGCAGCATTTGACCGAGTGTGGCACCAAGGAGCCGTAGTAAAATTGAAGACAATGGGAATCAGGGGGAAAACTCTCCAGTGGCTGGAGTCATACCTAGCACAAAGGAAGATGGTAGTGGTTGTTGGAGGCCAATCATCTCAGCCCAGGGCATTGCTGCAGGAGTTCCTCAGGGCGGAGTCCGAGGCCCAACCATCTTCAGCTGCTTCATCAATGACCTTCCCTCCATCATAAGGTCAGAAATAGGGATGTTTGCTGATGATTGCACAATGTTCACTTCCATTCGCAACCCCTCAGATAACAAAGCAGTCCGTGCCCGCATGCAGCAAGACCTGGACAACATCCAGCCTTGGGCTGATAAGTGGCAAGTAACATTCGCGCCAGACAAGTGCCAGGCAATGACCATCTCCAACAAGAGAGAGTCTAACCACCTCCCCTTGACATTCAACGGCATTATCATCGCCGAATCCCCCACCATCAACATCCTGGGGGTCACCATTGACCAGAAACTTAACTGGACTAGCCACATAAAAACTATGGCTACAAGAGCAGGTCAGAGGCTGGGTATTCTGCAGCGAATGACTCACCTACTGACTCCCCAAAGCCTTTCCACCATCTACAAGGCACAAGTCAGGAGTGTGATGGAATACTCTCCACTTGCCTGGATGAGTCCAGCTCCAACAACATTCAAGAAGCTCGACACCATTCAGGACAAAGCAGCCCGCTTGACTGGCACCCCATCCACCACCCTAAACATTCACTCCCTTCACCACCGGTGCACTGTGGCTGCGGTGTGTACCATCCACAGGATGCACTCCAGCAACTCGCCAAGGCTTCTTGACAGCACCTCCAAAACCCGCGACCTCTATCAACTAGAAGGACAAGGGCAGCAGGCACATGGGAACAACACCACCTGCACGTTCCCCTCCAAGTCACACACCATCCCGACTTGGAAATATATTGCCGTTCCTTCATCGTCACTGGGTCAAAATCCTGGAGCTCCCTTCCTAACAGCACTGTGGGAGAACCTTCACCACACGGACTGCAGCGGTTCAAGAAGGCGGCTCACCATCACCTTCTCAAGGGCATTTAGTGATGGGCAATAAATGCTGGCCTCGCCAGCGACGCCCACATCCCAAAAACGAATAAAAAAAAATTTTAAAACTCCATTGCCCTTTCTTGCCAGTTTATTTGGGAATAGTTGAAATCTTCGATGATGATTATTCAATGTTTTTTTAACTCATTTCATAGATTTGCCTACATATTTGTTCCTCCACTTCCCTTCCACTATGAGGTGGTCTGTAGAACATACCTATTAACGTGATCGACCCCTTCTTATCCTTTGTCTCCATTCATATGGATTCAGTTTCTATCTTAATATTACTTCTGTCTCTTGTACAGTTATCCCACCCCCTTCTTCCTTCCCTAGCCTATCTAAATACGTTATATCCTCCAATATTTAACTGCCAGTCCTGTTTGTTATGTAGCCATGTTGCATTTATCCCTACTATAGCCGGCTCCTCACTACAAATTATTGCCTCCAGTTCCCGTGTTTTATTTCGGATGCTGTGCACATTGCTGTACAGGCAATTCAATTTGTTTTTAATAATTGTTCACCTCACTTTATTTTTAACAGTCATTTTGTACTCGTGTTCTATTACTGCATTTGTTCCCTGACCATTTATGTTACCCTTATTCCTTACCTTGCTCTGACCTTTATTCTCATCTCCTATTTCTTTTATCTTCAGGCTTATGTTGTTTTCACCAGATCTCCTCCCACCGCCCCCCCACCCCGGCTTACTAGTTTAAAGTCTAATCCAAAGTCCTATTTATCCTTTCCTCTAGGACACTAGTCCCATTCCAGTTCACGTGGAGCCCATCCCAGTGGTACAGCTCCTTTCTGTCCCCGTACTGATGCCAGTGTCCCATGAAATGGAACATGTCGTTCAGAAACTGGTACTAAATTCTCTACCACCTGAACAGTTGGTAAATGAGAAGGGGGAACAAGACATACCTACTGTTCAAGTGCGTTGACAACATACCAAAATACGTTTTTACACAGTTAATTTTTGCAAACTGAATTCCATTCAATAAACTTTGCCCTCTGAGTACTTGTAGTTGAAACTTTCAAGTGCAACAGTACCAAATACCTTGTGTCATTCTCATTTACTACTCCCTTGCTAATAGAAAAACATCTCCTACAACATACCGCTTAAAATGCTTTTTTATTCTTCCCAAAGACACTGTTAACAAGAGCTCCTGTAATGTACTGCAGACCCGACATGGAAAAAACAAACTTTCAATGCATACACGGTAAAAAATGACCCAACTATAAAACCAAATCTGTTGTGACTTAATTAACAACTCACCCATTTATGGAATAAAATAGTTTTGCGTATTCATCTTCAGTTAGGTTAATGCTATAGGAGAAGAAAAATATTTACATTAGATTAATTTTATTACACTTGGAGCATGACATGCTTTAGAATAAATATGAAATAGATATAACTAAAAGTAATAATATTGGTTATCAAGTAAAGAATTTATCAGCAGTATTATACTTAATCCTACATAATCACAGTGCTCACACAACAACCAAAATGGTCACAAACTTGTTCATAACTTGCCTCTTTTTGCTCAACAACATAAAAACTTGAAACTAAAAAGAAAATGATTCATACTATTAACTTGAGAAAAAAAGCCATAAAGGACTTTGCCCCCAATAAGCAAGAATTTGACCCTCATCCCATCTCCACTGAGCAAGATTCCAACCCCTTGAATCCCCCACATTGGTTCCATTATTATCCACCATTTAACCCTACCGGAACTTAAAATTCAAATTGATTTTGACTGCTCGTGTGTAACACCGCAGGAAATCAACATTGCAATCACACACACGCACTACTGGATCTCTTGTGGTGTTGATTATAGTGATGTGGTTTTATAATGATTCACACTGTGATGCACAATATTATTTGGGCCCTGATTTATAGTACCTAAATAAATCAAATTCAAATTTTACTACATGGTACGATGGGATTTTTTTTTTCTTAATCCACGGTTCTGTTGTACTGTGATCCTGCTATGTATAAACCTGGCTTGGTTATCAATCATCATTCTGACTAGAGCATGTGAGACAGCTTGAAGCAAGCTAATTTACGCATCCAATAGGAAACCCTAAACATGAATGCCAAATCCCAATCCAATTTTCTAATGTGCATCTCTTCAATGGCATGAAAATCTCACTGAAAACAAATGTGACAACCTTTCTACAGTTTAAGATCACCGTGACTCTGCTTGGTGTCTAGTTTTATGTGCTCTTTCAATCCTGGCCTCCCACTTCTCCTACAGTGGCAGGAGGTTCTGAGGTGGCCAGCTGATGATTTGCAGCAGGAGCCTTGTGTAATTGAGGTGGTACTTCCTTGTCTCTAATTGTAGCAGTTTCCCCTTTAGGAGAGAGTGACAGCACTCTGCGTGTCATCATATGGCATGCAACCGAGGTTTCAAAAGCATTCCTTAATCAGGATGAGAACAGGTACTGGCAATGAAATATCAATCATGTGAGTTGTCCACTGCTTCCCTGCGTGTTCAGCTGTGAGTAAAGCAACACTTGCAGGAGAAGGAAAGGGGCGAGACTGGTATTGTGGAACTTTCTGCACACAGGTGGTACATTGCAGATGGTGCTCCATGCAGTGAGGGCAAAGTGGTTGCATCCAGGAAAGATGCGAAGTGATACATTTCAATAGGAAGAACGAGGAGAGGCAATATAAACTAGAGGGCACAACTCTAAAAGGGATATAAGAACAGAGAGAACTGGGGATATATGTGCACAAATCGTTCAAGGTGGCAGGGCAGGTTGAGAAAGCGGTTAAGAAAGCACACGGGATCGTAGGCTTTATAAATAGAGGCATAGAATACAAAAGTATGGAAATCATGATGAACCTTTATTAAACTCTGGTTCGGCCACAGCTGGAGTATTGTGTCCAGTTCTGAGCATCACACTTTAGGAAAGATGTGAAGGCCTTAGAGAGGGTGCAGAAAAGATTTACTAGAATGATTCCAGGGATGAGGGACTTTAGTTACGTGGATAGACTGGAGAAGCTGGGGTTGTTCTCCTTAGAACAGAGAAAGTTGCGAGGAGATTTGATAGAGGTGTCCAAAAACATGAAGGGTCTAGACGGAGTAGAGATAAACTGTTCCCATTGACGGATGGGTCAAGAACCAGAGGACATAGATTTAAGGTGACGATGAAAAACTTTTTTACGCAGCGAGTAGTTATGTTCTGGAATGCGCTGTCTGAAAGGGTGGTGGAAGCAGATTCAATCGAGGCTTTCAAAAGGAATTGGATAAATACTTGAAGGGAAAACATTTGCCTACTCCTGCTCCTATTTCTTATGTTCTTAGTGCTTATTGTCCAGGTATGTTCCAGGATGTGGACTGTTTTATCTGCAAGTGTTTGATCTGCTGCAAATTTCAATCCATCTCAGTCACATATAGGGCCCCACTGTAGGAGAGGAACTGCTCAAAACTATGATCAGATTTCCAGATAGATTGGCTAGGATCTGTGGCCAAATATTCTAAAGGAAATAGATCTCTTGCACTCTCACTACCTGTCCAACATGTGGGTTGAATGCGCACTTGTGGCTAGGAATGCCTCTGAGGTCACTATCACCCCACCCCCCAACTTACCTTACTGCCTGCAGCCTTCTCATGATGCTGGCAGGTAACCTCTAGGCTGCCCGATCTTTGTACTCCCTTGCCGGACAGCTGCCGTTTTCCACTGGAAACGGCCGAGCAGCTGACCAGTGGCATTCAAACGCGGCCCAGAAGTTAAAATCTGCTGGGCCTGACTCAAACAGCCGTGCAGGATTGCCGTCCACTCCCGCTGGCTTCCTACTGGGAGTTAAAATTGGCCCATCCATGTAGCTTATCATCCCCCATCCTTGGGGCAAGCTGAGCTTGTTAACCACATGGTAGTAAATATGCTTAAGTAGTACATATTTTCCATTTGAAAGGATTACTATAGCCATGAAGTGTACTCTAAATAAATGTACTAAGTGACCCCATTTGAGATGTTGACATGTAGATAAATCAACTTATTCATCCATGTACAATACAGCAGAGGTTCAAAACCAGCTCCTCTGTCACTGGACTCCAATATTCAGAACATACTGGGGTGAACCCACAACCATCTAATTCAGAGGCAAGAATGCTATCACCTGAGCCAAGCTGACCCTAACTCCACAAATGGTATCACAATAGCTAAGAGTGAAATTTTAAGAACCCAGGGGTGTTAGGAGACTTGTCCCTTAACATGTCCAGTCACTGTGGAGCAATAATCAACAGAGCAAATAGAACGCTGAATTATACAGCTAAATTAGTAAAGCACAAATCAGAAGTGTCCTGATTTTTAAAAATTTGTTTATGGGATGTGGGCATCGCTGGCAAGGCCAGCATTTATTGCCCATCCCTAACTGCCCTTGAGAAGGTGGTGATGAGCCACCTTCTTGAATCGCTGTAGTCCACGTGGTGAAGGTTCTCCCACAGCGCTGCTGGGTAGGGAGTTCCAGGATTTTGACCCAGAGACAATGAAGGAACGGCAATATATCTCCAAGTCGGGATGGTGTGTGACTTGGAGGGGAACATGCAGGTGGTGTTGTTGTTCCCATGTGCCTGCTGCCCTTGTCCTTCTAGGTAGCAGAGTTTGGGAGGTGCTGTCGAAAAGGCCTTGGCGAGTTGCTGCAGTGCATCCTGATTAAATTGTACAGTGCTCTGGTCAGGCCACACCTTGAGTGTTGTGTCCAGTTTTGGTCATCAAAACAAAAATAAGATATTCAAGACTAGAAGCAATGCAGAAAAGAGATATATGGCTAATCCCTGGCATCAGAGGACTAGGTAATGAGGCAAAACCAGAAAAATGAGAGATTATTAGCCTTGAAAGGAAGCGATTAAGAGGAAGCCTCCTTGAGGTATAAAAGATACAAAGAATGTACAGCACAGAAACAGGTCATTTGGCCCAACAGGTCTATTCCGGTGTTTATGCTCCATGTGAACTTCCTCCCACCCTTCATCATCTAACCCTATCAACATATCCTTCTATTCCCTTCTCCCTCATATGTTTATCTAGCTTCTCCTTAAACGCATCTATGCTGCTCGCCCCAACTACTCCACATTCCACATTCCACATTCTTACCACTCTCTGGGTGAAGAAGTTTCTCCTGAATTCCCTATTGGATTTGTTAGTGACTATCTTATATTTGTGGCTCTTAGTTCTGGTCTCTCCCGTAAGTGGGAACATCTTGTCTGCATCTGCCTTATCAAACTTTTCATAATCTTAAAGACCTCAATCAGGCCACCCCTCAGTCTTCTCTTTCCTAGAGAAAAGAGCCCCAGCCTAATAAATCTTTCCTGATAGGTATAAAATCTCATTTCTGGTATCATCCTAGTAAATCTTTTTTGCACCTTCTCCAGTGCCTCTGTATCCTTTTTATAGCGTGGAGACCAGAACTGTTCGCAGTACTCCAAGTGTAGTCTAACCAAGGTTCTGTACAAGTTTAGCATAACTTCTCTGTTTTTCAATTCTATCCCTCTAGAAATGTACCCCAGTGCTTGGTTTTCTTTTTTAAAAAAAATGTTATTAACCTGCGTTGCTACTTCTAATGATTTGTGTATCTGAACCCCTAAATCCCTCTGGTCTTCTACCCCGTTTAGTCTCTTATTTTCCAAGGAGTATTATTCCTACCAAAATGTACCACCTCACACTTATCTATATTGAAATTCATTTGCCAATTATACGCCCATTCTGCAAGTTTATTAATGTCTTCCTGTATTTGGTCACAGTCCTCCTCAGTATTAACTGTAGCCCCCAATTTAGTGTCGTCTGTAAATTTTGAAATTGTACTTCTGATTCCTGAGTCCAAATCGTTTATGTATATGGTGAACAACAGTGGTCCCAGCACTGATCCTTGTGGAACACCACGTCCCACCTTTTGCCAGTTTGAGTAACTACCTTTAACCCCTACTCTCTAATTATGTAGTCAGCTCGCTATCCATTCTGCTACTTGTCTCCTGACTCCACACGTTCTGACCTTAGTCATAAGTCTACTATGTGGTACCTTATCGAAGGCCTTTTGTACTTCTTCGAAGTATTTAATAAGGTTGGTCATGCACGACCTTCCCTTTTGAAATCCATGCTGACTATTCTTTATTATATTTTTGGTTTCTAGATGTTTCTCTATTACATTTTTGAGTAAAGATTCCATTATCTTTCCTACCACCGATGTTAAGCTAATTGGTCTAAAGTTCCTTGGACTTGTTCTATCTCCCTTTTTAAATATAGAAATCACATTAGCTGCCCACCAGTCCTCTGGCGCTATTCCCTTTTCTAATGAATTTTTATATATATGTAATAGTGCCTCTGTTATCTCTTCCCTAACTTCTTTCAGTATGCATGGATGCAAACCAACTGGACCTGGGGTCTTATCCTCCCTTAAGTTTGATTAGTTTATCAATTATCTCCCCCCTTTCTGTCTTAAATGTCTTTACATCTTTTTTGATCTCTTCTTCTAATGTCATCCCCATCATATTAGTCTCTCTGGTAAATACTGAAGCAAAGTAATTATTTAATATTTCTGCCATTTCACTGTCATTACCTGTGAGTTTATCTTCTGTATCCCTTAGTGGCCCTATCTCTATCCTGATTTTTCTTTTGTTATTTATGTGTCTGTAGAATATTTTACTATTTCTTTTTATATTCCTTGATAATTTAATTTTGTGGGGTTTTTTTGCCTTCCGAATTGTTTTTTTTTACTTCTTTCCTAACCTTTTTATATTCCCCTTTGTCATCCTCTCCTACATACTTAGTCTATGCCTTTTTCTTTAGTTTCAATTTTGCCCTTATTTCTTTATTCATCCATGGTGTATCATTACTGGTTAGTTTGTTCTTGCTTTTTAGTGGGATATATTTCTCCTGGACTCCACTGATCACCGTTTTAAATGTTTCCCACTACTGTTCTATTGTTTTGTTTGTCAGTAAATTTTTTCAGTAAATAAATCTAGAACGCTTTTTCAAATTAAATGGTGCAGAACAAAGAAGCACAGGATCAAACTAGTAAAAGAAAAAATTAGGAATGATTTTGGGAAGTTTTTCTTCACACATAAATTGATCAACTGATGGAACAGATATTTAAGTGGAATAGTGGGGGCAAAGTCCCTGGAGTCAATTGAGAAATTGTTGGATTCTGTAATGGGAGACTGTTGGATTTTCTGGGTGAATGAGCAAGAATGAGCCACTGGCCGTCTTCATCTATATCTTTGTGCAGGCTGGATGGTTGAGACATTCTGGATGGTGAATTTGTAGAGGGAATTCCAGGAAAGGTGCCTGAAACAGACATGCTGAAAGTGAACTGGAGTTGGAAATACTGGTCAGCAAGAAATGAACTTCAGTGTAATGAGCATTGAACAGCCTTGGAGATGCACTCTAAACAAATTATTTTTTGCATGTTCTATAGATATTCAAATCACAGTACTCAAATGGTTAAACATGGGGACCTCAGCTCTGACTTGACTACAGTCATGCCCCCTGTGCAAAAATCAGGGCTCATACTGGATATATAATAAAAAGGGTGGTCCAGACCGACCTTATGGGTACAACTCTTGCTCCAGCAGATTCTAGATATTTTACATATGATGCCGCAATGTAGCTGTTGCCAAATTTCTTAAAAGCACCAAACGTTTTCTGAGCCAGAACACCTAAAACAAGGAAGAAAGCTGAGCTTCAGTGAACGATTAGTTAAACGTGCATCATAAATTCCAAATGCAAAATACTGCGGATGCTGGAAATCTGAAATAAAAACAGAAAATGCTGGAAACAGGTCGGGCTTCATCTGTAGAGAGAGAAACATAGTTAACATTTCAGGTCGATGACCTTTTATATCATAAATTCCAAATCTGGACTAGTTTATACCAACTGTACTTTATGTCCATTCTACAAGCAAAGATTAGGCAATCCATCTCTACAAAAGTGACTAAGACAAAACATTGAAAAAGTCCTGAGATAAGCTTATGGTACAATAACTTTTAAAGCAATCTATGGGAATGTACATGGCTTCACACGAGACTCCTCCCACCCTACCTCATCTAACTCTATGAATATATCCTTCTATTCCTTTCTACCTCATGTACTTAACTAGCTTCCCCTTAAATGCATCTATGCTATTCATCTCAGCCACTCCATGTGGTAGCGAGTTCCACATTCTCACCACTCTCTTAGTAAAAAAGTTTCTCCTGAATTCCTTATTGGATTTATTAGTGACTATCTTAGATTTATGGGCCCCTGTTTTGGACTCCCCCATAAGTGGAAACACCTTCTCTACGTCTACTCTATCGAACCCCTTCATAATTTTAACAACCTCTATCAGGTCACTTCTTGGCCTTTTCTTTTCTAGAGAAAAGAGCCTCGGCCTGTTCAGTCCTTCTTGATAGTTGTACCCTCTCAGTTCTGGAATCATCCTAGAAAATCTTTTTTGCATTTTCTCCAGGGCCTCTATATCCTTTTTGTAATATGGACACCAGAACTGTGCACGGCTCTCCAAGTGTGATCTAACAAAGGTTCTATACAAGTTTAACATAACTTCTCTGCTTTTCAATTCTATTCATCTAGAAATGAACCCCAGTGCTTCGTTTGCACTTTTTAAATGGCTTTGTCAACATGCTTTGCTACTTTTAAAATTTGTGAAGCTGTACCCCTATATCTCTGTGTCTCTACCCCATTAAGACTCTCATTTTCCAAGGAGTAGGTGGTCTCCTTATTCCTCCTACCAAAATGCACTACCTCACACTTATCTATACTGAAATTCATTTGCCATTACACACCCATTCAGCAAGTTTAATAATGTCTTCTTGTATTTTGTCACATTCTTCCTCAGTATTAACTATACCCCAACTTGGTGTCATCCGCAAATTTTGATACTGTACTTCCGATTCCCGAGTCCAAATCATTTATATAAATGTTGAACAACAGGGATCCCAGCACCAATGGTTGTGGAGCACCACTTCCCACCTTTCACCAGTCTGAGTAACTACCTTTAACCCCTACTATCTGTTTTTTGTTTTGTAGCCAGTTTGTTATCCTTGCTACTTGTCCCCTAACATCACATTCTCTGACCTTAGTCTTAAGACTTTTAAGGCACCTATATTATTTCTGCCTATACCATTTACTCCTATATGGAATACTTTCACTGGGTCCCGACCTATCTCCTTCAGTATCACTTCCAACATTTTCTCAACATGTGCTGCTCTAGCTCCAGTTAGACAGCTCACCATTCTTTAGGCTTTGTCCTTACAACATATAAACTAAGCAAAGAATCCCTTATTGACTACAATCTCTCTCAGACCTGCAAACTACACCACTCTCCAGGCTGCCTGCTCTGGTTTTCGAAAGGCCTGTTCTTCTGGGTCCTTATTACTGTCCAACACTGCATAATAGTGCCTAGTATCTGTTCATTAATATAATCTCTTGGGTAGCTTCAAATGGTTTCCCACCTTTCTTGCTTCTTTACCAAACTTAATCCAGCCAGTATCCCCATTTCTATGTCTTCCTTCAGCTCTTGTCTGTCTGTTATAACAACACTGTTCCTGATTGCACTGGTCTCCAGTTCCAGTCCTTGAAGGTTCGCTCGAGGTCCGATGCCCGCCTGCCCAGATCACTTGCACGAGATGATTCACTTACTGAATCTAATACTATCAACCCACTTTCAAAAATCCCTTCCCTTCTGTCTGCCCTGGTATGTGTGTGTACCTTGCTCTCTAAGGCCATAACCTTTTTAAGGCTTACTGATTAACAGGGTTTCACGTCTCTTCACCTCGTTTGTATATATATTATAGCAAACACACCTCATGGTTTCTATCTTAGTTATCCTTCTTTAAGCAGTTTCCTTTTGTTATAAATTTCCTGTTACCCCCATTTACTTTTATTTATTTTTTAATCTCAGCTGTTTCCTTTTGATTTTATTTCTGTTTAATGGTTCCCTTTTAATTATTAAATCCTAGATATAGGCTCTGAAATTCCACAAGCCTATCACTGAGCCTGTAAGTTTTAAAGACATAAGCAGTAAATGATTGACACAGGCATCATGGGTAGGTGAAATTAACCAGAGTTAGTACACACAGTCACAAAACCCAACCAACCTTTGCTGACACAGTACTGATAGGAGACACATTCCTGAACAAAATCTGTTAGAAAATGGAACACAAGGATGAAGAAAACAGAAAAAGCAGATGCGCCAATCGATGGTTGACCACAATGACAACGGAAACTAAACTCAAGAATGAAAAAAAGAAAGTATTAAATTAGATTAACAAAGTACAGTTTTAATGAACGAACATAATTAACAGGGAGCAAGCTAGCCTAAGAATTTTAAATCTGAGATTGATAGATTTTTGTTAACCAAAGTATTAAGGGAAGACCCATATGGAGTTAGGACAAAGATCTGTTATGATCTCACTGAATGGTGGAGCAGGCTTGAGGGGCTAAATGGCCTACTCCTGTTCCTCAGATTTAAAATTAACAATTGAGCTAGCATCAACTGCCATTTGTGGAAGAGAGTTCCAAACTTCTACCACCCTTTGTGTGTAGAAGTGTTTCCTAACTTCACTCCTGAAAGTCCTGGCTCTAATTTTTCAGCTATGTCCCCTAGTCCTAGACTCCCCAACCAGCAGAAATAGTTTCTATCTACCTTATCAGTTCCCCTTAATATCTTGAAAATTTCAATCAAATCACTCCTTAGTCTTCTAAATTCCAGGGAATACAACCCTAGTTTGTTTAATCTCTCTTCGTAATTTAACCCTTGGAGTTCAGGTATTATTCTAGTAAATCTATGCTGCACTCCCTCCAAAGCCAATGTATTCTTCCTAAGGTGCGTGCCCAGAACAGAACACAGTACTCCAGGTGTGGTCTAACCAGGGTTTTGTATAGATGTAACATAACTCCTACCCCCTTGTATTCTAGTCCTCTAGACATAAAGGCCAGCATCCATTAGCCGCTTTGATTATTTTCTGTACCTGTCCATGACATTTTAATGATCTATGCACATGGACCCCTAAATCTCTTTAGACCTCCACTGTTTCACAAGAGCTTTTCACCACTTAGAAAGTACTCTGATCTATCCTTTTTAGGTCCAAAAGTGGATGACCTCACACTTGCCTGCATTGAAATCCAATTGCCACAGTTTTGCCCATTCACTTAATCTATTAATATCTCTCTAATTTTATGCTTCCATCTACACTGCTTACTATGCTACCTATCTTTGTGTAATCGGCAAACTTGGATACGTGGCTCTCTATCCCGTCATCTAAGTCATTAATAAAGAGTGAATAGTTGAGGCCCCAACACAGATCCCTGTGGGACATCACTAGTCACATCCTACCAATTTAAGTACCTACCCTTGTTCTCTGTCTCCTGCCACTCAGCCAATTTCCTAACCAGGTCAATAATTTGCCCTCAATTCCATGATCTTCAACTTTAGCCAACAGTCTCTAATGAGGGACCTTATCGAATGCCTTCTGGAAGTCCATATAAATAACATGACCACTACTTTAGTCACCTCTTGAAAAAGAAAATCAATCAGGCTCGTCAGGCATTACCTACCCTTTACAATCCATGCTGGCTCTCTCTAATCAACTGAAAATTTTCAAGGCGTTCGGTCACTCTATCCTTAATTATAGACTCTAGTAATTTCCCAACAACATAGAATCATAGAAGTTACAACATGGAAACAAGCCCTTCGGCCCAACATGTCCATGTCGCCCAGTTTATACCACTAAGCTAGTCCCAATTGCCTGCACTTGGCCCATATCCCTCTATACCCATCTTACCCATGTAACTGTCCAAATGCTTTTTAAAAGACAAAATTGTACCCGCCTCTACTACTGCCTCTGGCAGCTCGTTCCAGACACTCACCACCCTTTGAGTGAAAAAATTGCCCCTCTGGACCCTTTTGTATCTCTCCCCTCTCACCTTAAATCTATGCCCCCTCGTTATAGACTCCCCTACCTTTGGGAAAAGATTTTGACTATCTACCTTATCTATGCCCCTCATTATTTTATAGACTTCTATAAGATCACCCCTTAACCTCCTACTCTCCAGGGAAAAAAGTCCCAGTCTGTCTAACCTCTCCCCATAAGTCAAACCATCAAGTCCCGGTAGCATCCTAGTAAATCTTTTCTGCACTCTTTCTAGTTTAATAATATCCTTTCTATAATAGGGTGACCAGAACTGTACACAGTATTCCAAGTGTGGCCTCACCAATGCCCTGTACAACTTCAACAAGACATCCCAACTCCTGCATTCAATGTTCTGACCAATGAAACCAAGCATGCTGAATGCCTTCTTCACCACCCTATCCACCTGTGACTCCACTTTCAAGGAGCTATGAACCTGTACTCCTAGATCTCTTTGTTCTATAACTCTCCCCAACGCCCTACCATTAACGGATGTTAGGCTAACTGGTCTATAATTCCCTGGTTTCCTTTTATCACCTTTCTTTAGTATCTTCTGCTTCAATGTATTAGGATTAATAATTTCAGACCATGGGAGCTTTCCCAAGTTGTAGCTACCCAATGGGACTGGAAGTCCCTTCTATTGATAGAAAGCAAACTGTTTTTGTTACCAGTAGCCCAGAAGCATGAATATTCAGAGGAGCTGTCAAGAAAAAAAAAATCTATCAACTGAAACATCGCTGGAAACCAGCTGGCTAAATGGTAGCTCAGATGAGGACCATCTATATGGGTCATGAAGCCTGCAATGCCATTAAACTTCTGTTAACAGGCAGTATATTGAGCTCTCACCACATGCCATGTCCTACTGCCTCCTTTATCTCTACTGAGAGTAGCACCCTCTCACCAATAACTTGATACTACCCTCCATCGCCTTGTATCAGTGCGAGGCGTCTCTTACCGATGATGGGCCGTTCGTTGAGCTGCGTGAGGGGAGCAGCTGAGAGTCGGTCCCAGGACAGGGACAGGGACAGGGAGACAAACAGCAACACTGCCAGGCTGTGCGGCCGGAGAGCCGCCATCCTCACTGCACGGAATTACTCACAACTTCTGAGCTGTTTCCGCAAAGTCCCCGGAACACGCACTCAAGCGACTCACAGCGATAGACTGCTGCAGTCCCACGCCTGCGCGGCGACCTTGCAGATCAGATTGCGAGTTCCTTCCAACATAACCAGCGTAGCCGGGCTGTTGCCAAATACTCTACTCCCTCCCTCCCTTCCTTCCTGAGACGATGACTCACGGCACACTGTCCTACTCAAGGGGTATCCAAGCAGTTTGTATTTTTGGGTCACATGCATGCACACCATGAAGTCACGGGAGCCCAGATATAAGGGTGGGTTTTCTGGTTGGCTGTGCCCCATAAATGAACTTAGTCAGGGCATAACTGACGAAGTATGGCAAGCGATCACTTACGCTGAATTTCTGTCCACAGTTCACATAACACTAATTTCCGGGAAGATGCAGAAATCTCCCAACAGAAATAGAAGTGTAATTGCAATATGTTAACGCGTTAGTAGTGACATGATTTAGACAATATAATTTTGTGGCCTTCCCAGTTATTGCTACCCACACTAATTGAGATAACAGATGTTCCTGTGGTAATCATTTTCTTTATGCTGATGGAGAAGAGGAAAAATGGAAGTGTGCTAATGTTAAATTACACCAGACGAGGCTTGCATCCATTACCTCAACTTACATATAGGAAAGACGTACTTATCTGAGGAACAATGTGTGCATCCGCTAAGATTCACCAGTGAAGCTGTGACAGGGTTGTGCCATATGCTGTAAGTAGACCTGCAGCCAAACTCCTGGTCAAGCATTGCTCTGAAAGTGGTTCTCAGGGTCACTTCAGTACCTGAATTTTTATTCTTCAGGCTCATTCCTGACTGTCATGGGAACATCAGCAACACCAGTCAATCTGTAGTGCGTAAATGATGCATTACTTGCAAGACCTAATTATGAGCTTTGGTTCAGTAGTAGCAGCATTCTCACCTCTGAGTCAGCAGGTCAAGGGCTCAAGCCCCTCTCCAGAGACTTGAGCATATAATCTAGGCTGACACTTCTTTCGGATGAGACATTAAACCCATAGCACCATGTGAAGACGAGGCAGGGGAGTTCTTCCCCAGTGTCCTAACCAACAGAAAACAGTGAGTATGGATAAACGGATCATTTTCAGGTTGACAGGCTGTAACTAGTGGGGTGCCGCAAGGACCAACTGTGTGGGGCTTCAGCTATTTACAATCTGTATTAATGACTTAGATGAAGGGACTGAGTGTAATGTATCCAAGTTTGCTGACGATACTAAGCTAGGTGGGAAAGTAAACAGCGAGGAGAACACAAAGAGTCTGTAAAAGGATATAGACAGGTTAAGTGAGTAGACAAGTATAATGTGGGGAAATGTGAGGTTATTCACTTTGGTAGGAAGAATAGAAAAGCAGAATATTTTTTAAATGTGAGAAACTATTAAATGTTGGTGTTGAGAGAGATCTGGGTGTCCTTGTAAAAGAAACACACAAAGTTAGCATGCAGGTACAGCAAGCAATTAGGAAGGCAAATGGCATGTTGGCCTTTATTGCAAGGGGGTTGGGGTACAAGAGTAAGGAAGTCTTGCTACAATTATACAGGGCTTTGGTGAGACCACACCTGCGTACAGTTTTGGTCTCCTTATCTAAGGAAGGATATACTTGACTTGGAGGCAGTGCAACAAAGGTTCACTTGATTAATTCCTAGGATGAGAGGGTTGTTCTTTGAGGAGAGATTAAGTAGAATGGGCCTATACTCTCTGGAGTTTAGAAGAATGAGAGGTGATCTTATTGAAACATATAAGATTCTGAGGGGACTTGACAGGGACGATGCTGAGAGGTTGTTTCCCCTGGCTGGCAAGTCTAGAACTAGGGGGCATAGTCTCAGGATAAGGGGGCGGCCATTTAAGACTGAGATGAGGAGGAATTTCTTCACCCAGAGGGTTGTGAATCTTTGGGATTTTCTACCCCAGAGGGCTGATGATGCTAAGTCATTGAGTATATTCAAGGCTGAGATAGATAGATTTTGGACTCTAGGGGAATCAAGGGGAAAGTGGAGTTGAGGCCAAAGATCAGCCATGTTCTTATTGAATGGCGGAGCAGGTTCGAGGAGCCATATGGCCTATTCCTGCTCCTATTTCTTATGTCTTATGTTCTTAAGAGACAAAAGATAAGGGGTTGATCACGTTAATAGATATATTTTCCACAGACCACCTAATAATAGAAGTGGAGGATGAAATATGTAGACAAATCTATGAATTGTGTAAAAAAACTAATAATAATTATGGGAGATTTCAACTACCCCCAGATAAACTGGCAAGAAGAGGCAGGGAAAGGAGAAAAGGGAATGGCGTTTTTACAGTGTGTACATGACTCCTTTCTTATCCAGTATGTGAGAAGCCCAACAAGAGAGGAATCACTGCTGGATCTAGTAATGGGAAATGAACCAGAATAGATATAAGAAGTAAGCGTAGAGGAACATCTGGGCAATAGCGATCACAACATAATAAGGTTTAAAATAACGATTGAGAAAGACATAAGTAAGACAAAGACCAAAGTAATAGATTGGAAAAAAGCTAATTTTGATATGATGAGAATGGAATTAGGGAAGGTAAATTGGAAAAAATTTCGACAGAAGCAGAACAGAAGTGGATAATATTTAAAAGAGTAATCGAGAGTGTTCAGGAGAAATACATTCTTCTAAATTGCATGAACAAACTATCCAATAATGAAACACCTTGGATGAATAAAGAGATAAGGGTAAAATTGAAACTAAAGAAAAAGGCATACTATAAGTACATAGACAATAAAGGAGGATAACAAAAGAGAATACGAAGAGGTTAGAAAAGTAAAAAAAAATAGGAAATCAAAGAGGAACGACGAGATAAAGTTATCAAGGAATATAAAAAGAAACAGTAAAGTATTCTACAGACACATAAATAACAAAAGAAAAATCAGAATAGGGATAGGGCCACTAAGGGATGCACAAGATAAACTCACAGGTAACCACAACGAAATGGCAGAAATACTGAATAGTTATTTTGCCTCCATATTTACCAGGGAGACTAACAAGGTGGGCAGGACATTAGAAGAAGAGGTCGAAAGAGATATAAAGACATTTAAGATGGAAAGGGGGGAGATAATTGATAAACTAATCAAACTTAGGGAGGATAAGACCTCTAGCCCGGAAGGATTGCATCCATGACTATTAAAAGAAGTTAGGGAGGAGATAGCAGAGGCACTATTACATATATATAATAATTCACTAGAAAAGTGAATAGTGCCAGAGGACTGGTGGACAGCTAATGTTATGCCTATATTTAAAAAAGATAGAAAAAGTCCAGGGAACTGCAGACCAGTTGGCTTAATGTCAGTGGTAGGAAAGATAATGGAATCTTTACTCAAAGATGTAATCGAAAGACATCTAGAGAATGAACATATAATAAAGAATAGTCAGCACGGATTTCAGAAGGGGAAGTCATGCTTGACAAACTATATTGAATTCTTTGAAGAAGTAACAGAAAGAGTAGAAAGGGTAATGCAGTAGATGTAATATATTTGGATTTTCAAAAGGTCTTCGATAAGGCACTGCATTGTAGACGCATGGCTAAGGTCAGAGAATGTGGATTCAGGGGACAGGTAGCAGAATGGAAAGCAAGTTGGCTACAAAATAGAAAAGAGAATAGGGATTACGGGTAGCTACTCAGACTAATAAAAGGTGGGATGTGGTGTTCACAGGGATTGGTGCTGGGATCACTGTTGTTCACAATTTACATTAACGATTTGGATTCAGGAATCGGAAGTACAATTTTAAAATTTGCGGATGGCTCCAAATTGGGGGGGTGTAGCTAATACAAAGGAATAATGTGTCAAAATGCAGGAGGACATTAATAAACTTGTAGGTTGCCATGTAATTGGCAAATTAATTTCAATATAGATAAGTGTGAGGTGATGTATTTTAGTAGGAAGAATAAGGAGGCCACACACTGCTTGGATAATAAGAGCCTAAATGGGATAGAGGAGCAAAGGGATCTAGGGATACAGATACACAAATCACTAAAAGTAGCAACGCATATAAGGCCATAAAAAAGATAAATCAAGCACTAGGGTTCATTTCTAGAGAGATAGAATTGAAAAGCAAAGAAGTTATGCTAAACTTGTATAGAACCTTTTTTGCACACTTGGCGAGTATTATGCACAGTTCTGGTCTCCATAATATAGAGAGGATATAGAAGGGTGGATAGGGTGCAAAAAAGATTCACAAGGACGATACCTGAACTGACAGGATATTCTTATCAGGAAACTAATTTGGCAGAGGGATAGGCACCAGGATGTAGCAACAGAAAGGAGAAACAAGGTGCACAAAGGTTTGGGTGAGACAGATAGCACTAGAGTCAGAAATAGCACAGTATTAGGTCGGATCAGACTAAGAGAGAATACGAGATGGTCTAAGATAGGTTTAGAGTGCATGTGTATAAATGCATGAAGTGTGGTAAATAAGGTTGGTGAGCTGCAGGCACAAATAGCCACATGGGAATATGTTGTAGTGGTGATAACGAAGACATGGCTCAAAAAAAGGGCAGGATTGGGTACTAAATATTCCTGGATACAAGTTGTTCCTGAAAGATAGGGAAGGAAAAAAAAAGGAGGGGGTGGCAGTATTAAGGAGAATATTGCAGTGATGAAGAGAGAGGATGTCCTTGAGGAGTCAACGACAGAATCTATTTGGTTAGAGTTAAGAAAGAATAGAGGTACCATTACACTACTGGGTGCATTCTATAGGCCACCAACTAGTGGGAAGGATATAGAGGAGCAAATTTGAAGGGAAATCACAGAGAGGTGCAAGAACTATACAGTAGTGATAATGGGGACTTCAACTATCCTTATATAGACTAGGCTTGTAATAGTGTAAAGGGGAAAGAGGGGGAGGAATTTCTGAAGTGTGTTCAGGACAACTTTCTTGATCAATATGTTTCCAGCCCAACACGGAGGCATTGCTGGATCTGGTTCTGGGAAATGAGGTGGGTCAAGTGCAGCAAGTGTCAATGGGGGAACATTTAGAGAATAATGATCATAGTATCACAAGGTTTAGATTAGTTATGGAAAAGGACAATGAACAACCTAGGGTAAAAATACTTGATTGGAGGAGGGCCAATTTCAGTGGGTTAAGAACAGATCTGGCCCAGGTAAACCGGAATCAAAGATTGGCAGGCAAAACTGTAATCAAACAATGGGCGGCCTTTAAAGAGGAGATGGTTCGGGTACAGTCGAGGTACATTTCCACGTGGGAGAAAGGTAGGGCAACCAAAGCCAGAGCTCCCTGGATGACGAAAGAGTTAGAGAGTAAGATGAAGCAGAAAAAGGGGCTTATGATAGGTCAGGTTGATAACACAAATGAGAACCAGGCTGAATATGAAAAGTACAGGGGAGAAGTGAAAAAGAAAATAAGAGGGGCAAAGAAAGAGTATGAGAATAGACTGGCGGCTAACATAAAAGGGAATCCAAAAGTCTTCTATGGGCGTATAAATAGTAAACGGGCAGTAGGAGGAGGGGTGGAGCCGATTAAAGACCAAAAAGGAGACCTATGCATGGCTGAGGTACTAAATGAATACTTTGTATCTGTCTTTAGCAAGGAAGATGTTGCCAAAGTCACAGTAAAATAGGACGTAGTTGAGATGCTGGATGGGCTAAAAATTGATAAAGAGGAAGTACAAGAAAGGCTACCTGAACTTAAATTGGATAAGTCACTGGTCCAGATGGGATGCACCTTAGGTTGCAGAGGGAAGTAAGGGTGGAGGTGCTGGCTGTAATCTTCCAGTTCTCCTTAGCTATGGGGGTGGTGTCAGTGGACTGGAGATTTGCAAATGTTACACCCTTGTTCAAAAAAGGGTGTAAGGATAAACCCGGCAACTATAGGCCAGTCAGTTTAACCTCGGTGGTGGGGAAGCTTTTAGAAATGATAATCCGGGACAAAATTAATAGTCACCTGGACAAGTGTGGATTAATAAAGGAAAGCCAGCATGGATTTGTTAAAGGAAAATCATGTTTAACTAACTTGATTGAATTTTTTGATGAGGTAACATAGAGCGTTGATGAGGGCAATGCGGTTGATGTGTATATGGACTTTCAAAAGGTGTTTGATAAAGTGCCACATAATTGTCAGCAAAATTGAACCCCATGGAATAAAAGGGGCAGAGGCAGCATGGACACGAAATTGGCTAAGTGACAGGAAAGAGAGAGTAGTGGTGAATGGTTGTTTTTCAGACTGGAGGAAGGTATACAGTGGTGTTCCCCAGGGGTCGGTACTAGGACCACTGCTTTTTTTGATATATATTAATGACTTGGACTTGGATGTACAGGGCACAATTTCAAAATTTGCAGATGACACAAAACTTGGAAGTGTAAACAGTGAGGAGGATAGTGATATACCTCAAGAGGATATAAACAGGCTGATGGAATGGGCGGACATATGGCAGATGAAATTTAACACAGAGAAGTGCAAAGTGATTTTGGCAGGAAGAGAGGCAATATAAAAATATGGTACAACTCTAAAGCAATGATTCTCACTCCTGATCGCTAGCCAGCACCAGCACATAGAAACACACATGTATGGACAACGGCTGAGGATAGTATCAGTTTAGCTGTTTTTCCAGCCCCTAGGGTGCGATTGCCTGCTAAAACTCACTATCAAGATTCACAAATGAACAATGGGCAATTGGTTGAGGTACTAGAGGTAAACAGCAACTGTGGAGCCAAATCCCAGTGAGGCATCAACATCTTCAGTTCCTTCCTCCTCACCTACCCTGAAGAGAAAATTTATGAAGAGAAAAGTATATAAATAATTGGCCTCATGTTGCCATTTCAATTATTATAATGTGAAAAAGCATCAAGAAAGTTTCTGCCGCTGTCCTGAATTACATCCACCTTCTCTCCATCTCAGCACCATAGCTCCCTCTAGATGCAATTCCAAAGCTGGTCTTAGCCAAGGCTCAGTGGTAGCACTCTTGCCTCTAAGCTAGAAGGTCGTGGGTTCAAGCGTCTCTCCAGAAAGCATAAAATGTAGGCTGCCGACAGTGCAGTGCTGAGAGAGTGCTACACTGTTTGAGGTGCTGGCTTTCAGATGAGATGTTAAACCAAGGGCCCCATCTTCCCTCTCAAGTGGATGTAAAAGATCCCATGGCATTATTCAAAAAAGAGTAGGGGAGTTCTCCAGGTGTCCTAGCCAACATTTAATCTTCAACCAACACTATTAAAACAAATGACCTAGTCTAGACAAGTCAACGACAAGAACAATTAAGTTATACCATTAACCTCTGCTAATTACTGTAAGCTTCTATTCTATGGCTTGAAATATCCAACAATAGTGTGTCTAACCACCTCCCCTTGATATTCAATGGCATTACCATCGCCGAATCCCCCATCAACATCCTGAGGTCACCAATGACCAGAAACTTAACTGGACCAGCCACATAAATACTGTGGCTACAAGAGCAGGTCAGAGGTTGTGCATTCTGTGGCGAGTGACTCATCTCCTGACTCCCCAAAGCCTTTCCACCATCTACAAGGCACAAGTCAGGAGTGTGATGGAATACTCTCCACTTGCCTGGATGAGTGCAGCTCCAACAACACTCAAGAAGCTTGGCACCATCCGGACAAAGCAGTTTGCTTGATTGGCACCCCATCCACCACCCTAAACATTCACTCCCTTCACCACCAGCGCACCGTGGCTGCAGTGTGTACCATCTACAGGACACACTGCAGCAACTCGCCAAGGCTTCTTCGAGAGCATCTCCCAAACCCGCGACCTCTACCACTTAGAAGGACAAGGGCAGCAGGCACATGGCAACAACACCACCTGCACATTTCCCTCCAAGTCACACACCATCCCGACTTGGAAATATATTGCCGTTCCTTCATCGTCGCCGAGTCAAAATCCTGGAACTCCCTACCTAACAGCACTGTAGGAGAACTTTCACCACACTGACTGCAGCGGTTCAAGAAGGCGGCTTACCACCACCTTCTCAAGGGCAATTAGGGATGGGCAATAAATGCCTTGCCAGCAATGCCCACATCCCATGAACGAATAAAAATAACTGTATTCAGTTGATTGTTTTATTTTATTAGTTTTGTCTCATATAGAGTTTTTCTCTTCTTGGTGTAGTCATGTGATGAGCAGATGTACTGAATTAACCGTTAATGGGGAAACCAGTGATCAAGTACTTTTGTGGTTTTAGAGCTTGAATAGCAAGATTGAGAGAGCTCCATGTGTGTACCCCCAGAAAGAAAGAAGTTGACAGATAGACCTAGGTTAGATGGCCACTGTTACTTCCCAGATCGGTAATGTAGAATCTGTTTACATGTATTGAATAAAACTTATAAAAGGAACTTTGTATCATGGAGCATTTCATTGTAGAGTCTTGAACCTAAATTAGTTAAGACTAAGGACTAAAATGTAGAAAGGATCATATCCCTCAAATTTTAATTTTAATCATGAGCTGAAAATTTGAGACTTCCCAAGATGTGCTCTCTGAGTGGCATTCCCCACTAGGAGCATTAGATCATATGTCTAGTGGCCTGTCAATAACTCATACACTCTGGGAGCCATAGTTGTGTCTTCTTCACATGGCTCTTAAGAATGGAGGATCTAGAGCTTGAAGAGTACAACCAATAGAACCTAACTTGTTTTGTTCCTCAGCAAAAATCAAAGGCAAGATCTCTCTTTTGTACAAATGGAAATCTTATTTTTGTGCGAATGTAAATTTTAAAGAAAGTTAAAGTTCATCATGACCGCAGAAATTCAGAATTGTAGCATTGCTGGACATGGGGCAATTTTCTTTTATTAAATGGTCATACAAGACAAGAACATTCTGCATAAAATGGAACACTTAAGTGATCTGCTGCTTGCTTAATGTTTAGACATTGTAACTAAAACATCTAAGCAAGAAAAAGCTATATGTAATTTACATCTCAAAAATTACAGGGATATTTCATATGTACTAAAGGGCCCTCAACTCTCAAACAATGAAGCGTTGCCAGAAAGCTTTTAAGCTTTTAACTTCCATTTGGCAAATATCACCTCATTGGCTTTATCAACATTGTTGTCTGAGTTATTTTGCATGTGCAAATTAAAGTTACTTCTTCTGCAGTGAAAAGCACTTCCCCACACACTGTGGAGACCATAATACACCAAATAATCAGTTGCTATTAAGGGAATGCAAGGAATAGGAGGACTGCAATAAAGTGGTTATATTGGATTTAACTGACTGACTGGGACAAGTTAAGTTGAAGTAATTCTAATCAATTAAATAAATTTGCTCAAAGTTAGAAATGTTTCCAGTGTAAAAAGGTGAATAATTATAAATCAACGCCTTTGCTTCTTCTGTATTAGAAAAATGATGGGAGTTATTTCATGCTGAAAAACAAAATACAATTGTTTTTCAGGGAAAAATTTAGTTTGTTAATTTCCTAAATTTGCACTTAAAAACTGAACAAGCATATTTATTATAAAGCTCAATTAGAATACAAGGATATACACAAAAAATAAACCTTAAAAGCTGCAAATTATTTCTGTTGTCCATCATAACTTCATTAACAAAAAAAGTCAGCTAAATACCAGGAGACTAACAGCTTCAGGGGACCACGATGAAAGACGCCCTCGTAAGAACGGGATATGTCGATCGACAGTTCCGACGGGCCACAGCGAAAAATCGCATAGACCTCCTCAGAAGACAAACATGGGACACAACCAACAGAGTACCCTTCGTCGTCCAGTACTTCCCCGGAGCGGAGAAACTATGCTATGTTCTTCGCAGCCTTCAACATGTCATCGATGACGACGAACACCTCGCTAGGGCCATCCCCACGCCTCCACTACTCACCTTCAAACAGCCACCTAACCTCAAACAGACCATCGTTCGCAGCAAATTACCCAGCTTTCAGTAGAACAGCGTCCACGACACCACGCGGCAATCTCTGCAAGACATGCCAGATCATCGACACAGATACCACCATCACACGAGAGGACACCACCCACCAGGTACATGGTTCATACTCCTGTGACTCGGCCAACGTTGTCTACCTCATACGTTGCAGGAAAGGATGCCCCAGAGCATGGTACATTGGCGAGACCATGCAGACACTGCGACAACGGATGAATGGACACCGCACAACAATCGCCAGACAGGAAGGTTCCCTCCCAGTCGGGGAACACTTCAGCAGTCAAGGACATTCAGCCTCCGATCTTCGGGTAAGCGTTCTCCAAGGCGGCCTTCGAGACACACGACAACGCAAAATCATCGAGCAGAAATTGATAGCCAAGTTCCGCACCCATGAGGACGGCCTCAACCGGGATCTTGGGTTCATGTCACGCTACATGTAACCCCACCTGACGTAGAGTCATCCAGACTCAAGTCGTAGCTGGCTTGTTCTCCATACACAGATGCCGGACCTGCTGCGATTTCTAGCAAAAAAAAGTTATCTGTTTTTAATACAAAATACATCTGCTACATTTGACCCCTGGTGACCCCACCTCAGTATTCTTGGATGTAAGGTTTCCCTGACTAACCTGTTTGAACACTCCTTTGATTGCTGTGATTATCTGTCTGCCGAGGTGTGATAAAGGGCAGTTAGAAAGATTATCTGTAATCACCAGGCATTGTTCTCTGACTATATATGCTGTGCCTTTATGCAACTCCTCCTCACTTCACCTGATGAAGGAGCAAAGCTCCGAAAGCTTGCGATTTCAAATAAAGCTGTTGGACTATAACCTGGTGTTGTGCGACTCCTTACATTAGCTTCAGGGGAGTTTGGGATTTTCCCTGTTGTCTTCCACTCATAAGGAGTTCTCAGCGTGCCACTGAACTGCATAAATAGGGTATCTGAAAACTACATTCAAAGAACAAATAAGCAGATCAAGCAGGACTATAACTTCCATCAGTTCTTCTGCTATCAGATTACAATTAGTGTGTACACTACAAGACGTGGCTAAAACCCATATTGAAAGTCTCCACAGTGAAACATTATCACAAGCCTTAACTTGAAAGCACACCTAAATATAACAGCAAAAAAAAACGCATTAAGGTTGTTCAGAGATGCCAAGGTTTTTAATTATAAAAAATATGTAGGGATTATAGGGCATTATCCCATTTCAGACTCACCTTTAGTGGTCACTGAAATACATCAGATCCATTTGGAACAGTCAATTTCATAGGAGTACAAAAATGTGTGGAGTGGATGATGATGGGGTTATTGATGCTCCAAACATACACTACATATACATAACATATGTATGGATTAATATTCACGTTTTTACACTATGAAAGAGTGCAAAAAGATAACAATTATGGATGGGTTAACACTTATAAAGCAGTTCATCTTAACAGCAGCAAACTGCAATCTACAAAGTTCCATTCCTTGCTCATTTCAATGAGGAATGGAAATTTTCAAGGCTTGAGTTTTGTTATGTAAGCTCTCGGGATCTAAACTGTAAAAATTCAATTTGGGTGCCCTCAATGGCTCAATGTTTACCCAGTAAATATCTAAGCTGTACACACCAGGAAGGCTCATTTTCAGTCCCTGGTCTGTGCTGAGTTACCTGATCTCAGCCAGTGTGGCAGTAGGAGCACTACAATTAGACTCAACGTGCCTTGGCTAAGGAGGTGAGAAAACAGCAAGGGTCCCTACTTCTGATAGCCATCCAGTGACCCCTGCTGGAAGTGTGTGTGTGTGTGTGTGTGTGTGTGTGTGTGGCCTTTGGGTGAGAACAGGATCTAGCTTAGCTGTGATGCTGACATTCACTGTGAAGGCTCAGATAGAACGAACTTCAATATTTATTGTGCTTTATTATATCCCAAGTGCTTTACATATAATAAATTACTTAGCTAAAGCATAGCAGTCAATTATTGCCAAAATCCTATAAATTGCAAGTGTAAATATTGTCCAATTGTATAAGGCACCCCAGGGTGTCTGATGCCCTTGGAACTGTAATACCATGAGGAGTCCATTTCTTCAGAAGAGAAGGAGACTGGAAAAATTAGTAAGAAAAAACAATTTTGGAATAAAATGTAATTAGAAAGCCTTGTAAGCAGCAGTGTGGTCACAATGCAATAATGCCATCAGCACACTCACTGTAGCCATAATGAGGGGAAGCATCTGGTAAAATGAATCTCTTTTGGAACTAAATGTGTAGCTTTATAACTAATAGTCTACAGCTGGAGAGTAATGTTTATTTCTCTCAGCCTGCTCTAATCGCTTGCCCACGTCTCCTCTGCTTAATTGTTACAGAGGACACCACCTGGCAGCTTCATTGAATCAGAGATTACAGTGGAATCTTTACACTGGAATGCCAATTAATAATGCAAAGTAAAATATCACAACTGATTCAGCTTTCTCAATATAGAGGATTAAATAAGGATATAAAAATAAAAACAAGACTGAAATTATATATTATACATAGTGCATTTAATTCTAAAAGATTGTTTTCAGATCAGCACTAGTTATTTTCATTTACCTTCCATGGTGGATACAAATTCCACCTATTGGTTGTCCATATTAGTACTCAGAATTCTGTAGAAGTTGCTCAATTTTTCATTATTTGTAAAATTCTAAAATTAGTCACAAAATAATTCTAACTAGAAATATTGCAACAAATTATCACAACTTTCTGTAGCAGTATCTGTATTGTGCAAACTATAAAGTGTCTTTTTGTATAAGAAATGGAAGTTGTATATTTGCATGATACTGTTTGCTCAATGTATAAAAATGAACTATATTTTGATTTAATGTTGAGAATCATTAAGTAACCTTGGTCACCCACTATAGGAAAAGAATTGCTCAGGTTGCTGAACCGTAATGCCTCCTAATTTCAAACAAATGAATTTGAAATAATCTTGCCTATGTATAGGGCTGTGCATTTTTCAGAATATATTTTTTGCACTGTGAATCTCAGTGAAGCTGGGACGATCATGATGATTTTCATTGAAATGCTTCAATTGGAGCTTTCTATGCAAATGATTGGGTCCTGCCGACCTCACTGAGCTTCAGGAACTTTGCGCAAAAATGCACTCTTTAAAAAAAATGTACAGCCCTACAAATTAACTGAAAAAATTACTACAACTAATTGAAGCGGTCTTTCTTTCCATAAGATTTATTCCTTCCTTTCACTCCTACTTCTCTTTTTGACTTACTTCTCTTAGAATTACAGATAACAAGCAGAGTGAGGTCTAAGCACAGCAGTGTCCCCAAGGAGTAGCAAAGAGAACGCTATTTAGGGATCAGTAGGAAAGGTTTCGAGTTATTAGTACAAGTTGCCCCAAAGCAATTTTCCCACTCAAACCCTCCCAACCTAAAATATAGCAACTGTCCTGATTTGCTTGGATTGCCAATCAGTTCTGGTTGCATTAGGTCTATAGCTACAACTTATATGAAACATTAGCTGTTTGACATAATTTTATCATAAATGAGCTATGGTCCAAAGTTTCAGATTTGCTGAGTGCGGTAGCTTGACAAAAATGCAACCATCAAATGACCAGTTGAATATATGCACATCTATTTCCACCCATTAGGAAGTAAGTTTTTGTAGGCATGATAATATGAAGCTGTTACTTTACCAGCAATACATTGAGTAGAAATGTACGGTGATCTTGGAATTTGAACATAATTGTCATACAGTAATCGAGAGAACTCAGCTACTGCTGAGATACAGTGATACACTTCAATTAGATTTGTGTCTATTATGGTTTAAACTCTGTCAGTTAATGACCTCTACCTAAGTACCTAATGGCCCAGAAATTGTTCGGAGTGGTGAACCAACAGTACTCAATGCTCCATAGATTTATACTAACCCACTAACTTACTGGGTCTTTACTGGGTGCACTTCCTCTAATAGGAAGTGGAGAAGAGCCCAGTGTTTTCTCCAGCGAAGCTAGGACCCAAGGGAGAAGCAAGAGGATCAATTTTTCTCCTCGACCAATCAGATTGCAGCATTTTTGACCAGCTGTGAACATGTTCTTCAAGCTTGAACGTAAAATCCAGGAAGTGAAAGATACATTAAAAACATTTGAAAAAAGAGTTATAGACAGCGAAAAAAGAGAGGGTAAGAAATAATCGAATTAAATAAGAGTCAGGAGGGAAAAGTAAAAAAACATTTTTTTTTAAATGACCAAAAACTATTAAAATGAGTAGTGAGACTCCACATTTTTAAAAGTTAATTTTTAGTTGTTAAAGCAGTCATTAAAACTTACAACACTGTTAAAAATACCAGGTCTAAACTAAGTTTTAAGTGTACCTGTTTTGTGGCGATATTAGTTACTTTCCAGCTGGGCAGATGAGCAAGTTGGCGTTAGTCCATTGTTTCCACTGATTCCAGCAGGCAATATCCCTTTAATTCGAAGCTGTCATATCACCATCGAACCAGGAGGAGCAAGTTCCAGATTTCCGCGTTTCACTGCGTACGTGCGAGCACCAGAACTTGCTCCTCGATTTCGCTATTAACAATGGTGAGCGCCATTCTTTTTTAAGCAATTTCTGGGCCAGCGTGATTCCCATTGCTTAATCTTGCAGTGGCTTTAGCTTTGTTAACTTAAATATTGTATATACATAGTAGTAATAGTTAACATATCTTTGTGTCTGACATGATCCTTGATGACTCTGGCTAGAAGAAGCTAGTCCATTCCACTTAAGTTTGTACTGTAGGTTTGTGGTGATTGGCTTGATGCATAACATTAAAATACTTTCAACTGAGTATGTAAAATGGTTCAGAAGTAAGCTAAATTGGGCATTTTATAAACCTTAGATGTGTTGGGTAGAAATCCAGCTCTGTTTCTATTGTTAAGAAAAAGGGCAAAAATTGGTTTAATAATGTTTAACATGTATAAGCAGAATATTGGAAATTCAGATAATATATTCCTTACATACTTAAAACAGCTTCACCTGGTGTGGATGTAGCCTAGAAACCGGCTGCCACCGAAAGAGTGAGTTTTAGTAATCTTTAAAAAAATTCACGTGGAGCCAGAAGGAGTAGGGGTGCTCCTCCCAGCCCCACAGTACTCCTGACGGCCGCAATTAGACTAAAGCAAAGTGGAGCTTAAATGTTATTTAATAAGTGCAGTACAACAATAAAGAGAAATGTTTGAGCAAGAGCTCTACTTGCCAAAAAAAAAAGCCGTGGGCGACAAAAGAGGAAAGGGATAACAAAACTAAAAGAAAAGGCCTACGAAAATGCAAAAAACAGCACAGATCATGGCAGCTGGGAGAGCTACAACGAACAGCAAAAGGAAGTGTGAAAATAAACTTGCAAGGGATATCAAAATCAACACAAAAAATGTTTACAATTATAATAGAAAAAAGCAGATGGTGAAAAGCAACGTGGGTCCCTTAAAAACTGATAATGTTGATATTGTAAATGAAAATAAGGTAATGGTGGACATGTTAAATAATTACTTTGCGTCAGTACTTATAGTAAAGAGGATAGCATGTCGGACACCCCAAGGAAACTAATATTGAATCAGGGACGGGGACTTACCATAATTAACGTAAACAAATTAACAGTAATGAAGAAAATAATGGCACTAAAGAGTGACAAATCCCCAGGACCAAATGGTTTTCATCCCAGGATTTTAAGGGCAGTAGGTGAGAAAATTGCAGATGTCCTAACTATAATCTTCCAAAGTTCTCTCGATTCCTTTAGATTGGAAAATTGCACATGTCACTCCGCTGTTTAAGAAAGGTGAGAGAGAGAAACCAACGAATTATAGACCAGTTAGCCTAACATCTGTTGTCAGGAAATTACTAGAGTCTATAATTTAGGATAGAGTGACTGAACACCTTGAAAATTTTCAGCTGATCAGAGAGAGCCAGCATGGATTTGTAAAGGGTAGGTCATGACAGATGAATCTGATTGAATTTTTTGAAGAGGTGACTAAAGTAATGGACAGGGGAATGTCTATGGATGATATTTATATGGACTTCCAGATGGCATTTGGTAAAATCCGTCATAAGAGACTGTTAGCTAAAGTTGAAGCTCATGGAATTGAGGGCAAATTATTGATCTGGTTAGGAAATTGGCAGGAGACAGAGAATAGAGATAATGGGCAGGTACTCAAATTGGTAGAATGTGACCAGTGGTGTTCCACAGGGATCTGTGTTGGGGCCTCAACTATCCACTGTATTTATTAACAATTTAGATGGCGGGATAGAGAGCTACATATCCAAGTTTGCCGATTACACAAAGATAGGCAGCATAGTAAGCAGTGTAGATGGTAGCATAAAATTACAAAGAGATATGGGCAAAACTGTGGCAAATGGATTTCAATGTAGGCAAGTGTGAGGTCATCCACTTTGGACCTAAAAAGGACAGATCAGAGTACTTTCTAAGTGGTGAAATGCTCAAAACAGTGAAGGTCCAAAGAGACTTAGGGGGTCCATGTACATAGATCATTAAAATGTCATGGACAGGTACAGAAAATAAACAAAAAAGCTAATGGAGTGCTGGCCTTTATGCCTAGAGGACCAGAATACAAGGGGGTAGAAATCATGCTACAGCTATACAAAGCCCTGGTTAGACCACACCTGGAGTACTGTGTTCTGTTCTAGGTACCGGGCCTCAGGAAGGATATATTGGCCTTGGAGGGAGTGCAGCATAGATTTACTCGAATGATACCTGGACTCCAAGGGTCAAATTACGAGGAGAGATTACACAAACTAGGGTTGTATTCCCTGGAATTTAGAAGGTTAAGGGGTGATTTGATCGAAATTTTACAAGATATTAAAGGGAACTGATAGGGTAGATAGAGGGAAACTATTTCTGTCAGTTGGGAGTCTCGGACTAGGGGACATAGCTGAAAAATGAGAGCCAGGACTTTCAGGAGTGAAGTTAGGAAACACTTCTACACGCAAAGAGTAGTAGAAGTCTGGAACTCTCTTCCACAAACGGCAGTTGATGCTAGCTCAATTGTTAATTTTAAATCTGAGATTGATAGATTTTTCTTAACCAAAAGGTATTAAGAGGTATGGAGCTAAGGGGTATATGGAGTTAGGTCACAGAGCAGCCATGATCTCGTTGAATGGCGGAACAGGCTAGAGGGGCTAAATGGCTTACTTCTGTTCCTATCTTCCTGTTATTTAAGCGAGGACAAGAAAAAGATAATGACTCACTTGAAGCTTCCCCAAAACTAGGTTGAGCGTCCCCCAGAGTGACACTTAAAACTACCGTAGTGCTTGTGATGATTTACACCGTTGATTAACAGTGCATATCCATATGTATATCTCAATGCTTAACCTTGTGATAATATTAATGTTACCATAGCTGTTGTTAAATAAAGTCGTTTTAGTCAATGTATCTCAGAAATTAATTACACCTCTCTCATTATTGTACTGCAGCTCTATTATAATTTAATTGACTTGGGTAACTGACATAATTTGGAGTTGGTTATGTGGGACAGTTCAAAGGTGAGGTAATTAACATAGCTTAACCCTATAAACCTTAGACATGAATGATAGATCCCAATCCAGCATTGCAGAATGTATGTGTTAGGAAAAGGGGAAAAGATTTATTGGGCTGGATTTTGCCGTGAAAATAACAGTGAGACTAATAGTGCTAAGTCTTATTCATGTGCAAATCAGACAGTAACTTTCAGCGACCTCACATGCGCAGTTAAACGCGGAAATCCGGAATTTGCTGGTTGAGATGCGATGCTCCTCCAAAAGCTGCGCGTAAACAGCATCTCACTGTCTGGCTCTCCGTGGCGTGAAGTTCCTGCACTTACCTGATAGATATGGACCAAACACGGCAAAAAAAATTACGACTTATCTATTCCAGTGTACTTACCTTTCAATGGCATGGTAAGTCTTAATTATTGCCAAACAACCTCTCTGGCACTGAACATCAAATTTTGCAAGTGTGGAGTCACCTTCCTTCAGATATTAATTATTATTGGACATCAATGTTCCCTCTAATTGTTTTTTCGGCCATGCGCGGAATTAATTTGGGTTTGTGCACCAATACAAAGGCTGTGTGCGTCACCATAAAAAAAACACATCTTTTTAGAACAGATTATTCAGGGTATATAACAAATAGAACAAATGTACAAAATAATGGATAATTCTAACAATATAATGTTATATTGGCTGATAAATTTATATAATTGATGAAATGGGTTTCTTAGGTTGCACTAGGATTGAGCAGGCCAGTCTCGTTATATTTTATTAAAAATTATCTGATGGGAACAATTCCAATCAGCTTTTTGTTGAATCAGCTTAATGACTCTGATTTAAACAGAAATAAATCGTGTGCAATCAGAATTTTTAAATTGAGTCAGAAATACAATAGTTATCAAATCAGTCAGTGTGAATTTGGGGATAGGGCACAGTTTAATTAAAGCTCTCCCCGTTCTCCCCCCACACCCCCTTTCATTGAATCCTCAGCAGGGTTTAAAAAATTATTGCATTACAATTGTACATCTTGCAGGTCTCATTAGTTTTGGCTACCTCTATGTAAGGCAGGGAGCAGTTTGGTCATGGGCGCCTGGTCTGTGGTTGGGTGGGGGTGCCTGGTCTGTGGTTGGGTGGGGGTGCCTGGTCTGTGGTTGGGTGGATAGGTCCGGTCTGTGATTGGCCACTGACAAACGCATTGGTTTTGCCAATTGGTTTACATTTTACTTCCTGGTCTAGTTTCCACGCAGCCAATCAGTTGCTCACTGACTACATTTTCTAGTAACACAGTAAACAACGCGGTGGCTGGGGCCGGAGCCAAGGGATTGGACACTCCCGAGCACCAGAGGCAGAGCAGCCCGCCTAGGGCTGGAGCACTGGAGACGGGCCTGGGGTCCGGGCACTGGTCAGCGTGGGAGAGGGGCTTGGGGACTGGTCAGTGTAGGGGAGGGCCAGAGAGCACTGGTTTGGTGTGCGGACAGAATGATTAAGTGCACGGCACACAACAAACTGCTGCACGGCCGCGCACGCGCGCAGCTTAGAGGGAATGGTGTTGGACATTTTTTTTAAAAGCGAAATTATTTTTTTTTCTTACTTTTTCTTTGTCTCCTTTAACTCTGTCTCTTAAATCAATCCTTCTTTTGCTCTCTTTGTTTTGCTTACTGTACCTGATTTGACATTGAATTCACTATTCTAAATTACACTTTCTGGTTCAGAGGCTGCTCATTAACGATACTTCAATCTGGTTGGTTAAGGAGCTATACAGCTGCTTGCCCTGTTCCCACAGGTCCCAGATGCTCTGTAGAGGGTGCCACGCTTTTTGGATCTCTAATTTACAGGAACTTGCTCTGCAAAGGCTCATAGAAAGTCGACTGGCAAGTGCAAATCTAACAAACAGCGCCGCTCACAGCAAAATCCAGCCCATTATTACTCTTTGATTATTATTAAATATTGGGATTTTGGATACAATCATTCTTACATATATGGAGTTTAACATTCATCTGTCTTACAATCACAAAAAAATTAAAATGGAATGTGGAAAAGAAATCTTTACACAGGTGGTCAAAATGTAGAATTCTCTGGCACAAACTGTTGTTGAAGAAGTCTTAAAATCTTTTTAAAAAAAAGATAATTGCTTAAAAAGAGGAATATTAAAGGAAATGGGATAAAAGCAGGAAAGTGGGATTATATAGGTGGCTCATGTGGACAAAAACACCGGTGCAGACTTGATGGGCCAACTGGGCTATTTCTGAACAGTAACGTTCTATGATGCTTACACCTGTGGGCCTGGATTTAATTCCATCCCAGGGTGATGAAAGAAAGTCTTCTCTCTCACCAAACTATTCTAAATGATATCATTGTAGTGAGTCTCAAATCAATTCCCAGTGGAAATGCTCTTCTGAAGTTGTGGTTGAGTCACATTGTTGAAATAAAAGGAATTCTATCTGTACCTAATTTGTTCTTTTCCTCAACTGTGAGTCCTGGGGCTCGAATTTAGCAGGCCTGCGGGTTCCCAGCGGGTGGTCCTCCGGGAGCGTCGAAAACGCGAACGGCGAAATTAGTGGGTTGCCCACGCGATCGTAGCAGGCAATCCACTAATAGGATCCAATTACCTGCTCCTCCGGGGTCCACGGCGCTGGCCTGCGCGTCGGTCGGGCTGCGCATGCGCAGTACGATCTGTCAGCTGGAGGCTCTCTAGTTAAAGGGGCAGTCCTCCACTGACAGATGCTGCAACCAATGGGACAAATTGCAGCATGGAGCAGCCCAGGGGGAAGGCTGCTCCCAGTTTAATGATGCCTCACCCCAGGTATCATCAGATGGGGTGAGGAGGAGGGGGAGGACACAGATCTTCCCCCCGGCGGGCGGGAGGAAGCGGCCTGCCTCTGCCACCAAGAAGGCCTGGCTCGAGGTGGCAGAGGGGGTCACCTGCGCCACCAACATATGGCCCACCTGCATACAGTGCAGGAGGCGCTGCAATGACCGCAGTAGGTCAGCCACAGTGAGAACACGAAGTCTTTCCCCTACACTCCGTCTGCCACAACACTGCCCCCACCCCAAATCTCCTTCGGCACCGCCAACACTATTCTGTCACATCACCCTTCATGCCCACTCACACCCCATCCTCATCTTACCTCCACCTACTCACCTCGCCAGTACTCATCCTGCCACTAACACGCGACCCAATCCTCATACAATCTCATGGCTCCATCCCATACTCACCCTCTCGTGCATCTCCCTCACGGCCAGCCTCACTCAACCTGCCACCACCTGTGCTGCAGCCACAGGGCATGCATCACATATGTGCAGTAGGCAGGGTAAGGCAAACGTCTCGTCAGCATGAAGGGGGTGCACAAGGGTGTCTGAGGGTTTGTCATGGGTGTTACCCATATTGAATTTCAGAGCCACAAACAGCACACATTATATTGACACCACCACTGCCATGTCTCCGCGAATCCTGTCCATTGTGTCCAATAATGCCCGCTCCTGGGTATCACTATGAGGACCCACCACTGATGCCACCCATCGTGTTACTGCAGAGTAGGTGCAGGTGTATTTGCAGGGCTCGTCCGCGCAGACGACTGAGAGACATCGGCGGTGTAGCCGGCTGCACCCTGGAAGGATGCGGAGGAGAAGGTGTGGAGGACAGTGGTGACTTTGCCAGCGACAGGTAAGCAGTTGGTGCTGGGGCCAGCCAGGAGCAGCTCGGCATGAAAGAGGCTGCAGATCTCCACGACTACATGTCGAGCGAATCTGCGCCTCCCTGTGCACTGCTGCTCGGAGAGGTCCGGGGAGCTGCGCCTCGGTCTGTGGACCCTGTGGCGAGGGTAGTGCCCTCTGCGACGCGTCTCTCTCTGCGGTAGCCCTCCCTCCTGCTGTGCAGGTGGGCGTGCAACCACACCGTGTTGGGGGGATCCACGTCTCTGCGGCGGACGGCGTGGACTGCGAGGCTGCTGGTGCTGGTCATGCTCTTCGTCCTCCGAGGGTGTCCACACACCACCCAACTGGCAGGTGTTGGTCTGAGGGGTTGTGCAGGGTAGGTGTGTGAGTCCTCGGACTGGGGCTGCGGTTTCGTGTCGGTCTGTCCTCTGGCTTGGCCGGGGGGTGGTGGGGGGCAGGGGTTGCCCTATGTGACGCGGTGGCCTCCTGCGTGGGTGAGGGCTCTCCCCCGTGGAGCGCACCTTGGCACCTGCCACAGGCTGCTGGCTGCAACACGCCTGGTTTGAAGGGTCCTGTTTCCCCCAGTGTGGGAAACTGACTGCCTTGAACGTAAAATCCCACACTTCCTCTTTTGACAGCTGCTTCAGCTCATTAACTGACCACAACGAGCAAGTTAAGTGCTCTCAAGTGGAACCCCGCTGGCTTTAATTGCCTGCGGGATTCCCACCAGCGGGGCTTTCGCACGCAGCCCCGCACGTCAGCGCGGTACCCGGAAGTGGCCGGGATTTCGTCCGAATCCGGTCACGTGATCGGAGATCGGGATTTTCGGGGCCCCCCCGCTGGAAACCCGCAGGTAACCCGACCCTAAAATCGAGCCCCTGGTGTTGACACCGAGTGCCAACTAGAAAATGTATTCAGTTCCCCTGCGTTAACTACCCCTCACCTTGATCATATTTATTTGATGCTTTGCACTTTTAAAAAGATGTTTTTCCTCGTGTTCATGGTCAACTTGCAAGCCGCTTTAAATGGCGACAATTCAACTTCATAGTAGGTACAGCACAGGAAGAGGCCATTCGGCCCATCGTGCACGTGCCAGCTCTTTGAAAGAGCTATCCAATTAGTCCCATTTCCCTGCTCGTTCCCCATAGCCCTGTCAATTTTTCCCTTCAAGTATTTATCCAATTCCCTTTTGAAAATTACTATTGATTCTGCTTCCACCACCCTTTCAGCCAGTGCATTCCAGATCATTACAACTCACTGCGTAAAAAAAATGTTCCCTCATGTCGCCTCTGGCTCTTTTTCTGATCACCTTAAATCTGTACCTCTGGTTACCGACCCTTCTGCCACTGGAAACAGTTTCTCTTTATTCACTCAATCAAAACTGTTCATGATTTTGAACACCTCAATCAAATTTCCCCTTAACCCTTAACCTGTTCTAGGGAGAACAACCCCAGCTTCTCCAATCTCTCCACATAACTGAAGTCCCTCATCCTTGGTATCATTCTAGTAAATCTCTTCTGCACCCTCTCTAAGGCCTTGACATCCTTCCTAAAGTGTGGTGCCCAGAATTGAACACAATACTCCAGCTGAGGCCAACTTGTCCTGCTACCTTCAAAGATTTTTCTATGTGCAGCCCCAAGTGTCTCTGTTCCTGCATCCTCTTTAAAATTGTACCATTTAGTTTATATTGCCTCGCCTCACTTTTCCTACCAAAATGTAACACCTCATACTTCTCTGTATTAAATTTTAATCTGCCATGTGTCTGCCCATTTCACCAGTCTGTCACTATCCTCCACATTGTTTACTACATTTTCGAGTTTCATGTCATCTGCAGATTTTGAAATTATACCCTCTATACCCAAGTCCAGGTCATTAATATTGTATCAAAAACAGCAGTGGTCCTAATACTGACCCCTGGGAAACACTACTGTATACTTCCCTCCAGTCTGAAAAACAACCGTTCACCACTACTCTCTGCTTTCTGTCCCCCAGCCAATTTTGTATCCACATTGCCAATGACCCTTTAATCCCATGGGATTTAATTTTGTTAACAAGTCTATTATGTGGTACTTTATCAAATACCTTTTGAAAGTCCATATACACAACATCAACCCTCTCAGTTACTTCCTCAAAGAACTCAATCAAGCTAGCCAAACACGATTTTCCTCTAACAAATCAGTGCTGATTTTCATTTATTAGCCCATAATTTTCCAAGTGCCTATTTATTTTGACCCGGATTATTGTCTCCAAAAGTTTTGCCACCGCCGACGTTAGGCTGACTGGCCTGTAATTGCCAAGTTTATCCCTCTCCCCCTTTTTTGTAAAGGGATGCAACATTTGCTATCCTCCAGTCCTCCTCTTCATCTATTTTTATCCTATCCAATATCACTACTACCTCCTCCTTTACTGCTACAATGACAGCATCCTCTTCTCTAGTGAAGACGGATGTGAAGTATTCATTTAGTACCTCAGCCATGCCCTCTTCCTCCACAAGATTATCTTTTTTGTCCCTAGTCGGTCCCACGCTTCCTTTGACTACCCTTTTACTATTTGTATGTTTATAAAAGACTTTTGGGTTCTTTTTTATGTTAGCCGCTAATCTATTCTCATACTCTCTCTTTGCCCCTCTTATTTCCTTTTTTAAATCTACTTTGTACTTCATGTATTCAGCCTGGTTATCTACTGTACTATGAACCTTACATTCATTGTAAGCCTCCTTTTTCTGTTTTATTTTAATCTCTGTATCTTTAGTCATCCAGGAAGCTCTTGCTTTGGATGCCCTGCCTTCCCCCTTGTAGGAATGTGTCCACTCTGTACCCAAACCAACTCTTCCTTGAAGGCCTCCCATTGTTCAATTAATGTTTTGCCTGCCAATTTTTGATTACAATCCACCTGGGCAAGATCCCTTTTTAACTCACTGAAATTAGCCCTCCTCCAGTATTTTCACTTAGATTAAGGCAAATATATACCAATCCTCAAAAATCTCCAATCTGTAATCAGAATTGAACTTTATTCAACAGCAATAATAATGGAACAAATCTGAGTCACCATAGATACACAAATGATCAGGTTTTATCATTTAAATCTTGATATTATGTTTTTTTTTACTACAAATTAAATTTTAAGAAAATAGTCCTCTCTCCAAAAGTCAACAAATAAACCTAACAACTCGTGTTCCTACTTTTTAAACTTGAAATGAATACAAACAATTATATATCAAGGAACAGTGTATCTACAGTTTAAGAATAATTACAATTTACTCAAAAGTATATTAAATAAAACAATGCCATTTGAAATAGCTCCCTAAATCCTACCTTGCTAGAGATGCTCCAGTTGTGGTAGTTTCCTGTCAGAGGTTTGATTTATAATGCTTGCAACAGGTCTTTAGGAAAGTTCTTGAACATTCGACTGTGCAGAACATCTGAACAAAATAATAGAAACTGAAGCAAACATTTATTCAGCTACTCCCTCCATCACTTAATTAACAATTCTTCATTTTTAGGACTCTGGTCACTCCTGGCCAATATTTATCCCTCAACCATCAACATGTAAACAGATTATCTGGTCATTACCAAACTGCTGTTTGTGGGACCTTGCTGTGCGCTACCGCTTTTCCTACATTGGCTGTAAAGCACTTTGGGACATGCTGAGTTTGTGAAAGGTGTTTCATAAATGCAAGTCTTTCTTTCTTTAATTTGATACTAAGTTGCAGACAGTATTATAGACTGAAATTATAGATGCTACCATTATATGTTTGTAATAATCAAATATCACCTGTTAAAAGTATTAGCTTTAGTAGCGTAACATGTTTTAATTAAACATTGATGAAATTGAAGTCACATCTGTTAAGAGTATGTGGATGTACCTGTCCTGTGGATCTACATGTCACAGTAACTCATGTGTAATGCAAGAGCTGCAATATTATTGCAGAAGGTACATTGTAGTGGACATCTTCAGTACCATTCCATTTATTATTCAGGAAGCCAAACAAAAAAGGGGTTGCCCTAACAGATTTTGAAATAAGTATAGTCACATGGCAAACTCTCTAACTTAAGAGTACCATTACTACTGATCTACTGATCAGAGGCAGCAGCAGCATCTATCGCCTAGAGACAAAAATCAAACTTGAGCACCCATTGGAATGCAAAACATAAAAAGGGAGGGGGGGTGGAGGCATTTTTGTTCATTCATTAAAATCACGTGGAAGAAAAAGCCAATACATGTGCACAAAGTAGATACACATATTCACACACAATAGTGTTTTAAGAATATATTGAATTTAAAAGACAATTATGGAGAATTGCAGACACACAATACCCAAGACAATAAACCTCTGGCCAGCAGGAAGCTTGACAACAAAATACAGTTGTTGTATTACAAAGTTATCTAGAGCATTAGAACAAGGAAGTACACAATATAATGAGTGAAAGTAGCAGAAAGCTAGAGGGAATTTTCAGCATCTCTTACCTTTTGTAAAATTCAAAGGGAAAGCTAGATTAGAAGTGTTTGTTGTAGTAAGAAGGTCTTCTCCACTGGTAAAAGCTGTTAGTTCTTCAAACCCAAGACAAGTTCCCCACATTGGGAAGTGAATCCCTTGATCTTTCACCCGTTAAGTCAAATAAATAATAATAGCACCCTCTATCAAAAATAATACTCCTAATTGCTCATCTATGTGTTGTCAGTTTTCACTAGCAGTGTCTTTCTAGTTACTTTATTATATTAACAAACTTTAAATTTATGTAGCACTTTTAACATGTTCCAAGGTTCTAAAAACAGACATCAAGTATCGATGGGGAGTTAGGAGAGGCGATCAATGGCACGGTTGATTAGGTAGGTTTTAAGAAGGCATTTAAAAGAAGGGAAAGAAGGAGCAAGATAGGGTTGTTTAGGGAGGGAATGTAGAGAGTAGAGCCAAGACAACTGAAAGTTCTGCTATAAATGGTAGAATTGAGCGTGAAGGGGATACAGAATATCTCCAGAATATCTGTTTTGTGAAGTCCTGGTTCTATGCCTCCCAGTTGTCATCCTCCCTATGGAGACGAGTTAAACTGAAATGTTTTTTGTGGAAAGGACAATGACCAAAGAAAGAAAGAACTTGCATTTAAATAGTGCATTTCACAACCTCATGACATCCCAAAGTGCTTAGAGCCAATGAAGTAGTTTTTTTTTTAAGTGTAGTCACTGTTGTAATGTAGGTAACACAGCAGCCAATTATGCACACAGAAAGCTCCCACAAACAGCAATGAATTAAATGACCGGGTAATCTGTTTTAGTGATGATGATTGAGGGATAAATATTGGCTAGGAAACCGGGGAGAACTCCCCTTCTCATCTTTGAAATAGTGCCATGGGATTTTTTTTTGTCCACCTGAAAGAGCAGACAGGACCTCGGTTTAACATCTCATCTGAAAGATGGCAACTCCGACAGTGCAGCACTCCCTCAGTACTGCACTGAAGTGTCAGCCTAGATTTTACGGTCAAGTCTCTGGAGTGGGACTTGAACCCACAACCTTCTGACTCAGGTGAGAGTGCTACCACTGAGCTACAATTACACACTTTACTAAATTTATCTATATTTTCTACAAATACTATATGCAGTTACCTTTAGTGAAAGATTATAAAAGATGACTGAAACCTCAGCATATCTGGATGTTTGTAGAAGAACATCACCTCCTGGAAAGAGCACCCTGAATGAAGATAGAAAAAAATACATGTTCCATGTTCATAATTAATGTTGTTGTCTGGCTTAGCACTAGTAAAGAAGAATGTACTTAGTAATAATAAAATAAAGTTATACCCTCATTGTCGCAGTCAAAATCATATCGCGATTTAGCAAAGGGTAACACATTTTTTGCAGCCAAATGATAAAACAGTATTATTCTTCTACTCGTTGTACAAGTTGGCATCACATCTATCATATAATAAAAGTCTTGTGTTTAGCACACACCTCTGTCACACTTACATCCTATGTCACAATTTTATCATGCCTACGGTAATGCTTGGGTATTTCTGTGTGTACTTATCTTTCAGTCGTGGCAATTCTGTGTGGCACTGCTGCTCTAGCAAGCAGTTTGCCAGGTCAGTTTGTCTAGGTGGCTCTTAGATAAATTTAAGTTTATTTAATTAAAATGAAAACTCTTTAAAGTCCTCACAGGATCTCATCTTATTTAAATTTTTACTTCATTTTGGCTAATTTAATTGACTTTCTTTAAGGTCTCAGGCCTCTCCTCTTCTACCCAATTGCTTCATGGGTCTGCCTGTCGTCCCTGATTTGAGATGCTCCCAATATCAGGATGTCTCATCCTAGTAATTACTCATGCTCGTCCGCCTACCCAGCCCATTCCCAATAATCCCCCACTGACACCTGCCTCCTGATGATGCCCTGCTTGAGCCTCCTGGCTGCCTGCCCCCATGCTATGAGCCAGCCCCGTGCATGTCTTTCATCTGTGCTGGTTTCCCAACTGGCAATCTGTCATTTGTTTTTAAAGCAGATGGGAGCTTTGGGAGGACACATATGGTTGTCGAGCCAAAGAAGGAGATATTAGTAGGGCTAACCAAAAGCTTGATCAAAGAACTGGGTTTTAAAGAATGTCTTAAAGGAGGAGAGGGAAGTGAAGAGGTTGAGAGCTTTAGGGAGAGATTTCTACAGCGTGGGATCTAGATGGCTGAAGACATGGGCGCCAATGACATGGTGAAGGGTGGGGGTGGTGCACAACAGGCCAGAGTCAGAAGAATGGAGAATTTAGGGTGGGCTGTCAGGCTGTATGAGGTCCGAGAGCTAGGGAGGGGCGGGGGCATGAAAGGAATTTTAAATTGGAGGCATTGGAGAACTGGGAACCAATGTAGGTCAGAAAGGACAGGGGTGATAAGTGAGCGGAGTGGGATAGGATATGGGCAGGAGAATTTTCAATAAGCTAAAGTTTACGGAGGTAGAGGATGGGAGGACAAACAATACAACATTGGAATAGTCGAGTCTGGAAGTAACAATAGCATGGATGAGGGTTTCAGTGGCAGATAGGCGGAGTCAGGGGAAGAGATGGTGATGTTATGAAGGTGGAAGTAGGCGGTCTTTGTGATAGAGAGTAAATGGGGTTGGAAGCTCTGTTCAGGGTCAAATAGGATGCCGATATTGCAAACATTCTGGTTCAGTTTGAGATAGTAGCTTGGGAGGGGACTGGAATCGATGGCTAGGGTACGCAGTTTGTGGTGGGAGCTGAAGACAATGGCTTCATTCTTTCCAATGTTTAACTGGAGGAAATCGTGCCCCATCTACAACCGGATATCAGACAAACAGTCTGACAACAGAGGCGGTGGAGAGGGTCAAGAGAACTGACGGAGAGGTAGATTGGGTGTCATCAGCATACCTGTAGAAACTGACCCCGGGGTAGATTTTAACTTGGGCTGCCCAGTGTAAATGAGATGGTAGCAGCTTGAAAATGGCTTACTGCCCATTTACACCAGCACTCTGGCAGCCACCAACATCAAAGAGGCCTTCCATTGGGCAACCATGCCATGCACGCTGTGCCCAGTTTTATCAGACACCAAAGGATAAGTTTAAAATTATTTTTGTGGGGACAGGCAGAACAGGATTACTCCTCCGGGCTTCACAAGAATAATGTAGGCCGCTGCAGCCCCAGGCACCTCTGTGGCAGGGTTGAGGTCACAATCAGATCAGCCATGATCTTATCCAGAACTAGCCGTGCCTCTAGCCAATTACCGCCCCATCAGTCTACTCTCAATCATCAGCAAAGTGATGGAAGGTGTCGTTGACAGTGCTATCAAGCGGCACTTACTTACCAATAACCTGCTCACCGATGCTCAATTTGGGTTCTGCCAGGACCACTCGGCTCCAGACCTCATTACAGCCTTGGTCCAAACATGGACAAAAGAGCTGAATTCCAGAGGTGAGGTGAGAGTGACTGCCCTTGACATCAAGGCAGCATTTGACCAAGTGTGGCACCAAAGTGCCCTAGTAAAATTGAAGTCAATGGGAATCAGGGTGAAAAATCTCCAGTGGTTGGAGTTATACCTAGCACAAAGAAGATTATAGTGGTTGTTGGAGGCCAATCATCTCAGCCCCAGGACATTGCTGCAGGAGCTCCTCAGGGCAGTGTCCTAGGCCCAACCATCTTCAGCTGTTTCATCAATGTCCTTCCCTCCATCATAAGGTCAGAAATGGGGATGTTCGCTGATGATTGCAAGATGTTCAGTTCCATTTGCAACCCTTCAGATAATGAAGCAGTTCGTGCCCGCGTGCAGCAAGACCTGAACAACATCCAGCCTTGGGCTGATAAGTGGCAAGTAACATTTCCTCCAGGCAAGTGCCAGGCAATGACCATCTCCAAAAGGAGAGAGTCTAACCACCTCCCCTTGACACTCAATGGCATTACCATCGCCGAATCCCCCACTATCAACACCCTGGGGGTCACCATTGACCAGAAACTTAACTGGACCAGCCACATAAATACTGTGGCTACAAGAGCAGGTCAGAGGCTGGGTATTCTGCGGCCGAGTGACTCACCTCCTGACTCCCCAAAGCCTTCCCACCATCTAGAAAGCACAAGTCAGGAGTGTGATGGAATACTCTCCACTTGCCTGGATGAGTGCAGTTCCAACAACACTCAAGAAGCTCGACACCATCCAGGACAAAGCAGCCCGCTTGATTGGCACTCCATCCACCACCCTAAACATTCACTCCCTTCACCACCGGGGCACTGTGGCTGCAGTGTGTACCATCCACAGGATGCACTGCAGCAACTCGCCAAGGCTTCTCCGACAACACCTCCCAAACCTGCGACCTCTACCACCTAGAAGGACAAGGGCAGCAGGCACATGGGAACAACACCACCTGCACGTTCCCCTCCAAGTCACACACCATTCCGACTTGGAAATATATCGCCGTTCCTTCATCGTCGCTGGGTCAAAATCCTGGAACTCCCTACCTAACAGCACTGTAGGAGAACCTTCACCACACGACTGCAGCGGTTCGAGATGGCGGCTCACCACCACCTTCTCAAGGGCAATTAGCGATGGGCAATAAATGCTGGCCTTGCCAGCAATGCCCAGATTCCATGAACGAATAAAAAAAATTGGCAGAGCAGGCTCAAGGGGGGCGAATAGCCTACTCCTGCTCTTTGTTCGTACTCCTGGATCACCCCGCCTCACCCCAGAACTACCTTCCTGCTGACCGGGTTGGTGTCCGAGGTGACTGATAACACACCGTCGCAAAGCTAGCGAGCTGCAGAGGGGTGCTGTTTGGCACCCGCTGATCCACGGTTTCAGGCCTGTCCCTCAAAATGGACGAGGTCCCCACCGGGAAGTGCGCTCCACTGATTGGCTGCTCACTACTGTCAATGAATGATGTCGCCAAGAGCTAGCATTTAGATGAGGAAGAGGAGGGGGATAATGATAGATCCTTGGGGGACTCCAGAGGTAAAGGTGGGGTGGGGCAGGAAGAGAAGCCATTGCAGGAGAGTGTTTAGATACGATTGGATAGGCAAGAGTGGCACTAAGTGAAGGCAATGGAGGAGAATTGTTAGAGGTGAATTGTTAGAGGTGTTGCTGTGGTCGACCGTGTCAAAGGCTGTAGAGAGCTCATGGAGGACAATGTCAGCTAGTATGGGGGCCAGGAGGGAAGTTGGATGGTCAGCAATTTAGTGGCGATGTGGTCAAGGAAGCAGGAGGTGGGTTTCACGGACAAGATGAGCTTGGAGACAGTATGAATGGAGATAGGAGAGAAACTAGAGAAAGACATGGGTTCAGGACTAGGGCAGGGGAGAGCCAGCGGGGAGGTTTGACTTGGTGGGCAAGGGAAAATGGGTGGAATTTGCAAAGGCAGCTACACTGATGGTTTTAATCTTAGTGATAAGTGATAAAGAAGTTGATGAACTCCTCACACTTGTTGTTAGAAGTGAGGGTGGAAGGGGCGGGAGAGAAGGGTTTAAGGAAATGTTTTTTTTTTATTATTCGTTCATTGGATGTGGGCGTCGCTGGCAAGGCCAGCATTTATTGCCTATCCCTAATTGCCCTTGAGAAGGTGGTGGTGAGCCGCCTTCTTGAACCACTGCAGTCCGTGTGGTGAAGGCTCTCCCACAGTGCTGTTAGGTAGGGAGTTCCAGGATTATAACTCAGCGACGATGAAGGAACGGCGATATATTTCCAAGTCGGGATACTGTGTGACTTGGAGGGGAACGTGCAGGTGGTGGTGTTCCCATCTGCCTGCTGCCCTTGTCCTTCTAGGTGGTGGAGGCTGCGGGTTTGGGAGGTGCTGTCGAAGAAGCCTTGGCGAGTTGCTGCATTGCATCCTGTGGAATGGTACACACTGCAGCCATGGTGCGCCGGTGGTGAAGGGAGTGAAGGTTTTGAGTGGTGGATGGGGTGCCAATCAAGCGGGCTGCTTTGTCCTGGATGGTGTCGAGCTTCTTGAGTGTTGTTGGAGCTGCACTCATCCAGGCAAGTGGAGAGTATTCCATCACACTCCTGACTTGTGCCTTGTAGATGGTAGAAAGGCTTTGGGGAGTCAGGAGGTGAGCCACTCGCCGCAGAATACCCAGCCTCTGACCTGCTCTTGTAGCCACAGTATTTATGTGGCTGGTCCAGTTAAGTTTCTGGTCAATGGTGACCTCCAGGATGTTGATGGTGGGTGACTCAGTGATGGTATTGCCGTTGAATGTCAAGGGGAGGTAGTTAGAATCTCTCCTGTTGGAGATGGTCATTGCCTGGCACTTGTCTGGTGAGAATGTCACTTGCCACTTATCAGCCCAAGGCTGGATGTTGTCCAGGTCTTGCTGCATGCAGGCACAGACTGCTTCATTATCTGAGGGGTTGCGAATGGAACTGAACACTTTGCAATCATCAGCGAACATCCCCATTTCTGTCCTTATGATGGAGGGAAGGTCATTGATGAAACCGCTGAAGATGGTTGGTCCTAAGACACTGCCCTGAGGAACTCCTGCAGCAATGTCCTGGGGCTGAGATGATTGGCCCCCAACAACCACTACCATCTTCCTTTGTGCTAGTTATGACTCCAGCCACTGGAGGGTTTTCGCATTGATTCCCATTGTCTTCAATTTTACTAGGGCTCCTTGGCACCACACTTGGTCAAATGCTACCTTGATGTCAAGGGCAGTCACTCTCACCTCACCTCTGGAATTCAGCTCTTTTGACCATTTTTGGACCAAGGCTGTAATGAGTTCTGGAGCCAAGTGGTCCTGGCGGAACCTAAACTGAGCATCGGTGAGCAGGTTATTGGTGAGTAAGTGCCGCTTGATAGCACTGTCGACGACACCTTCCATCACTTTGCTGATGATTGAGAGTAGGCTTATGGGGCGGTAATTGGCCGGATTTGATTTGTCCTGCTTTTTGTGGACAGAACATACCTGGGCAATTTTCCACATTGTCGGGTAGATGCCAGTGTTGTAGCTGTACTGGAACAGTTTGGCTAGATGCACGGCTAGTTTGGTAATGGAGAAAAGAAGCTGAGGGTAATCTTTGCTCTCCAGGATGATTCTAGAGTAGTGGTTGGTTTTCGCAGAGGACAATGAGGTCTGATAGCACTTAATGTGGTCTAAACAGATCTGGTGATGGATAGCTAAACCAGTTGTGTGCCAGTGCACCCCTTGATTGAGACAATGAAAATGGCAGCCAAACCAGAGAGAACAACCAGTATGGAAGAGAGTTTTGGTGGGAACAAGGGCAAAAAAGTGGATGTGAGAAAGTGGTCAGAAATGGCCTTGTCTGCGATAGAGACCCCGGGAGTAGTGAGGCCATGGCCATAGTGAGGCACGGTTGAGGGGGTGGCTGTGAAATTTGTTAGATTTTCAAAAAGGCAGTAGGTCAATAATAACACCGATTCTTTTCCTGGCTCACATCTGTCCCATTCGCAGAATCCCCAGTAGTAACTCCCTAAGTAGTAATTTTTTAAAAACATAAGCCTACTAGTCGTGAAAGCAGTCTACAGTGCAATAAAGAACATCAATACCACTACTACCAATGGGAAATCCTGCTTATAGGCATGAAAAAGTCAGTTGTATAACTCCAAAGACTGACCGTAATATAAAACCAAGAATACAGTAGCTTAATTAATTATATAACTCACCCATTTATGGAATGAAACAACTCCTTATATTCAGCATCTGTTAGGTTAATGCTATAAAAAAATCAAAATAGTTCATGAATTAGTTATTGTAAAATTCAGTTAAATACTGTTTTTTTTGTGCAAAAGTTGTATAGTTCAGCTGTATGGGGCTGGAATTTGGGGTGTAAATCAAATCATTGCATCCGTTCTAAAATACATGTTAAGTTCCAGAAGAATTGGCTACTAGTAGAAGATGCATCTGCCCCAAAGTCTTGGATGTATGCAAACGACAGAATAGTGAGCAAAAGCTGCTGTCCCAGAAATTCTACCATTCACATCAGAATTACACCCGACTTAAGCCTGTAGAAAAGAGAGGTGTTACCCACATGACTTGTCAAACCAGGAAGTTGTTGAGTTCACAGGTTTTGAATGTCCACAAACTTTGTCTGGAACATCAGCTTTGACTGAAGTGTTTCAAAAAGTCTTTCCTTAGCTGTGTAATTAAGAAAGGAATCTTAAAACTGCCTTTCAGCAGTTTCAGGCAGGGAAATATTTTGCTTCCACTCTTCTGTCTTGGCCCCTTATCATATGATTCACTACAGACATTCCTTTATGATGGAGGCAGAACAGGAGCAGAAAGAAAAGGAAATGACAGAGGAATGCAGAATACAGCTACACCAAAGGAGAAGACATTTCACTAGAGTGCAGAGACCACTGCTCCCTCGATGATGTCTCAGACAAGGTCTGTTTAAGGAGGCAACAGTTCAGTAAGGAGGCATAGAAGGAACTCTGTTTCCCATTGGAAACGGATCTTCAAACATCCTCTCAAACATAAAAAAATTCAAGAACAGATTGACTTCAGAACACTGGACTTCATATCACAAAGTGTTTTACTGTGCACATATATATTTACAACTAGTGCTTTTTACCACTGTGCCTATCCCACGGGGTGCCTCTCTGAAACCTATCCTGATGCTGCCCTGAGGCGATACCCGAGGGATAGGAATGCTAGTGGTGCTTGATTGTGCTGTGGTATCGTGACCCTCTTGGGGCCATCGTCTCAGGACTTCATTCATTCATACTGCATTCCAAAAAAAACATTTGTGAAGAAAAGAAAGAAAACAGCATTACACAGGCAGTTTTAGATCCTAGAAGATCAGTGATAGCACTGCACATTGCACCTAGATGTATAAATCTGTTTGATACAAACAACAGGTCTCACACCTTTGCATTTGTGTGTGGTTTTATCTGTAACGTTAATAGCCTAGATTTTCGGCTCATCTCTAATGCCAGTGCAGCAGGGTGGAAATTCCGCACATGACAAGGATGTACCCCGACCCCTGCCGGGGTTCCGGAGTCAGGGTCATTTAAATATTCAAGGCTACAAACATACCTTACGGGCACCACTCTTGCACCAGCAAATTCTAGAAACTTCACATATGAAGCAGCAATATAGCTTTTGCCAAATTGAATAAAATCACCATCTGTTTCCTGAGCCAGCACACCTAAGCAAACAGAAAAATAAAAATAAAAGGAGTTCAAAATGTATGAATAGATTTAATACTAGGAAGTCTGCATTGAATATTCACAGCACTAATGTGGCACTTGGAAGCCTATTCACTATATCATTTTGCATTGATTTGTATTATAATAATAATTTGGATGCTGCAATATAGGAAAATTACAATTCTTTACGCTTTTCTGGCAAATGTACCATGGATGCAGTTGACATACCAAGTAAAAGAAAACTAAAAGTATGAGATTTATTATCCTGTAGTTGAGGGGTGACAAACCTTTTTGAGCAGGGGGCCAGATTGATGTGCCACGAACAGTGAGTAGGCCATGTACAATTTTGATTTTGCCCATAGTTAGGTTGAACCTCATGAAACCCTAGATGTTTTCAACCAGTTGCTCTGCAACTTCCTTTGACAGCCTTTCCACTCTTTACTTATTGTGTTGTTTAATAAACTGATGTTGGTGAAGGCACCATTCTGGACAGAACTACTGTCATGGCCTCCACACAGAGCTTCATAAAAGTACTATTAGAGGAGGGCTTTGATAACTTTACAATCATGTCTACCAAAATAAAACTATCCTCCGTTTCGCTCTTACATGCTGAAAAACACGGAGGGTTGACTTTTCAATTCGAGGACCATCTCACTGCTCAAAACTGCTTAATTTCTCCAAATTTTTCTTCAGGTTTGGTCTTGTGCCATTGTTAGTCATACACCTGGTATCACACAAGTTCTAAACACACAAAGCAAAGGGAATAGCCCATATGGACCAAAACGGTACCAATTTTGAAAGATGCATCCCTGTGAATCTATTTTCCTTTTCATGAGTCCCTCCTTAGTATTACCACTTGCCAAAATTGCTAAAAATGAATATTCAGGAGCTTTAGTCATGTAGAAACACACGTCTCTTGAGCAGTGCCGACAGATTTAGTAATGAACAATCCAACAATTTACACTATCTACTTTGAAACAGAAATTGCTCTTAATTCAATATTATCCAACATTTGCAATTCACTCAATTTTTCTTTCATTTTATAAAAAAAACTCAATTTACATGAAAAATTTAAACATGTGGAAAACTATGTTTTAAATTTTCAATGTGACCCACAGGTATTTAAACAAAATACTTCCAAAAATCAGAAGATTTGAGAGTATTGGCAACTGAGTCCTGTACCCCATTGACACTCATAAAAATTCAAAATATCCATACATGAAAATTAGCTGGCTGCCTGCTCTTCATTTTTTGATGACTGGTGCTCTTTGTTTCCTGGTTTGAGCTGCTGTTCTACTACAGGTGCAGACCCAGTTGTGTCAGTGAATGGAATTCCAGGAAATCCCAGGGCAGCACAATAGGAGTGGACACCTGACATAATGGGGGGAGATTTTAAATGGGAGCGGAACAAGTGAAACCTGTCCCAAAAATCATCAACTTGAGGCCAGGGGTTTTTTAACTCCTGGGTCCCATTTACATTCTGCTGGAATTGGAAGTTTGGCCAGCACTCATGGGGGGAGGTGGTTTGGCAGGATCTCACAGATGGGATGGGTGAGGTGGCGCAATAGGAGTGAGCCCAGGGCAGCACAGCCCCAGACTTTTCTGGTGAAAGGAAAGTTTAACGGTCATCTTACATGGCCACTTCTACCTGCAGACCAAGCTTCACTGAGTAGGCAGTCCGCGGTGGTGTTCCACTTAGTCGGTGGTTAAAATGCTATCAGAGTCCTAATGACATCAAAGGACCTCAGTTTACACGTGTTAATGAGACTCCCTCCTGATTCAGACGGGCGTCTCGGCTATCCAGAAAAGGGCCCTGTTGAAGTGGCAGCAGGTGGGAATGGATTTTGGATGGGCGGAGACAAGTTTATGAAGTCCATCTTATCTGCGCGGCTGCCTTGTTCCTGCTGGGCGGGGTGGTCTAAATTCACCTCCAATGGATCTCTGCTCCTTTTTTTTCCTGCTGATTCCCCAGATACACAGCAGGGGAAGGTCCACCCTTATTAATCTTCTACTAAAAGACACGGATTACTTAGCATTAAGTTTATCTTCAATAAACAAGATTCAGTGACAATATGCTCTTAGAAAAATAATTTTCTTGGGTAACCGCAATTTTTTAAGATTAGACATTGATAAAATACTATATCGCCAAGTCTGCTCAGTAAAACTCCTCCTCTCAGAACATGGCTTTCAAATTTTTAATTGTGCCTGCTGCCTGCTTTTGTATCAACACTCTGCCCTTTGCTGTGCAACTACATTTTTTTTATAAAGGAGTGCTTAATCAGCTGTGATTATTGCAGCACATTAAAAAGGATGATGTGGGATTTAATAAGAAAGAATTATACTGTTATTTAAAAGTTTTGTATGCTTGTATTTCAGTATTTTCACTCAGTTTAAACTCTACAAGTACTACACAGTCTGTGTGACCTTACATATCTATGACTGTAGTTAGGCTTAAGAACATAAGAAATAGGAGCAAGAGTGGGCCAGAAGGCCCCTCGAGCCTGTTCCGCCATTCATAAAGATCATGACTGATCTTCTACCTCAACTCCACTTTCCTGCCTGATCCCCATATCCCTTGATTCCCTTAGTGTCCAAAAATCTATTGATCTCAGTCTTGAATAAATGCAACAACTGAGCATCCACGGCCCTCTGAGGTAGAGAATTGCAAAGAATCACAAACCTCTGAGTGAAGAAATTCTTTCTCATCTCGGTGCTAAATGGCCGACCCCAGTTCTATACTCTGAAGCCAGGGGAAACAGCCTCTCAGCATCTACTCTGTCAAGCCCACTAAGAATTTTAAGGAAGGAAACCTGCCGTCCTTACCTGGTTTGGCCTATACGTGACTCCAGACCCACAGCAATGTGGTTGATTCTTAACTGCCCTCTGAAATGGCCTAGCAAGCCACTCAGTTGTACAATCCCGCTACAAAAAGACATAAGAAAAAAAACAGGATGGACCACATGGCTTTGGACCACCAGGCACCGGACACGACAAAGGCAAAGGCAAAGGCAAAGGCAAACCAAGCCCAGTTGACCCTGCAAAGTCCTCCTCACTTAACATCTGGGGACTTGTGCGAAAATCGGCAGAGCTGTCCCACAGACTAGTCAAGCAACAGCCTGTCATAGCCATACTCACAGAATCATACCTTTCAGCCAACGTCCCAGACTCCTCCATCACCATCCCTGGGTATGTCCTGTCCCACCGGCAGGATAGACCCACCAGAGGTGGCGGCACAGTGGTATATAGTCAGGAGGGAGTGGCCCTAAGAGTCCACAACACTGACTCCGGATCCTATGAAGTCTCATGGCATCAGGTCAAACATGGGCAGGGAAACCTCCTGCTGATTACTACCTACCACCCTTCCTCGGCTGATGAATCAGTACTCCTCCATGTTGAACACCACTGAGGGTAGCAAGGGCACAGAATGTACTCTGGGTGGGGGACCTCAATGTCCATCACCAAGAGTGGCTCGGTAGCACCACTACTGACCAAGCTGGCCGAATCCTGAAGGACACAGTTGCCAGACTCAGCCTGCAGCAGGAGGTGAGAGAACCAACACAAGGGAAAAACCTACTTGACCTCGCCCTCACCAATCTATCTGTCGCAGATGCATCTGACCATGATCATATTCGTAGGAGTGACCACCACTCCATCCTTGTGGAGACGAAATCCCGTCTTCACACTGAGGACACTGTCCATCGTGTTGTGTGGCATTAACACCGTGCTAAGTGGGATAGATTCAGAACAGATCTAGCAGTTCAAAACTGGGCACCCATGAGGGGCTGTGGGCCATCAGCAGCAGCAGCAGAATTGTATTCCACCACAATCTGTAACCTTATGGCCTGGCATATCCCTCACTCTACCATTACCAACAAGCCAGGGGATCAATCATGTACAATGAGGAGTGTAGAAGAGCATGCCAGGAGCAGCACCAGGTCCACCTAAAAATGAGGTGCCAACCTGGTGAAGCTACAACACAGGACTACATGCATGCTAAACAGTGGAAGCAGCATGCTAGAGAACAGAACTAAGCGAGCCCAAAACCAACGGATCAGATGAAAGCTCTGCAGTCCTGCCACATCCAGTCGTGAATGGTGGTGGACAATTAAATAACTAACGGGAGGAGGAGGCTCCGTGAACATCCCCATCCTCAATGATGGCAGAGCCGAGCATGTGAGTGCAAAAGGCAAGGCTGATGCGTTTGCAACCATCTTCAGCCAGAAGTGCCAAGTGGATGATCCATCTCGGCCTCCTCCCGATATCCCCACCATCACAGAGGCCACTCTTCAGTCAATTTGATTCACTCCAGGTGAAATCAAGAAACAGCTGAGTGCACCAGATACAGCAAAGGCTATGGGTCCCGATAACATCCCGGCAGTCGTGCTGAAGACTTGTGCTCCAGAACTAGCCGCGCTTCGAGCCAAGCTGTTCCAGTACAAGTACAACATGGGCACCTACCCGACAAAGTGGAAAATTGCCCAGGTACGTCCTGTCCACTAAAAGCAGGACAAATCCAATCTGGCCAATTACCACCCCATCAGTCTACTCTCAATCATCAACAGAGCCACGGAAGGTGTCCTGTACAGTGCTATCAAGCGACGTTTACTCACCAATAACCTGCTCACCAATGCTCAGTTTGGGTTCTGCCAGGACCACTCGGCTCCAGACCTCATTACAGCCTTGGTCCAAACATGGACAAAAGAGCTGAATTCCAGAGGTGAGGAGAGAGTGACTGCCCTTGACATCAAGGCAGCATTTGACCGAGTGTGGCACCAAGGAGTCCTAGTAAAATTGAAGTCAATGGGAATCAGGGAGAAAACTCTGCTGTGGCTGGAGTCATACCTAGCACAAAGGAAAATGGTAGTGGTTGTTGAAGGCCAATCATCTCAGCCCCAGGACATCGCTGCAGGAGTTCCTCAGGGCAGTGTCCTAGGCCCAACCATCATCAGCTGCTTCATCAATGACCTTCCCTTCATCATAAGGTCAGAAGTGGGGATGTTTACTGATGATTGCACAGTGTTCAGTTCCATTCCCAAACCCTCAGATAATGAAGCAGTCGGTGCCTGCATGCAGCAAAATCTGGACAACATCCAGGCTTGGGCTGATAAGTGGCAAGTAACATTCGCACCAGACAAGTGCCAGGCAATGGCCATCTCCAACGAGAGAGTCTAACCACCTCCCCTTGACATTCAACGGCATTACCATCGCTGAATCCCCCACCATCAACATCCTGGGGGTCACCATTGACCAGAAACTTAACTGGACCATCCACATAAATACTGTGACTAAAAGAGCAGGTCAGAGACTGGGTATTCTTTGATGAGTGACTCACCTCCTGACTCTCCAAAGCCTTTCCACCGTCTACAAAGCACAAGTCAGGAGGGTGATGGAATACTCTCCACTTGCCTGGATGAGTGCAGCTCCAACAACACTCAAGAAGCTCGACACCATCCAGGACAAAGCAGCCCGCTTGATTGACACCCCTTCCACCATCGTAAACATTCACTCCCTCCACCACCGACGCACTGTGGCTGCAGTGCATACTATCTACAAGATGCACTGCAGCAACTCGCCAAGGCTTCTTCCACAGCACCTCCCAAACCCGTGACCTCTACCACTTAGATGGACAAGGGCAATAGGCGCATGGGAACACCACCACCTGCACATTCGCTCCAAGTCACACAACATCCTGACTTGGAAATATTTCATCATTCGTTCATCGTCGCTGGGTCAAAATCCTGGAACTCCCTACCTAATAGCACTGTTGTAAACAATTTTACAACACCAAGTTATAGTCCAGCAATTTTATTTTAAATTGCTGGACTATAACTTGGTGTTGTAAAATTGTTTACAATTGTCAACCCCAGTCCATCACCGGCATCTCCACATCATAATAGCACTGTGGGAGAACCTTCATCACACGGACTTCAGCAGTTCAAGAAGGTGGCTCACCACCACCTTCTCAAGGGCAATTAGGGATGGGCAATAAATGCTGACCATGCCAGCAACGCCCACATCCCATGAATGAATATAAAAAAACTTGGATAAACTACATTCGGTCCCCTCATCTAAGTCATTGATATAGATTGTAAACAGCTGAAGCCCAAGCACTGATCTTTGTTGGCACCCCACTAGTTACAACCTGCCAACCTGAAAATTTCCTGTTCATTCCTACTCCCTATTTTCTGTCCATTAACCAATCCTCAATCCATGCTATTACTCCCAATCCCATGAGCCCTAATCTTGTGTAACACCTCTTGTGTGGCACCTTATCAAATGCCTTTTGAAAATCCAAATATGGTTTTCCCTAAAATCCACTGGTTTCCCCTTATCTACTCTGCTAGTTACACCCTCAGATGTGACTTGTAAAACATGATTTCCCTTCCATAACTCTTGACTCTACCTAATCATATTATGATTTTCTAAGTGCCCTGTTACTACGTCCTTAATCGATTCTAGCATTTTCCCTACTGCTGGCCTATTTGTCTCAAACTGTTTTCTCTCTCCCTCCTGACTTCTACAATCTTACATGCTGACTGCAGTTGCAGAAATTGTTTTGCCAAACAGTAATGTAATTTTATGCAAACTTATCGCTTACATAACAGTAACAGCCGTTTTATTAAACAGTAACTTGAACTGTTTATAGGCAATTTCCAGTCTTAACAGTAGCTTACTCTTATCAAACAGTAATATACATCTACCTGAGATGTTATCTACCCACTGTACCTTTTACTTCAGGTGTTTTCTGGTTCAGCAATAGCAGCTTCTTACAAAACAGGAATATACTTGATAGTGATTTAAATTTTTGTGTTTTATTTGTTGCTTATGAAAACTGAATGGAAACCTGAGTAACTGTAATGCTCCACATCATATAATAGAGAAGTCAGTGCAGAATTTTAAAAATCTATTTTTAAAAACAGGACTTTACAGTTAAGACATGTTCCAACAACTCACGAAAATCAACAGCCTTTCAGGTTCAAAACTACAAAAGGTGGCAACTTTAAACTTGCAGTGTACAAAGATCTTTGCAAATTTGATTTTTTTTTCTCGGTAGATTTGTGGTCTTGCAGTAAGCTGCATGTCTTACCAATCAGAAATATACTCATCTCATAGAAATACAGGACAGTACAGGCACACAAAAGATTCTCCAGTCCATCTGGCCAGTCCCAAAAAAACAAGACTCCTCAAAATCTCAAATTATTTCCAGTCTTTCTCACAAGCTCTTGTGAAACAGTAGTCTTTTTTTTCTCCCAGTTATTTTCTAATCTAGCAGTAAGAACTTTTCATCAAACAAGGACGTCCTCTTATCTCACAGTAAACAGTGACGCACTTATTTCCTCGGGTTAATTTTCTACGACCGCCTTGTATCAGTGCGAGGCCTCTCTTCCCGATGATGGGCCGTTCGTTGAGTTGTGTGAGCGGGGCGGCTGAGAGTCGGTCCCGGGACAGGAACAGGGAGACAAACAGCAGCACTGCCAGGCTGTGCGGCCGGGGAGCCGCCATCCTCACTGCAGTACAGCTGTCGGACGGGGCAATGAGTAACCCGTCTCCAGCCGCTCCTCTCTGCTGTGGTGCAGTCACCATAGAAACCGGATCAGTCCGCGACCCGGGAGCAACTGGAGGCTCGAGGCTGCGCACTACGAACCGCGCGGACCCGTCCAAGACATGTCTCTGTCTCTCTCACACTCACTCAGGAGGATCGGAAAGATGCTAATTTGCATCTAATCACCCAGAAAGTCTGCGTCGACTTATTAGCAATGAGCAATAAGCACAAACCACCACCAAAATAACGAGAGGGACACCAGTATTTTCATCATTGCTCAAGCACGATGTCATTGTGTAGCTTCTTTCTGTAGAGATTTGTATTTGTGGATGTGGTACTCAGCCAGCATTGGAAATAAAAAAATATACAAAATATGGAAGAGAAGCAATAAGGAAGATTAGGAAGGCTAAGAGGGAGAATGTTAGAAGATAGGCAATCAACAGGAAGGGAAATAGCAAGGGATTTTGTAAACAAAAGACGATGATGAAAGAAAGGACAGGGCCATTTAGAGGCAAAGAAGGGCAACTTGTACTTAAGATTGAGAAAATGGCAGAGATGCTTAATAAGTACTTGACCTTAATGTTTACAGAGGTAGGTGAAAGTTGGATTGTAGGAATACTGGAGGGGGTGTGGAAATGCCACTACTGAAGAATATATTCAAATAGACAATATAATGGAATTAAAAGCAGAAAACACACCTGGCCTGAATGGCATGCGTACCAGAATGCTGAACATAGAAACATGGAAAATAAGAGCAGGAGTAGGCTATTCGGCCCTTCGAGTCTGCTCCGCCATTCAATATGATCATGGCTGATCCTCTATCTCAATACCACATTCCCACTCTCTCCCCATACCCCTTGATGCCTTTTGTGTCTAGAAATCTACCTAGCTCCTTCCTAAATATATTCAGTGACTTGGCCTCCACAGCCTTCTGTGGTAGAGAATTCCACAGGTTCACCACTTCCCGAGTGAAGAAATTTCTCCTCATCTCAGTCCTAAATGACCTACCCTGTATCCTGAGACTGTGACCTCTCATTCTGGACCCCTCCAGCCAGGGGAAAGATCCCCTACATCCAGTCTGTCTAACCCTGTCAGAATTTTATATGTTTCAATGAGATCCCCTCTCATTCTTCGAAACTCGAGAGAATTCAGGCCGAGTCGACCCAATATCTCCTCATACGACAGTCCTGCCAACCCAGGAATCAGTCTGGTGAACCTTCGCTGCACTCCCTCTATGGAACAGTGTTGGGGAGGAGATAGCAGAGGCACTAACCATAATTTTCAAAAATCTTTGGAAACCATAAGAGTGCCAAATAATTGAAAGGTAGTAAGAGAAAGAGAAGGAATTATGCCAAAATTATAGACCAGTTTTACTTCAGTTGCAGGTTAACTTTTAGGTCCCGATTTTCCAACCTCCGCGCCCCTACCCCCCTTCGTTCAGGTACCAGACACACCCGAAGTACACTGCCTGACTTGACCATGCCTGAATTTGGTGCATCAGATCATTTTTAAAAATTTGTTCATGGGATGTGAGCGTCGCTGGCAAGGCTAGCATTTATTGCCCATTCCTAATTGCCCTTGAGAAGGAGGTGGTGAGCCGCCTTCTTGAACCACTGCAATCCGTGTGGTGAAGGTTCTCCCACAATGCTGTTAGGTAGGGAGTTCCAGGATTTTGACCCAGCGACGATGAAGGAACAGCAATATATTTCCAAGTCGGGATGTTGTGTGACTTGGAGGGGAACGTGCAGGTGGTGGTGTTCCCATGGGCCTGCTGCCTTTGTCCTTCTAGGTGGTAGAAGTTGCGGGTTTGGGTGGTGCTGTCGAAGAAGCCTTGGCGAGTTGCTGTAGTACATCCTGTGGATGGTACACACAACAGCCACGGTGCGCCAGTGGTGAAGGGAGTGAATGTTTAGGGTGGTGGATGGGGTGCCAATCAAGCGGGCTGCTTTGTCCTGGATGGTGTTGAGCTTCTTGAGTGTTGTTGGAGCTGCACTCATCCAGGCAAGTGGAGAGTATTCCATCACACTCCTGACTTGTGCCTTGTAGATGGTGGAAAGGCTTTGGGGAGTCAGGAGGTGAGTTACTTGCCGAAGAATACCCAGCCTCTGACCTGCTCTTGTATTTATGTGGAACATAGGAACATTGAGTAGACCATTCAGCCCCTCAAGTTCCCTTCCCTCCCCACCCCAAGTCAAGGAGAATTCTCAGGCTACCCCTGGAATTTGCTTATTACACCCTTAAAAGGCTTCAAGCTTTGGTAGAAGTTAATTGATCCTTAGCTGCCGCCTCCAAATTTTTGGAACAACTGGAAAAGATTATGGAAAGGAAGGAAGAGCAGCTAGTCATCATGGTCCACATACGAGACAATGATATAGGAAAAGGCCTGAGGTCCTGCAAAGAGAGTTTAGGAAACAGACTTAGGTGCAGGATTTCAAGGGTGGTCATCTCCCAGATCACTCTCTCAGCCATGTGCTAGAAAAGGGAAGGATAGGAAGATTAGGGAGCTCAACATGTGGTTAAAGGAGTGGTGTAACGAAGAGAGTTTCTGTTTTATGGGATATTGGCCCCAGTTTTGGAGAAGATGGAAGCTATTCCTCAAGGATGGACTACATGTGAACTGGAAGGGAGCTAATGAGCTGACAAAATGGATAAATAGGGAAGTGAAGTGTCATTTAAACTAGTAAGGGACAGGGAAAGTGAAAGCAATCAGAAAGAACAAGTAGAGAAGATAGAAATAGATGGTAATATACAAGTAAATATACAAATAAAAAAGAATTTATCAAAAAAGATTCCATGTAGCAGGAATAAAGGGAGTGTAGTCTATTAGACTCTCTGTTCAAGTGTTCGATGTGACTCCAATTTGGTACAATGGTACTTTATTAGATTTATCACAAGAATCAACACACGCAGCGCCTAGGCAATAGTTTACAGTACAGTACAGTGTTGTGTCTGTTTCAGGAGCCCAGATGAAAGCGCTTTCCATCCCACCTGGGGTACCTCTGCCCCTCCAGGGGTTACCTCTTGGAATCTTCATCCTCAGTTCCACTCCGCCAGGAGCTACCTCTATCGATCTGGATCGCCTGTAGCTGAACTCTCTTGATTTGCTGCTTTTTGGTTAGCGATCAAAGATATAGAAAAAAGACTTGCGTTTTGTATAGCGCTTTTCATGACCTCAGGTTGTCCCAAATCGCTTTACAGCCAACAAAGTACTTTTGACGTGTAGTCACTGTTATAATGTAGGAAATGCAGCAGTCAATTTGCGCACAGCAAGATCCCACAAACAGCAATGTGATAATGTAGGTTGTAGGTGATGTGGGTTGAGGGATACATATTGGCCAGGGTGCTACCACTGAGCCACAGATAAAACTTTTAACAAAGATTAAAAAAGGATTTTTATAATTGTGTGAATGTACTACAGCCCCCTAACTGTGGGAGGTAATTGGAAGAAGAAATAGCAGAGGTCCTAAAAATTGTATTTCAGGGTTTTATTGAGTTAATGTGCTGGAGAACTGGAGAGTAGCCAGTGTAATATCCATTTTCAAAAAGGGAGACAGAGCTAATCCTAGTAATTAAGGTCTGTTAGTTTAACATCTCTGGTAGGGAAAATTCTGGAATAAATATATAGTACATATAGGTAAAATTACTAAATATCTAGATGTAGAGAAAAAAATTAGATGCAGCCAACGTGGATTTGAGAAAGGAAAATCGTGCTTTATAAACCTGATAGAGATCTTTGAAGAGGTGACAGATAGGGTGTACGGGGAGTACATAGACTTTCAGAATGCCTTTGACGGGGTACAACACAAGAGACTATTGGGGAAAATTAAGGGATAATGAATTAGGGGTAGGGCAGCAAGTTGGATTTTTAAACTAGTTAGAAGGGAGGAAATGGAGAGTGGGAGCTGAGGACAGTTTCTCAGAGTAGTTGGAAGTGAGTAGTGGTGTCCCTCTGGGTTCTTTCTGGAACCGCTTCTGTTCACTGTATACATCAATGATTTGGATATAGGACTAGAGAGATTGATGTCCAAATTTGTATATAAGCTATAAGCGTTGGACAGTGTATCATCTTTTAGAGACACCGAGAGAGAACGGGAACAGGAAATGTCCGAGGCCGGGTCATCTTTGCCATCATGTCTTGGCACTAAGACCATCCTTGCTAATGAAGGACTGAGAGCAGTGAATGGGGTGCACATACTCGCTCTTGCAGCCAGGCACCACTCCAAGCCCGTTATAGTCTGTGCCGCCGTGGTTAGTCTGTGCCCAAAGTTCCCCAACGAAGAGAACACGTTTCACAAGTTTGTTTTGCCACAGGAGGTGCTTCCCTTCACGGAAGGTTAGATTCTCTCCAAAGTGAGCACGCACTGCCCTGTGTTTGACTGCATCCCTCCGGAACTGATCACTCCGTTCATCTCCAACATCGGGGAAACGCTCCCTCTTACATCTACCGGCTGATTGAGTGAACTCTACAACCCTGATGACCACCAAATCTAACTTAATAAAACCCATCGAGACCCAAAAAAAACAGGGATTTAAATACAAATATGATAATGAGGTGGGAAAGCTTATTGAATTGCCCAAAATAGCTGGCGCGCTTAATGTGTAATGCCTTTGTCTTTGACTTTAGTGGAAATGGCAAACGGTTAGCACCATTTGGCTGATACAGGTGGCTGCCTGCGATAAGTGTGGGTGGTGTAAGTGGTGGGGACTGTATCTTGCAGTGGTTCTCAGCATTTGGTTGAGACAAGGGAATCCAATAAACATTAAAACACCATGAGTAAATAAGAATAAATTCACTGATCCTATGCTCCCAGCGTGGAGCTGTACTTGAAGGTGATAGTGCTACAACATTGTAACCTTGAACCTTGAACCTTTGTTTTTGATGAACCCAGTTACTCGCTGGGATCTCAAGACTGCAAAATTATCCCACCCCAAGATTTAACTGTTGAACTGCATTGCCCTCTAGTGGCATTCCAGTTACTGTGTCATCGTTCTCAGCGTTTGGTTGAGATACAATAGAACATGTCCATTAAACATTAGCACACTGATGGAAAATATAAGGGTAAGCTCATACAATTACATTCTGTGCTGCCATCTTGCTGGTATGAGAACAAACGAAAATTCAACAATTGCAATTTGTAAATATTAGCACTTTTATTGAACTCCACTTTTTACAATTTTGTACTTACTCCACTTTTATAAAGTCGGACTATTTCTGGCTTTATATAAATACAGGGGGACGATTTTAACCGTACTCACCATGCAGAAACTAGGCGGGTGAGCAGTTAAAATCGCCCAGATCATTTACCTGCCCTGGAGCCGCCAAGAGCTGACCTTCTGCTGAGCAGGTGGCAAGGACACCCGCTGAAAGCCGGCAGTGTCCTTTTTAATGTATGCATGTCGCGACCCGATGTTGTCATTGGGACCCGACTGCAACGTTTACTGGGTGGCCTGAGTGAGAAGTGGCAGTGTTTCCTGCCAAGCCAACCCAGCACGGAAGTGGATCGGGGCCAGAAGAGGCCCAAAAAGGTAAGTTTTTCATTTTATTTTAACTTTCCTTGTGGGGCCATGAGAAGTGGGACCCCACAAGGAAAGACTATACCTCCCCTGCCGCGATTTCATCGCCCCCCCCCCCCCCCCATTGCAGAACAGCCTGGCAATTGATCCCGCCACTTACCTGCTGGAACAGGTGGGAAGTCAGCCATCGGGATTTAAATCTCTCTCCCAAAAGGTTGCAGATGCTGGGTCAATTCAAATTTTCAAAACTGAGATTAATAGATTTTTGTTAGGTAAGGATGTCAAGAGATATGGATCAAAGGCGGGTAAATAGAATTAAGGTTCAGATCAGCCATGATCTGATTGAATGATGGAACAGGCTCGTGGAGCTGAATGGCTTACTCCTGTTCTATGTTCCTAAATGAGGCCAAGAAGTTAAAATACCCCAAGCATCATTTCTGGAGCATCAGGTGAGTTTCTAACACACCACTGTTCACCCACTGAAAACTGGCTCACAGTTAAAATTGGGACCTAGACTTTTTCTTCTTTAGGCACATTGTCAGGCATTAAATTTTTCAAGGTGAGCCTTCCAGCATGGAGACTTGCTCAACGGTGCACAGATCTGAATATCGAGCGCAGAGGTCAGCAAACCCAATATGTGGTGCTCCCAGTTTAGAATCTCAATCGATGGAAGCACAGTTCAAAGAATCAAGCACATTTACCTTCATATCCGATGTGCGATCCCACCAAACGAGGTTTCTTGCTGGGAGCGGAGTCTTGTAGAACTTACTGTTATTTGTTGTTTATAACTCATGGATTCTGCAGTTTTTTTTAGATAGGAAAACAATTGCGCACTACAACAGGATTTTAAAATGTTTTCTACACATGGTTAAAGGCTTCCATTCCAACAGTTGTAGCTATTAAAATTTAATGAACAAATTAGTTAGAAGACTACTGAAGGCTTCAGTTCTAAAAGTTTTAACTATTAAAATTTAAAGGACCAAAAGTTAGAAACCAAAATACTCTTAATATACAATATCAAATAAACTCCATATTTTGTTCAATATTTGATATCTTTTAAAAGGAATTTCTACTTATACGATCTAGTAACTGGGCACCTGCTGATTCCATAGTATATAGTCATTTTTGACAATTGTGTTACACTGATTTAACACAATCAAGATATTGTTCTTCAGACAGCAGACTCTGTGTCACAAGGCATCAAGTAACAAGTGAAAGCTCAAGAAGATCTTTCTCGGACTGCAGCACAAAATTGGTCCATTCCTGACAGAGTTCCTTATAAGGAGGTCCTTGGCCACCGTATTCAGATGGAAGAATCTGTACTGGAAAGTGCTTGCAAAGGCTGTGCTGGTAATTGCTTCCATGCATGTGAATCTGAAATGGGCACAGTACATTCAATTTAAATTTACAGGGTCTTCAATTTCTCTCATAGTAGTATCATATTATGCTACAGCACAGGAGGCTGCCATTCGGCCCATCGTGCCTGTGCCAGCTCTTTGAAAGAGCTATCCAATTAGTCCCACTCCTCTGCTCTTTCCCCATAGCCCTGTAAATTTTTTCCCTTCAAGTATTTATCCAAATAGCTTTTGAAAGATATTACTGAATCTGCTTCCACCACCCTTTCAGGCAGTGTATTCCAGATCATAACTACTCTCGGCATAAAAAAATGTTTCCTCATGTCACCTCTGGTTCATTTCCCAATCACCTTAAATCTGTGTCCTCTGGTTACCAACCCTTCTGCCACTGGAAACAGTTTCTCCTTATTTGCTCTATCAAAACCGTTCATGATTTTGAACACCTCTATCAATTCTCTTCTTAACCTTCTCTGTTCTAAGGAGAACAACCCCAGCTTCTCCAGTCTCTCCACATAACTGAAGTCCCTCATCCCTGGTACCATTCTAGAAAATCTCTTCTGCACCCTCCCTAAGGCCTTGACATCCTTCTTAATGTGTGGTACCCAGAATTGAACACAATACTCCAGGTGTGACCTAACCAGTGTTTTATAAAGGTTTAGCATAACTTCCTTGATTTTGTACTCTTTGCCTCTATTAATAAAGCCCAGGATCCCATATATTTTTTTAACAGCGGTCTCAAATTGTCCTGCCACCATCAAAGATTTTTGTGCATATACCCCAGGTCTCTCTGTTCCTACACTCCCTTTAAAATTGTACCATTTAGTTTATATTGCCTCTCCTCATTCTTCCTACCAAAATGTATTACTTCACACTTCTCTGCATTAAATTTCATCTGCCATGTGTCTGCCCATTTCACCAGTCTGTCTTCCTGAAATCTGTTACTATCCTCCACATTGTTTACTACATTCCCGAGTTTTGTGTCATCTGCAGACTTTGAAATTATACCCTCGATACCCAAGTCCAGGTCATTAATATATATCAAAAAGAACAGTGGTCCTAATACTGACCCCTGGGGAACACCATTGTATACTATCCTCCAGTCTGAAAAACAACCATTCATTACTACTCTCAGTTTTCTGTCCCTTAGCCAATTTTGTATCCACGCTGCCACTGTCCCTTTAATCCCATGCACTTCAATTTTGTTCACAAGTCTTTAAGTGGTACTTTTTCAAATGCCTTTTTGAAGTCCATATACATAACATCAACCACACAACCCTCATTAACCCTCTCCATTACTTCATTAAAGAACTCAATCAAGTTAATTAAACACAATTTTCCTTTAACAAATCCGTGCTGACTTTCATTTATTAGCCCATACTTTTCCAGGTGCAAATTAGTTTTGTCTCGGATTATTGTCTCTAAAAGTTTCCCCACTCCTGACATTAGGCTGACTGGCCTCTAATTGCCAGGTTTAACCCTCTCCCCTTTTTTGAACAGGGGTGTAACATTTGCAATCCTCCAATCCTCTGGCACCGACCTCATATCTAACGAGGATTAGTAGATTGTGGCCGGAGCCTTGGCAAATTCCACCCTTACTTCCCTCAGTAACCGAGGATGTATTCCATCTGGACCGGATGACTTTTCTACTTTGAATACTGCCAATCTTTTATGTATGTCTTCTTTATCTATGTTTATTCTATCCAATATCGCTACTACTTCCTCTTTTACTGTTACAACGGCAGCATCCTTTTCTCTAGTGAGGACCGATGTGAAGTCTTCGTTTAGTATCTCAATACCCTTTGCCTCCATAAGATCATCTATTTTTGTCCCTAATCACCTCCCCCTTCCTTTGACTACCTTTTTGCTATTTATATGTTTTGAGTATCCTTTTTGGGTTTCCTTTTATGTTAGCTGCGAGTCTATTCTCATATTCTCTTTTTGCCTCTCATTTCCTTTTTTAGATCTCCTCTGTACTATCTGTATTCAGCCTGGTTCTCTACTCCAACATTGCATTTGTCATAAGCTTCCTTTTTGTTTCATTTTAATCTCTATATCTTTAGTCATCCAGGGAGCTCTAGCTTTAGGTGTCCTTTCCCCCTTGTGGGAATGTGTCTACTCTGTACCTGAACCATCTCCTTCTTGAAGGCCTCCCATTGTTCAATTACTGTTTTGCCGACTAATTTTTGATTCCAATCCACTAGGGCAAGATTTCTTTTTAACTCACTGAAATTAGCCCTCCTCCAGTTAAGTAATTTTATGTTTGATTGTTCCTTTTCCATTACTATTCTAAACCTAATGATATTATGATCACTGTTCCCCAAATGCTGTTTTTACTGTTCCCCACTGGAACATGCTCCACTTGCCCCACTTCATTCTCCAGAACTAAATCGAGCACTGCTTCCTTCCTCATTGGGCTGGAAACACACTGATCAAGAAAGTTCTCCTGTTTACATTTCAGGGATTCCTCTCCCTCTTTGCCCTTTACACTGTTACTATCCCAGTCTTTATTGGGATAATTGAAGTCCCCCATTATCACTACTCTATAGTTCTTGCATCTTTCTGTAATTTGGCTGCAAATTTGCTCCTCCATCTCCATCCCACTATTTGGTGGCCAATTGTGTACACCCAGTAGGGAATTAGCTCCTCTATTGTTCCTTAATTCTAACCAAAAAGATTTTGGCTTTGATCTCTGAACTACATCGTTCCATTGATCAAATGGTTTATTTGATCAATACTGCCACCACCCCCACCCCCAGCCTCCTTTCCTTCCTCCCCTTTCTTTCCTGAATACCTTATAGTCAGGAATATTAGGTTCCCAATCCTCCCCTTCTTTGAGTCAGGTCTCTGTTATTGCCATTATATTATAGTCCCATGTAGCGACTTGAGCTCACCAACCTTATTTACCACGTTACATACATTTGCACACATGGGGGGTGATTTTAGGAGGCAAATGCGGGTGCATTGGGGGCGGGGGGCTCCGAAAATCGTGCAAATCCCATTCGGGTTCGGAAGACGGCTTCAACCCACCGGTTGATGTGTTTCTGTTTCAATTAAAGTGAAGTATTATTTTCACTGCAAATGTAATAAAAGGGAAATGTGAAGGGTTACTCACGCGTTCTTTGATTTTTTCTGTTAGGAATGGTTTGATTATAGCAAAGACTGAATGGAACAGTACGGGCTCATTGATCATATGGATGCCTCGGACCTTCAGTGGAAAAGAATCCTGAGAATTACAGGAAATGGTCTTCATTATATTTTCACGTTGATGTTTATCTACATTTCAATAAAATGTAGCCTTCTGAAGGTACAATTTTACACAAGTAACACAGAGATTTTTCAATGATCAACCCCTGTTTATAAATGAATGACCAGTTCCGGTTAAAGCTAATATGCTCCTGTACCAAATTTTCTTGCTTCTAGCCTTGAACTCGTACCTTTCTCCCATATCCTTTCATGCCTTCTCCGAGTTCATCTTGTCCGTGAGACCCAACTCCAGGCCAGTGTGAACCAATTTCTAGGCCAGTATATTAGCACACTATCCATTTATTTCTAGGACCTGACTCTGAATTCAGTGTAATCTGCCAGGATTAAAGTCTCCCCTATTGCCTGTAAGTGTCCTCTGTGAAATTAATTTGGGCTGCTTCAACACTGTTCCTAGTGGAGGCAGGGCTACAACATTAAAAAAGGCCATAATTCAACACAGATTGGCGATATCACTAGTGCCTTTGTAATATAGCTAAGCTGCCAACATAAGTGAAGTGTAGTAACATTGCCTCACTTGGACTGGTCAAATTATAGCAGCAGCAGATGACTGAGCACTCTGTGTTTCGCCTGAATCTTGGAGAAACATTAAACATGTGCAGGGCCCTACACATTGTACTGTTTATCACATTATGTAACTGGACATACCATTGCAGGCATATTGGTGGGGAAATTGAACTGTGCAGTGGACAGACACACACACACACACACAAAGGGCAGCTGATGGCATTGTGACACAACACATTCTGGGTGTTGTTCAACTTCAGCTAATGTGCAAACTGATCAGATAACAATCCGATAATAATCACTGATCGTACACTAGGAAATGCTGAAAAAGACTTTCTCTGTATATAAACTACTGTTTACAGCCCCACAAATATTGCTATCCTACTAACACCTGGAGAAGGTAAAGGCATTCTCCACAATTTGCACTGGTGAAAAGTTTGCATCATAATTAATGATGTGGGATTTATGTGAATCTGCACTGCTCTTGAATATGTTCTCTCTCCCATTAAATTTCAATTCCATTTTTTTAAATGGTGCCAAGGTCACCACTGCCAATTTATGAGCACGTTCACAATAAATGGATGGAAAATTTATTTCTATGTGTGAAATCTCCATATATGGGCTTTGGATTTTCTCCCATTTACTCCATGTTTTTGAGTATGGCAGCCAGAAAAGGAAAATAGCGTGAGGAAGCCTACTGTCTATTCCCGCCCATAAAAAATATCAGCAAAATTCTCTCCTGTGGGCATCACATACTGCCCACCACTTGCTCACTCGCTGCATGCAAATGATTCTGAAAAGAATTGCAGGTCTGTTGCAATGCATTTCCCTTTAAAAATAATGCCAGTATGAAAAAAGTGTTACTGGTTGTATGGTAGGATCAGGAATGCAGAAGAAATGTTAAAAGTCAATTGTCCTGCTGGCACCTTCCTCCCTCATGCAACCTCTACCACTGAGAACAAGAACAGTAGTGTTGTGGGAACACCATTACCTCCAAGTTCCCTTCCAACACTAACCATCCTGACTTAGTTCCACTCAGCCCCAAATATGATTGCCCACTTCTGTTACACCTCCTTCAGCAGAACAAACTGCCATTATCAAAGGGGCCAGTTCAGTCCTCAGGCTCACATCCTCACACTCAGTAAACTTTAACTCAAAACTCTGTTGCCCATATCCTGTCCTTGCTGACAAAACTCTGTTGCCCATATCCTGTCCTTGGCTCCCAGTCCTCAACCACTTCCAATTTAAAATTCTCACCCTCGTGTTTTTTAATCCCTCCATGGCCTCACCCCTCCCTATCTCTGTAACCTCCTCCAGTCCTACAACACTCTCAGAACTCCGACTCTCGCCTCTTGTGCCTCCCTTCCTCCCTTCACCTCACCATTGGCAACTGTGCCTTCAACCACTTAGGCCCCATGCTTTGGAAGTCCTTTCATAAACCCCTCTCCCTCTTCTCCTCCCTCTCTTACTTTAAGAGTCTCCTCTTTGACCAAGCTTTTAGTCATCCTTCCTAATATCTCCTTCTTCGACTCAGCATCCATTTTTGTCTGATTATACCTCTGTGAAGAGCTTTGGGACATTTTGCTGCGTTAAAGCCACTATACAAATTCAGGTTGTTAATGTTGCCGCACTTAAATGCAGCCAAAGCAACCTGTTATGTAAAAATAGAGTAGCAGGCCTTTGGGAGCACCATGCCCTCTACCATTGATTGCAATCTAGATGCTTGTGGAAATGTGCCGGAATCACATTCCAAATATTATAACGAGCTGACCTCACTATACCAACATGGTCAAATCCTCTCTCTACACGCACATGAGTTTGTAGAAGTGCAGTGATTCTGACTGGACCTTTACCAGGATCGCTGAATTGGGCCTGCTGTCTCACCTGGGAATAAATCCTGGGAGAAGTGAGGAACAAATTTGCAGGTGTCTGAAAAGTAGTCAAGGTGAGTGTGCTCACACTTTGTTTAATTTACAATGTTGCCTTACAATGTATCTTAACAGCACTTCGCCGTTAGTTTGATCACAGAGGGGGATTGCGCAGTAGTCTGGTGACTGCTTGCCTACTTCCCAAATGCACGGGCATGCCAATATGTTAGCAGGACACTATGTGTTGCTGCAATATCAATGCACCTTTCCATGGCCCATGAAATATGACAAGAATTACACACTGAGCACATATCCTATACAAGGTAACTGAATGTTTACAGACTCTCATAAGGTGTCTAATAGCTGGAGTCCTCTTCTGCCACTAGTTGAGGCAGGTTCTCTTCTTCTCCCCCATTCCATGGTAAAGGCCCTTTGTAAGGAGAAGCTGTGTAAGGTGCATCATCACATTGCATTCCTCAGCTAGCTTGTACTGCATGTTTCTGATCTTGGTCTCCCTCTTCCAGAACCAGCAGATAGAGGAGGATGACCAGCAGGATACCCATAGGCACATCCTCACTACATTATGCTGCATTACTCACAACAGGTGCACAACTGGACTCAGGGCTCAGCCCTGATCATACAGATCACCGGAATCTGTCTCGCATCAGTGCTTTGGGTACCAAGCATCGTATTATAGACCCCAGTAAGCTTGGCAAATCAGTGAAACCAATGTAGATGAATGTGCATTTATTGAGGGCATAGTGAAGATTTAGGGGCAACTGTTCATGCAAGGATGGATGGGATAGTTATGAGAAGGGCTGGAGAACTGTTCCTGCAGTTGGCAAAGGTTGTTTGCCAGCTGTCCTCTGGGTGGTCCATGTTGATTGCTTCTTGTTCTGTGAAGTTGTGGAGCATGATAATGATACAAAAGACTTCAGCCAGGCTATATTGTATAACATCCCCAAATTTATTTGGACATCTGCATCTTTTCTTCACTACGCCTATGGGCATGCTCAATAATGGCCTCATGGGTGCATATACTTCATTATACCTGTACTTGCCATAGAGATGCCTTGAGATGTCAGGGTGCAGATGTTAACCTTTGTTCCCAAGAGCCAACTTTGCACTTTCCTTTCTGAGTCAAATAATGGGGCATTGTAGATTCCCTTAAAATAATGACATGATGATAATGGCCTTGGAAACAGGTATTGACTTGATCCAGTGTAGACACACTCTGTCACCGCTCCCCTGGTGAACTATACCCCCACATATATTATTCCTATACGGAGTTGTACAACACCAGGTTATAGTCCAACAGCTTTATTTGAAATCACAAGCTTTCGGAGCTTTGCTCCTTCGTCACCTGACAAAGGAGCAAAGCTCCGAAAGCTTGTGATTTCAAATAAAGCTGTTGGACTATAACCTGGTGTTGTACCACTCCGTACATTTGTCCACCCCAGTCCATCACCGGCATCTCCACATCATGTATATTATTCCTAACATATGTCCATCGTAGCCTATATATATGTGATTGGGAGGTAATGGCGAGTGGGTGCAGTCCTTTTGTAATGTAATCTGACTAACCTGGCACCCCTTGTTCCTCCTCTTTGTTTATACTATTTGAAAGAAGACAAAGAGGAATTATCATAGAGACACACAATTCCCTAATGAGTAGTTCATTAGCAAAAACAGGTACAACAAAATTTGTACTACAAACCATGTTCAGCAACGGAGTTGCCCACAAAAATGTGCAGAACAGAAAACAGCAGAAGTACAAAAAAGCAGTTTGAAAGCACACTTGAAACTTAAAGGCAGTTCCTTTAAACAACTTTGCATTGGAAGGTCCAACCTAGAAATCCTGGCCACCTAATTTATCTTGGTGAAATGAAGAAGCACTATATTTCCAGCATAAAGGTTAGAAAATGGTTAATGTCTAAATAATATCTCTGCATTATCATATTACAGTGAAACCACCACCTGTTTCTGGTGAAAGTTTTGTGCACTGTTCATTTTCACTGTTGGAAATTTGCACCATTTGCATTGTGGGCAGAGATCCAGCAGGGTATACGATTTCCAACCACATTTCAGCACTGTAGTGTCACCATTCTGCACATTTATGGGCCATTAGTGGTGAAAATTGGGGCCTCTCTATATTCTCTTTTAGGTAAACAAAATAAGCAGTTAACTATAGTTTTCGAATGAAACTTTTACTCAGAAACGCTTCTTCAATAGTATCCTCCAGCTAGTTTTCAAATCATTCGGAAAAACAAACTTAAGTACTGTTATGCCAGGAACCAAGACATATTTTTAGATTTGCACTGAGAAAAATAAACACATTTTCTTTAAATGATCATATATATTATTAAAATTGTATGTCCTGTCAGCTTTCCATTCAAAAGTTCCATGTCAACAATGCCTGTGAGTTTTTCAATGTTGATTATAACCACATCTGGTGACGCTTTTTTCTTTTTTTTTGTGAATTTAGGCCCCCCTTTCTGGTGACGCTTTTAAATTGGCAGCTGTGATGCGAGAATTCTTTAAAAACTGGTTTAGGTCTGCCTGCATTTCCACACTCTGGCCACTTGGTGGCGTCAGGGAGCACCATCCAGGAGTAAATTTCAGAAATGGTTCAGCCAGCTGGATGTCATGTTTTTTTTAAAAGTGATTTTTGTTCTCAGGTCAGTTGGTTTTGAACTTAATTTTCAACTTTAAAAATGTGCTGCTTTAATTTTATGTTTAAAGTATGTTTTGTAACTTTTTTTACAGCATTATTTAATAGAGGCATAGAGTACAAAACACTGGTTAGGCCTCAGCTGGAGTATTGTGTTCAATTCTGGGCACCACACTTTAGGAAGGCTGTCAAGCCCTTAGAGAGGGTGCAGAAGAGATTTACTAGAATAGTACCAGGGATGAGGGACTTCAGTTATGTGGAGAGATTGGAGAAGCTGGGGTTGTTTCCTTAGGACAGACAAGGTTAAGGGGAGATTTGATAGAGGTGTCCAAAATCATGAAGGCTTTTGATAAGAGTAAATAAGGAAAAACTGTTTCCAGTGACTGAAGGGTCGGTAACCAGAGGTATAGATTTAAGGTGATTGGCAAAAGAACCAGAGGCGACATGAGGAAACTTTTTTTTTACGCAGCGAATTGTAATGATCTGGAATGCACTGCCTGAAAGGATGGTGGAAGCAGATTCAATAGTAACCTTCAAAAGAGAATTGGATAAATACTTGAAGGGAAAAAATGTACAGGGCTATGGAGGAAGAATAGGGGAATATGACTAATTGGATAGCTCTTTCAAAGAGCTGGCACTCCATGCCCTCCTTTCCTTTTTTAAATGAGTAGCAGGACTCCCAGTTGGGGCCCTGCTCTACTTGTCGCAACTTTCCAATTCTCGCTCCCGATGGTCTTCCTGTCCTCCCATCCTCACAACATCCCTCTCCATTCACTTCATCAACTGCCAGGCCATTGTGTTTTACCCTCTTCTATCTCAGGCCAGTTCTCTGATTCTGATGTCTATTGGGGATGGGATACCAATATTGTGGAGTTTGGGAGCACTGGGATGGGGGCACCAGGTTACGGCAGTACGAGGAAGTGTCCTGGAGTGTGGGAGGATTGAAAAAGGGGCCCAGGGGTGTGGGCGTACAGTGAGGGGGTGCAATGTGTGGCAGAGATGGGACAGTGGACTTGGGTGTGGCAGCACTGGGTAAGTAGTGGTAGAGAGTTAGACTATTGCGGATGGGGGTTGCAAATTTACCCTATTTTTTTTTTTAGCAGATTTTGAATTCTAAAGTGAATTAAAGATGAAAAACTTACTACAACTACTGCAGCAATTTGTTTGGCAATTGTTGGATTGATCTGCAAAGCATGAGCAAATCGCCAGCCACAAAGATCGAAGATAACCTTCACACCATTTTGCTGCGTTTTGACCTCCTTCACAATTAGTTCTGATGTAATGAGACTGACACGAAACACTTCATAGGCTGAAAAAAGCTTGGGGTCCCAGTGTCCTGAAAAAAGAAACACTTAAGTCAGTAATAAAATAGCAATTACCTTTATTCCAGTCTCTCTTGTGATAGTTAAATTCACCCAATATTATTGCCCTGATGTTCTTACATATCTCTCTGAACTGTTTGCATCGATTTCATCTCCACTGTTTGGTGACCTGTAATGTACACCATGAATTATACCATTTCTTTTACTATTTCTTAACTCTATTCATACACATTCTGTTTTGACATAACCCCCGGGACATTCACACATTCCAGCGCTGTAAGAGAATTCTTTACAAACACAGCTATCTCCACCTCTTTTATCCCTCCCTGTCTCTCCTGAAGACATTGTAGCTAGGAATAATAAGTTCCCAGTCCTGTCCAAATCTAAGCCATGTCTCTGTTTTAACTACTGTATCATATCCCTCCATAGTTATTAATGCTTCTAAAACCCTGCTTATGTTTTGAATGCTTTGTGCATTCACACACATACCACTCAATCCTGACTCTAATTTTTTGGAATAGTTGGCCATATTCTTTTTCATGATTTTCTCATTTAATTTTCTGATATCCCTTGCCCCTTTTACAACAGTGCTTTTAATCTCTCACTAGCTTTTTCTTTCCATTTCTCCTCCGATAATAATTTCTCACCATTTGTTTCAGCTAAGACTTCAATTTATAATGCTCTCCCTTTCTAGTCTGATCATCCAGACTATCTTTACCCCCTGCAATACTAGTTTAAATCCTCCACCACTGCTTGATTTACGCTCAGAGCAAGGGCATTGATGTTGTTTTGGTTCAAATGAAGGCCCTTGTTTCGGTATTAGCTTTCCCCTATTCTACAACTTGTTCCAATATGCCAAGAATGTGAACCCTTCCCTCCTGCATCAGATCTGCAGCTCACATTGACCTTCCTGATCTTCCTCTCCTTGACCTGCCTAGTGCATGACACAGGAAGAAAAGCAGAGATTACCACCCCTGAGGTCCTGTTTTTCAATCTGGTGCCTAACTCCATAAACTCCCTTTGCAAGACCTCAAACTTCTATCCAAGTCATTGGTTCCAATGTGAAAAATGATTTTTGTCTGCTCTCCTTTTCTTTCCAGAAATGTTTCCATGAGTCCTTCACCCTCGTGTCAGAGAGACAACACACCATTCGGGACTCCCGGACACAACTGCAAAAAAGATGGTCTCATCCCCTCACTATAGAATTCCCCACTACTACCACTCTCCTATTTTTGTGGTTCACCTGCCTCACAGTTCCTGGGTAGTCCCTTGCTCCACAATGCCAGAATGTTACTCAAGACCACCCTCCTCTGAATCACTGTCACTGTCCACCCCATACTTGTCCAACACTATGGCCCCAAAGTTCCATTGCCAGTGATCCCACCAGTTATGCCAGGATAGCAAAAGTGGGAACAGCAACAAACAAGGAAGAATGTGACATTATGGCAGGGTGTTGACAGTGGCAGGATAAAAAGGGGAGAAAGAGGCAAGAAGGCGGCAAGGAGATTTCCTCCTCTGCCTTGGGTTGAAATAAAGGTTGGAGGGATCAGCACAATCCTTCCACTGCTACAAGGAGCTCAAAATATCTACTTTTGTTTTGTGACAGTTTTCTAACCTTCTCTCCTGAAGGCGCGGACTCTTAATGAGGCATGCTTCGGGCGCAGCCCCTCTAGTACCTCACCCAAATGGACATTCCTCATGGCATGGTATGAGCAAAGACAGTGAATTTCAACAAGCTATTCTATTATGGAGGGCATCATAGCTAAACCCGAGCCTATCCTCACCAGACATCTATACACACACATACTTTCCAACAGGGGTCACTGAAAAGCAATCAAGAAAGTCCCTCCCTTTCCAGGGTTGAAATCAATTAATTCAGCACAAACTGGGAATGGACTTGGGAGCTTCTCTACCTGTACACTGAGTGGTACCTTTATCTATTAAACCATTGCAGAGCGTCTGTTCTCATTTAAAGATGGAATTCTCTTCCTACATTCTGTAGCACTTAAGAGCTACATTAAGGTGTGTGCAACAAGTGTTCTAGGTGTATATGAAGGTATACATTATAACTTATAATTTTTTTTGGCAACCAAAGGTATTAAGGGATATGGGCCAAAGGCAGGTATATGGAGTTAGATTACAGATCAGCCATGATCTTATCAAATGGCGGAGCAGGCATGAGGGGCTGAATGGCCTACTCCTGTTCCTATGTTCCTATAAACTGTAGAAATACAGGGGCCTGTTAGTGCAACAGCACGGAGTGCGGCAGGACAGAGTGAAGCAGCTGAGAGTTTGGTAAGTGTGGGAGTTCGGTGAAGTGGGGGAAGGAGGTGCTGCTTTGCCTTTGCTTTTCCTAACTTTTTCCGCAGAGCGGCGGCGGACCTGAGCGGCAGAAGACTGAGAGTGGGGATAAAAGCAGCAGCAGACCTGCAACAAGAGAAAACTACTGCGTGATATCACAGGTGAGGCAGGAGAGTCCGAGAGGTGAGCACAGTATAAAAGGAGAGACCGAGAGCGGGAGGAGAGTCTGAGAGGTGAACGCAGGATAAATCTGAGGCAAATCATGGCAGCACAGCTCGCACCCGTGATATGCTCCACCTGCATTATGTGGGAAGTCATGGACACTGCCAGTGTCCCTGGCGACCATGTGTGCAGGAAGTGTGTCCAGCTGCAGCTACTGGCTAACCACATTTCGGAGCTGGAGCTGCGGGTGGATTCGCTGTGGAGCATCCGTGATGCTGAGACTATCGTGGATAGCACGTTCAGTGAGGTGGTCACACCGTAGGTAAAGATTACACAGACAGAAAGGAAATGGGTGACCGCCAGACAGAGTAAAAGGACTCGGCAGGTAGAGCAGGAGTCCCCCGGGGCCATCTCCCTCTCAAACAGATATACCACTTTGGATACTGTTGGGGGAGATGGCTTATCAGGGGAAAGAGGCAAGAGCCAAGTTTGTGGCACCACGGGTGGCTCAGCTGCACAGAAGGGGAGGAAGAAGAGTGGCAGGGCTATAGTGATAGGATTCAATTGTAAGGGGAACAGATAGGTGTTTCTGTGGCTGCAAACCTAACTCCAGGATGGTATGTTGCCTCCCTGGTACTAGGGTCCAGGATGTTGCGGAGCGGCTGCAGGACATTCTGGAGGCGGAGGGTGAACAGCCAGTGGTCGTGGTCCATATCGGTACCAACGACATAGGTAAAAAAAGGGATGAGGTCCTGCAAGGTGAATTTAAGTAGTTAGGAGATACTTTAAAAAACAGGACTTCAAAGGTAGTGATCTCAGGATTACTACCAGTGCCACGTGCTAGTGAGTATAGGAGCAGGAAAATAGACTGGATGAATGCGTGGCTGCAGGGATGGTGTAGGAAGGAGGGATTTAGATTCCTGGGACATTGGGACCGGTTCTGGGGAAGGTGGGACCTGTACAAGTGGGATGGGTTACACCCGAGCAGGACCGGGACCAATGTCCTCGCGGGGGTGTTTGCTAGTGCTGTTGAGGAAGGTTTAAACTAGAGTGGCAGGGGGATGGGAACCTGAGAGGGGAGTCAGAAGGGAGTAAAGTTGAGAGCAGCAACAGAGGGGAAGACCCAGGCGAAATTTACAATACAAATAGTACAAACAGTTGTTCAAGAACAAGTGAAAGGGAAAAGCGTAGAGCAGCAGAAAGAAAGTGTACTTTAGACATTACAGATAAAGTGAAAACTAGAAGGTGTAAGGCGATTAACCCAGCATCAAAGCTGAAGGTCAGGCTAGGGTGTGTGGCCCAACTAAGAGTTCTATATACAAATGCACGGAGTATAAGGAATAAATTAAATAAACTACAGGTTCAAATTCAAATTGGAGGGTATGACATGATAGCAATTACTGAGACATGGCTGCAGGATGGTCAGGATTGGGAACTAAATATACCGGGTTATAAGGTCTACAGGAGAGTCAGGGAAAATGGAAGAGGGGGAGGAGTAGCCTTAACGATTAGAGATGAAATCACTTCAATGATAAAGGAGGATATAACGAGAGGTAAGCAGCCAACAGAGACCTTATGGGTTGAATTGAGAAATAGGAAAGGATCTAAGACTATAGTGGGAGTTGTGTATAGGACCCCTGGCAGCAGCTCTGAAGTGCTAGATTGCATAAATGCAGAGATTAAACAAGCGTGTAAGAAAGGCATAGTGGTCTTAATGGTGGACTTTAACCTTCACATAGATTGGGAAAAGCAGACTAGCAACTGTCAGAAAGGTAGTGAATTTCTTGAGTGTGTCCAGGATAGTTTTCTACAGCAGTATGTCCTAAAGGCAACAAGGGGGCAAGCCATACTAGATTTAGTAATGAGTAATGAACCAGATTTAGTTAACAGCTTAACTGTACGTGAACATCTATCCAATAGCGATCATAACATGATCGAGTTTAATGTAGTGTTTGAAAGGGAAAAAAGTGAATCAGCTGCTAAGATTCGAGACTTGGGTAAGGCCGACTTCAATGGGATGAGACAGAGACTGTCCACAGAAAACTGGGCAAATCTGTTAATGGGTAAAACGACTGATGATCGTTGGGAAATGTTTAAAGAAACATTTAACGTGATACAGAATCGGTTTATACCCGAGGGGCAAGAACTCTACTTGCCAAAAAAAAACAGCCATGGACAACTAAAGAGGTAAGGGACAGTATAAGACATAAGGAAAGGGCATACAAAAAGGCAAAAAATGGCACAGATCCTGGCGATTGGGAAAGATACAAAGATCAACAAAGGGTCACAAAACAGATAGTAAGAGCTACAAAAAGTGAGTATGAAAAGAAACTTGCAAGGGATATCAAAACCAATACAAAGAACTTTTATAGTTATATTAGGAAAAAGAGGGTGGTCAAGAGCAATGTTGGCCCCTTAAAAACTGAAAGTGGGGATATTGTCATTGACATTGGGGAAATGGCAGACATGTTGAACGATTACTTTGCATCAGTATTTACAGTCGAAAAAGAGGATAGCATGCCGGAAATCCCAAGAAAACTAATATTGAATCGGGGACAGGGACTCGATAAAATTAATATAAGTAAAGCAACAGTAATGAAGAAAATAATAGCACTAAAGAGTGACAAATCCCCAGGACCAGATGGTTTCCATCCCAGGGTTTTAAAGGAAGTAGGTGAGCACACTGCAGATGCCCTAACTATAATCTTTCAAAGTTCTCTAGATTCAGGAACTGTCCCTCTGGATTGGAAAATTGCACATCACTCTGCTTTTTAAGAAAGAGAGAGGGAAACCAGGGAATTATAGACCAGTTAGCCTAACATCTGTTGTGGGGAAAATGCTGGAGTCTATAATTAAGGATAGGGTGACTGAACACCTCGAGAATTTTCAGTTAATCAGAGAGAGCCAGCATGGATTTGTGAAAGGTAGGTCGTGCCTGACAAACCTGATTGAATTTTTTGAAGAGGTGACTAAAGTAGTGGACAGGGGAATGTCAATGGATGTTATTTATATGGACTTCCAGAAGAAATTTGATAAGGTCCCACATAAGAGACTGTTAGCTAAGATAGAAGCCCATGGAATCGAGGGAAAAGTACGGACTTGGTTAGGAAGTTGGCTGAGCGAAAGGCGACAGAGAGTAGGGATAATGGGTAGGTACTCACATTGTCAGAATGTGACTAGTGGAGTCCCGCAGGGATCTGTCTTGGGGCCTCAATTATTCACAATATTTATGAACGACTTAGATGAAGGCATAGAAAGTCTCATATCTAAGTTTGCCGATGACACAAAGATTGGTGGCATTGTAAGCAGTGTAGATGAAAACATAAAATTACAAAGGGATATTGATAGATTAGGTGAATGGGCAAAACTGTGGCAAATGGAATTCAATGTGGACAAATGTGAGGTCATCCACTTTGGATCAAGAAAGGATAGAACAGGGTACTTTCTAAATGGTAAAAAGTTAAAAACAGTGGATGTCCAAAGGGACTTAGGGGTTCAGGTACAGAGATCATTGAAGTGTCATGAACAGGTGCAGAAAATAATCAATAAGGCTAGTGGAATGCTGGCCTTTATATCTAGAGGACTGGAGTACAAGGGGGCAGAATTTATGCTGCAGCTATATAAAACCCTGGTTAGACCGCACCTGTGTGAGCAGTTCTGGGCACCGCACCTTCGGAAGGACATATTGGCCTTGGAGGGAGTGCAGCGTAGGTTTACTAGAATGATACCCGGACTTCAAGGGTTAAGTTACGAGGGGAGATTACACAAATTGGGGTTGTATTCTCTGGAGTTTCAAAGGTTAAGGGGTGATCTGATCGAATTTTATAAGATATTAAGGGGAACGGATAGGGTGGATAGAGAGAAACTATTTCCGCTGATTGGGGATTCTAGGAGTAGGGGGCACAGTCTAAAAATTAGAGCCAGACCTTTCAGGAGCAAGATTAGAAAACATTTCTACACACAAAGGGTGGTAGAAGTTTGGAACTCTCTTCCGCAAATGGCAATTGATACTAGCTCAATTGCTAAATTTAAATCTGAGATAGATAGCTTTTTGGCAATCAAAGGTATTAAGGGATATGGGCCAAAGGCAGGTATATGGAGTTAGATCACAGATCAGCCATGATCTTATCAAATGGCGGAGCAGGCACGAGGGGCTGAATGGCCTACTCCTGTTCCTATGTTTCCTATAACTTATAATTATGTTCCATTCTTTCAGGGCTTTAGACTGTGTTGGTTTGGCATGGATTATGGTATGAAGCAGAATCAGCTGATCATAGATTTTGCAGCTTCAAAGGACAACTAAATCTCCCAAGGATTTGTATTACATTATTTTAATCTTTCTTACAGTGGATTCCTGTTACCCTTTTTTCATCTTTTTAAGTTAATATCTATAGAAAGATCTCTTTTACAATGTACCAAGTGATAGTTGCATCAAGCACATATTTGTCTAGCAATATAATAAAAAAAATCCATTGGCATCAGAAATTGAATTTTGGCATATTTCCAGACACCTTAAAGGAATATTATTAACTTCACTTGGAGTTGGCATGAGAGAAAGGTTGTGGGTGAGAATGCTTATCCTACCATTCTGCAACACTGCATCCATGACCTCGCCCAATTTTAATGTACTCAAGATGTTGCAAATTTGGCCCAGAATTTGCTGTCTAAATAATGGTGAGGCTAACAGCGCTCACCGTTACTTCTATGCAAATTGTACAGCAACTTCCAGTGATCGCACCTGCAGTTAAACGTGGAAATCCAGAAGTTGCTGTACCAGATGCCCTGCTTCGCCGTTTGGCTTTCCATTTAAATGAATGGAACAGCGTCAAATTCCTGCACTGATGCTGTACATACAGACTAATCTCACCAGAAAAGATTAGGGCTTGTCAATTCTGATGTAAGTACCCTTTTAATGGCGTTGTACGTCTTAATGACTGCCAAACAGCCTCTCTGGCACTGAAAATTAACTTTATCAAGTGTGGAGTCTCATTCCTTCAGATTTTAGTTGTTGTTGGATATTTAAAAAAACATTTTTAATAAAAATTTTTTTACCTTTTCTTTCTGCCTCTTTTACCTCTGCCTCTTAATTCATTCTTTCTCACCCTCTCTTTGTTTTGCTTTCTGTGCCTGATTTGACATCGAATTAACTATTCTAACTTACACTTCCTGGTTCAGAGTCTGCGTGGCTTATTAACATGCTTCAATCTGATTGGTTAAGGGGATAGACGGTTGCTTGCCCTGTTCACGCAGATCCCAGATGCCCTGTACCGGACGCCCCGCCGTTTCCATCTCACACATCCAGCAACCTGCAGCGCAAAATCTGATGGGAGATTAAACGGGCAAAGGCAAGTCTAAATAACGGCCGGCTCCGTTCATTGCCCTGCTACTGCAAATTCTGGGCTATTAGCTCTACCTTGACAGGAAAGTTCAGTGTGGTTTGTTCAGTTATGCTTTCACCTCAATTAACAGATGTCTCTGAACACCCAGTGGATGTGTTTGTGCATTTCTCACATATAAATGCTTTGTACCTCACAACCATAACAATTGAATAAACTACTGATGTTCAGGGAATTATATCTGTTGTGCAACTCATCTGTAGTTTGATGATCTGTTCTGTGCACAAGTGCCAAAATTGTTGAATCAAAGAGAGTGCAACAGTTGGAAGATGCAGTGCTCACCAATTTTATATATCAAAACCCTGCTTCCACTGGAGTCACGAGACCTCAGAACCCCATGATAACCAGCCTTTAGGAGACCCACGACTGATAATGGCCTCAGATCTGCACTTATCTCAGGGCACTCAGCTCTCCATTTATGGTAATTTGACAGTAACTGTGAAGAGAATGTGAAAAAGAAAGTTTTTAGTTGGGTAACTGATTAAATGGATAGGAATCCTCTCTCCCTTAATAATAGCAAGGTAATGCCAGACATTTGTTATTATTTTAAAAATCTGAGTTTTATCCTGTCCTCTCCTGAAGGCACTAATACCCAAGTGGCCGCTCTTCATGTATGAGCCTTGACAATGTGTCCAGGTGTTCAAATAGTGCCATGGGACCTTTAACAGAACAGAAAGACGGGACCTCAGTTTAGTGTCTCATCTGAAGGTTGACACACCCCAAAAGGGGAACATTCCCTCTTAACTGCACTGGAGTGTCCGCCTAGATTATACATTCAATTCTCGGTGTGACTCTCAAATCCACAACCATCTGACCAGGACGCAAGACTGCCAACAAGTTGACACAGGATCCCTCTATGGTTGGACAGCCTGCCAACACTCACTGTTCAAGCTCACACCTGAACAGTCACTTTGACAAAGTACTGGAGAGCTGTTAGCGTCAATGGAACTGCATCACCGCAAGAGTGATGCCTCCAGAAGGGAGAAGAAAAATGTGAACAATGACATGACCAATGATTACTACTACTAGCTAGTCTGGTATGTTTTAAAAAGTTGTACAAAACTGAATTCTTTATGGAACCAGAGTGATATTGCATTCGGTTCTGAATTATGAGGCCAATCTCATTCACACAATGAACATAGATTGGGACCTGTGCCTGTCAAGGTCAGTTTGACACTTTAGTCAATAAAGCTACAAAACAAAAAGGTTTGTCTCAGTTATTGGATGTGGAAGCCTGGAAATTGGGTTGCGTAGCACACGTTTTTCAAGGCACTACACGGCCTCCTAAGTCCCCAAAATGACAGGCAGGAAGCAGGTGCATACTTCTGACCAAAAGTGCGCTGCCCGCCATGTTGGATAAGAACAAACCCACGCCTGAAGCAGACGATAGGCCCTTTGCATATGCAAATAAGGGGCCGAAAGCCTGCTTGAGGTCCCCACTGCAACACTGATTTGCCCTGAGGATTCAGAGAAACCAACATACAGATTGCCTACAGAAAAAAGGTGAACTGCTTAACTGTGAAATACCCTCTCAAACACCGCCACTACTGGCCCCCGCAGTCCCGAGATCCCTGACCTTGCCCTTGCCCTGACCTCCAATCTCCCTCCCCAGCCTCCAGGCCCCTGATCTCCCTCCCCCCCACCCAAGACCCTGGCCTTCATTCTCCCCGAACCGAAATTTCCCTCCCCCTGACCCCGACCTTCAGGGTCCCCAACTTCCTTCCCCCTGGTCCCGACTGTCAGGCTCCCTCGATCTCCCACCTTCCCACCGATCATTCCCCGAGGCCCGCAATCCACCCACCCATCCCCCGCACCTCGGTCACTGATCACTTACCTGTGTAGACCCCTCCCGTATCGCCGTTGATATGGGAATGAGGTCTGAGGCCCAATATCCGGGGCTCCTCGGACCCTACTATTTGGCTTTACATGGACACATTCAGTTATCAAATACTATTAGTTAGAACATACTTTCTTAAAACAATCACACTACTTCTTGACGTGAGATTTACCTCAACACTTTGAGTGACCAATCTTCTTTAACCAGTTTTGCAACATTAAATGATCATCCTCACGATGACTCAACTGGAGCAGTCTATGAGATTTGCATATCAAATCGCTTTGTTATCATGAGTATTTTCAAGTGCTTCTGGTTTCTATAGCTACCTTATATAATCACTGACAGTACAATAACTGGTCTGTTTTCAGAACAAATTATGAGGACGCGTAATGAAAGGAAATGGAGTTTTATTTCAATGAGGGTCCTGTTTACACCACTATTTCAAGTTTTATTTTGGTTTGCGCTATCCTAGCACAGTGTGAACCTCACAATGTGCAACCCTTTACACAGGTCACGCAGCACAAAAACTCTCACCTTGCAACGGTTTTCATACTGCGGAGTATAAATCAGAGCTCACAATGACTTTCAGTGGCCTGGTCCTGATTTCAAAACCTCTAGCCCATAAAGAAAAGAACTGATTTATTTAGTCTAGTCAGACTACTGTGTTTTTTAAAAATAAGCTAAGCTTTGTTCCTTTTTTTAATTGTCCTATTTCAAATTCTTTATTTTACATAGAATTTACAGCACAGAAACAGGCCATTCAGCCCAACCTATCTATGCCAGTGTTAATGCTCCACACGAGCCTCCTCCCACTCTATTTACTTCATGTTATCCTATCAACATATCCTTCTATTCCTTTCTCCCTCATGTCCTTATCTAGCTTCCCCTTAAATGCATCTATGCTATTTGCCTCAACTGCTCCATGTGATAGCGAGTTTTACATTCTCATCAATCTTCGAGTAAAGAAGATTCTCCTGAATTCTTTATTGGATTTATTAGTGACTATCTTATACTAATTGCCTCTAGTTTTGGACTCCCCGACTAGTGAAAATATCTTCTCTATAGCTACCCTGTCAAGCCCCTTCATAATTTTAAAGACCTCTGTTAGGTCACCTCTCAGTCTTCCCTTTTCTAGAGAAAAGAACCCCAGCCTGTTCAGTGTTTCCTGATAGTTGTACCCTCTCAATTCAGTTATCATCCTTGTAAATCTTTTTTGCACTTTCTTCAGTGCTTCTATATCCTTTTTGTAATATGGAGACCAGAACTGTGCACAGTATTTTAAGTGTGGTCTAACCAAGGTTCTATATAGGCTTAAGGAATAAACGGATCATTTTCGGGTTGGTAGGTTGTAACTAATGAGGTGCCGCAAGGATCAGTGCTTGGTTCTCAACTGTAGCCATGATGTGGAGATGCCGGTGATGGACTGGGGTTGACAATTGTAAACAATTTTACAACACCAAGTTATAGTCCAACGATTTTTATTTGAAATCTACAAGCTTTCGGAGGCTTCCTCCTTCCTCAGGTAAATGTTCAGGAGCTCCTTGAAGCCTACGCATTTATACATCACAGAACAATACATGGTGTTTACAGACTGCCCCTGCAACTGCCCGTTGCCAAGGCAATCACCGTGTTCAGACAGAGAGGTGTCACCTACAGAACCCCCGAATACACATTCAACAAAAAAACAAACAGGAAAAAAAACAGAGAGAGAGAGAGGCAGAAACATCCGGAAGGCAGAGAAAGCCAGCAAATGACCCATTATATTAAAAACAGATAGCTTTTGTTCGCTGGTGGGGTAACGTGTAGCGTGACATGAACCCAAGATCCCAGTTGAGGCCGTCCTCATGGGTGCGGAACTTGGCTATCAATTTCTGCTCGACGATTTTGCGTTGTCGTGTGTCTCGAAGGCCGCCTTGGAGAACGCTTACCCGAAGATCGGTGGCTGAATGACTGCTGAAGTGTTCCCCGACTGGGAGGGAACCTTCCTGTCTGGCAATTGTTGCGCGGTGTCCGTTCATCCGTTGTCGCAGTGTCTGCATGGTCTCGCCAATGTACCATGCTCCGGGGCATCCTTTCCTGCAGCGTATGAGGTAGACAACGTTGGCCGAGTCACAGGAGTATGAACCATGCATCTGGTGGGTGGTGTCCTCTCGTGTGATGGTGGTATCTGTGTCGATGATCTGGCATGTCTTGCAGAGGTTACCGTGGCAGGGATGTGTGGTGTCGTGGACGCTGTTCTCCTGAAAGCTGGGTAATTTGCTGCGAACGATGGTCTGTTTGAGGTTGGGTGGCTGTTTAAAGGCGAGTAGTGGAGGTGTGGGGATGGCCATAGCGAGGTGTTCGTCGTCATTGATGACATGTTGAAGGCTGCGGAGAACATGGCGTAGTTTCTCCGCTCCGGGGAAGTACTGGACGACGAAGGGTACTCTGTTGGTTGCGTCCCGTGTTAGTCTTCTGAGGAGGTCTATGCGATTTTTCGCTGTGGCTCGTCGGAACTGTCGATCGATGAGTCGAGCGTCATATCCCGTTCTTACCAGGGCGTCTTTCAGAGTCTGTAGGTGTCCATCCCATTCCTCCTCGTCTGAGCAGACCCTGTGTGTTCGCAGGGCCTGTCCATAGGGGATGGCCTCTTTGACGTGGTTAGGGTGGAAGCTGGAAAAGTGGAGCATCGGGAGGTTGTCCGTGGGCTTGCGGTAGAGTGAGGTGCTGAGGTGCCCGTCTTTGATGGAGATTCGTGTGTCCAAGAAAGAAACTGATTCTGAGGAGTAGTCCATGGTGAGCTTGATGGTGGGATGGAACTTGTTGATGTTATCGTGTAGTCTCTTTAGTGATTCTTCGCCGTGGGTCCATAGAAAGAAAATGTCGTCGATGTATCTGGTGTATAGCGTTGGTTGGAGGTCCTGTGCAGTGAAGAAGTCCTGCTCGAACTTGTGCATGAAAATGTTGGCGTATTGGGGTGCAAATTTGGTCCCCATGGATGTTCCGTGTGTTTGGGTAAAGAACTGGTTATCGAAGGTGAAGACATTGTGATCCAGGATGAAGCGGATGAGTTGTAGGATGGCGTTTGGAGATTGGCTGTTGTTGGTGTTGAGTATTGATGCTGTCGCAGCGATGCCATCATCGTGGGGGATACTGGTGTAGAGTGCCGAGACATCCATCGTGGTGAGAAGTGTTCCTGGTTCAACTGGTCCGTGGGTACTGAGTTTTTGTAGGAAGTCTGTAGTGTCGCGACAGAAGCTGGGAGTTCCCTGTACGATGGGTTTCAGGATGCCCTCGATGTATCCAGAGAGGTTCTCACACAGGGTTCCGTTGCCTGATACGATAGGACGTCCGGGTGTGTTGGCTTTGTGTATCTTTGGGAGGCAGTAGAAGTCTCCCACGTGGGGAGTACGTGGGATGAGAGTGCGTAGGATGCTTTGAAGGTCTGGATCGAAGGTCTTGATCAGTTTGTTGAGCTGGTGGGTGTGTTCTTTGGTCGGATCTGCGGGTAACCGCCTGTAGTGTTCCTGGTTGTCCAGTTGTCGGTATGCTTCTTTGCAATAGTCCGTTCTGTTCTGTATGACGATGGCTCCTCCTTTGTCCGCTGGTTTGATGACGATGTTGCGGTTGGTCTTGAGAGCGTTGATGGCGTTGCGTTGTGCTCGGGTGACATTCTGGACTGTCTTCCGAGTGCGGCTGATGAATCTGGCATTGACGCATTTCCTGACAGCTTGGGCATACATGTCAAGCTGAGGGCAGCGACCCTCCGGAGGAGTCCAGTTTGACTCTTTCCTCTTCGGTTGCTGTACCGCGGATCCCTCTGTCTGCTGTTCCAGATCATTGATTGTCTCATTGGGTTCGCTGTTGAAATCTTGGGGTTTGTGGTAGAATTCCCGGAGCCTCATTCTCCTGATGAATTCCTCTGTGTCCGCCGGGAGACTAACAGGGTCCATTTTGGTAGTGGGGTAGAAATTGAGCCCTCGGCTGAGAACTTCGATTTCGTCTGGTTGAAGGGTGTGGTCGGACAAATTGACGATAGACTTCCCTGTGGTTGCAACCGTGGTACCAGGGGAAGCTTGGTCGATGCTGGTGGTGATGCCGAGTTTCTCAAGCTTCTCAAGATACACAAAGCCAACACACCCGGACGTCCTATCGTATCAGGCAACGGAACCCTGTGTGAGAACCTCTCTGGATACATCGAGGGCATCCTGAAACCCATCGTACAGGGAACCCCCAGCTTCTGTCGCAACACTACAGACTTCCTACAAAAACTCAGTACCCACGGACCAGTTGAACCAGGAACACTTCTCACCACGATGGACGTCTCGGCACTATACACCAGTATCCCCCACGATGATGGCATCGCTGCGACAGCATCAATACTCAACACCAACAACAGCCAATCTCCAAACGCCATCCTACAACTCATCCGCTTCATCCTGGATCACAATGTCTTCACCTTCGATAACCAGTTCTTTACCCAAACACACAGAACATCCATGGGGACCAAATTTGCACCCCAATACGCCAACATTTTCATGCACAAGTTCGAGCAGGACTTCTTCACTGCACAGGACCTCCAACCAACGCTATACACCAGATACATCGACGACATTTTCTTTCTATGGACCCACGGCGAAGAATCACTAAAGAGACTACACGATAACATCAACAAGTTCCATCCCACCATCAAGCTCACCATGGACTACTCCTCAGAATCAGTTTCTTTCTTGGACACACGAATCTCCATCAAAGACGGGCACCTCAGCACCTCACTCTACCGCAAGCCCACGGACAACCTCACGATGCTCCACTTTTCCAGCTTCCACCCTAACCACGTCAAAGAGGCCATCCCCTATGGACAGGCCCTGCGAATACACAGGGTCTGCTCAGACGAGGAGGAACGGGATGGACACCTACAGACTCTGAAAGACGCCCTGGTAAGAACGGGATATGACGCTCGACTCATCGATCGACAGTTCCGACGAGCCACAGCGAAAAATCGCATAGACCTCCTCAGAAGACTAACACGGGACGCAACCAACAGAGTACCCTTCGTCGTCCAGTACTTCCCCGGAGCGGAGAAACTACGCCATGTTCTCCGCAGCCTTCAACATGTCATCAATGACGACGAACACCTCGCTATGGCCATCCCCACACCTCCACTACTCGCCTTTAAACAGCCACCCAACCTCAAACAGACCATCGTTCGCAGCAAATTACCCAGCTTTCAGGAGAACAGCGTCCACGACACCACACATCCCTGCCACGGTAACCTCTGCAAGACATGCCAGATCATCGACACAGATACCACCATCACACGAGAGGACACCACCCACCAGGTGCATGGTTCATACTCCTGTGACTCGGCCAACGTTGTCTACCTCATACGCTGCAGGAAAGGATGCCCCGGAGCATGGTACATTGGCGAGACCATGCAGACACTGCGACAACGGATGAACGGACACCGCGCAACAATCGCCAGACAGGAGGGTTCCCTCCCAGTCGGGGAACACTTCAGCAGTCAGGGACATTCAGCCACCGATCTTCGGGTAAGCGTTCTCCAAGGCGGCCTTCGAGACACACGACAACGCAAAATCGTCGAGCAGAAATTGATCGCCAAGTTCCGCACCCATGAGGACGGCCTCAACTGGGATCTTGGGTTCATGTCACGCTACACGTTACCCCACCAGCGAACAAAAGCTATCTGTTTTTAATATAATGGGTCATTTGCTGGCTTTCTCTGCCTTCCGGATGTTTCTGCCTCTCTCTCTCTCTGTTTTTTTTCCTGTTTGTTTTTTTGTTGAATGTGTATTCGGGGGTTCTGTAGGTGACACCTCTCTGTCTGAACACGGTGATTGCCTTGGCAACGGGCAGTTGCAGGGGCAGTCTGTAAACACCATGTATTGTTCTGTGATGTATAAATGCGTAGGCTTCAAGGAGCTCCTGAACATTTACCTGAGGAAGGAGGAAGCCTCCGAAAGCTTGTAGATTTCAAATAAAAATCGTTGGACTATAACTTGGTGTTGTAAAATTGTTTACAATGGTTCTCAACTGTTTACAATATATATCAATGACTTCGATGAGGGGACCGAGTGTAATGTACCCAAATTTGCAGATATTACAAAGCTAGGTGGGAAAGTAAGCTGTGAGGAGGACGCAAAGGGATATAGACAGGTTAAGTGAGAAGGCAGGAAAGTGGCAGATGGAGTATAATGTGGGGAAATGTGAAATTATCCACTTTGGTACGAAGAATAGAAAAGCAGAATACTTTTTGAAAGGTGAGAGACTAAGAAATGTTGGTAGTCAGAGGGATTTGGGTGTCCTTGTACATGAATCACAGAAAGTTAACATGCAGGTACGGCAAGCAATTTGGAAGGCAAATAGTATGTTAGCCTTTATTGCAAGGGGATTGGAGTATAAGAGTAAGGAGGTCTTGCTGCAATTATATCGGGCTCTGGCGAGACCATACCTGCTGTACTGTGTGCAATTTTGATCTCCTTACTTAAGGAAGGATATAATTGCTTTTGAGAGGGTGCAGCAAAGGTTCACTAGGTTGATTCGTGGGATGAGAGGGTTGTCCTACGAGCAGAGATTGCGTAGAATGGGCCTATATTCTCTGGAGTTTAGAAAAGGTGATCTCATTGAAATGTATAAAATTCTAAGAAAGCTTGACAGGGTAGATGCTGAGAGGCTGTTTCCCCTGGCTGGAGAGTCTAGAATTAGGGTTCATAGTCTCAAGATAAGGGGTCGGCCATTTAGGACCGAGATGAGGACAAATTTCTTCACTCAGAGGGTTGAGAATCTTTGGAGTTGTCTACCCCAGAGGGCTGTGGATGCTCAGTCGTTGAGTATATCCAATGGATATTTGGACACTAAGGGAATCAAGGAATATGGGGATAGGACGGGAAAGTGAGTTGAGGTAGAAGATCAGCCATGATCTTATTGAATGGCGGAGCAGGCTCGAGTGGGCGTATGGCCTACACCTGTTCCTATTTCTTATGTTCTTATGTTTAACATAATTTTGCTGCTTTTCATTGTATCATAGTCTCATAGAAACTACAGCACAGGAGGAGGCCATTTGGCCCATCATGCCTGTGCCAGCTCTTTGAAAGAGCTATCCAATTAGTCCCATTCCCTTGCTCTTTCCCCATAGCCCTGTAATTTTTTCCCTTCAAATATTTATCCAATTCCCTTTTGAAAGTTACTATTGACTCTCCTTCCACCATCCTTTCAGGCAGTGCATTCCAGATCATTACAACTCTGCATAAAAAAATGTTTCCTCGTGTCGCCTCTGGTTCTTTTGCCAATCACCTTAAATCTGTGTCCTCTGGTTACCGTCCCTTCTGCCGCTGGAAACAGTTTCTCCTTATTTACTCTGTCAAAACCATTCATATTTTGAACACCTCTATCAAATATCCCCTTAACCTTCTCTGTTTTAAGGAGAAGAACCCCAGCTTCTCCAGTCTCTCCACATAACTGAAGTCCCTCTGAAGTTTTGAATTCTGTTCCTCTAGACATGAACCCAGTGCTTTGTTTGCACTTCAATGGTTTTGTTAACCTGTGTTGCTACTTTTAATGATTTGTGAATCTGTATCCCTCGATCCCTTTACTCCTCTACCCCATTTAGACTTTTACTTTCCAAGGAGTAGGTGGCCTCCTTATTCTTCCTACCATAATGCATAACCTCTCACTTATATATATTGAAATTCATTTGCCAAGTATACGCCCAGCATTTTCTTTCAATTATCCTCTTTTATCTGTTTTGGTTCACTTCCATAAATAAACTGGTATAATCTTTGGCACCTCACAATCTTGGTCACCAATTAAATAATGAAAAAGAAATAAAGTAGTTATTGTGAATCTTTGATTTTGTTGACCTTAAAGAGTATTAACATGTAAATGAAAGTCAAGTCCCAGTCTCAGTGACTTTTCTAATCAACCCTACTTATCCAAAGGAATAACAGCAAAAATGAAATAAGTCGCAATCTACTTTCCATTATCATTGCTGGCTCATTATCATTGTCTTCAAACCATTAAAAATATGAGTTGCTCTAATGCTAGTCATAACTTCATGATTAAAACAAAACCCATACTCATCTATATAAATTTTGCACTACTGGCACAGGACTGTGCTTGCCAGGAGAGTATACTGGGAATTCGAGCATGGAGTTTTGTGTGATCCATAGGACTTTCCATCCATACATGTTAATGCCTTTGTTAAAATAATGGACAAAGAAATTTCTTATCCGCACATTAATGCATTTGTTACTAATAACTACAATGTGATTTCAAGGCAGATTATTTCTTCTGGTTATTGAAAAGCTGCTGATACCATATCTTTTATGATTATATAACGGGTACATTTCCATGGGGGTTCTCCCATTCATCTGCTGTAACTGCAACGGAAGAGCTGCGGAAGCTCAGGGAAAACTGCGTAAGCACCATTTTTGCCATTTTTCCCGGAGGTTTCTGCAGCTCATGTGCTGAAGTTGCAGAAGATGAGTGAGAGAACCCCAGCAGAAATTCAGCCCCCAAGTGACTCATTGTCAAGATGGTAGATTTGTAGCTTTCCAATGTGGGAGAATTCTCACTTAGTAAATTTGTGGACCTGTGGATAACGGGAGAACAACCAAATGCATCATATCTGTTATAATGAACATTTTATACTGTGGAACACCTAACAAGCCTTTTAAATGGTGGTGAAGGTGAAAAGATGACTAATACTGTGGCAAACTCATACTTTAGGAGGCTGCACCCAGTTCTAAAATGTGCTTGCTTCATGAAACTGCAGGTGCTTATTCCCTTCTGTCAATGTCACAGAGCAAGTCACAAAGTGCAACAGAAGCACAGAATTAGCAAGGAAGGTGCATATACCGGGAATACAGAGTTACAGAGAAGATGTGTACACAGAGAGACAGCTAAATTTGAAAAGGTACAGAGTGCAGACATAGATAAGAGTTAGAGAGACACACATAACCACGCTTGTCCTTGTTAAACTTTTAGCAGTTATTAATCATTTACATGTTAAACTCACTGATCACAAAATCTGAATTCAAACCTTCAATTCTTTTTCAGTACAGTGTTATTGTGTTCTGATTTTTATTTTTTAACACTTGCTCTGTTAAAAATTTAATACAACACTAAATAGCCAATACGGGGATGAAATTCCAGGAGTCCTGCTCTGTTAAAGGAAGTACAGAGGAATGAGACTACTGTCAATCTTCATCAATCACCAAATCCCAGCGACAGGGTCATTTAAATATTCAAGAGGGTGGCCTGCACCTAGTATGAGTGTAATAGAAGTACCTGCCCCGAAACACACCAGGGCCATGTCGCTCCAATGGCAGAATTGTAGGGTTGTAAACAATTTTACAACACCAAGTTATAGTCCAGCAATTTTATTTTAAATTCACAAGCTTTCGGAGATTTTCTCCTTCCTCAGTCCATCACCGGCATCTCCACATCAGAATTGTAGGGGGTACAGGAACAGAGAAATCTGGGGGTGTTCGTACACAAGTCTTTGAAGGTGGTAGGACAAGTTGAGAAGGTTGTTAAAAAGGCATACGGGATCCTTGGCCTTATAAATAGATGCATAGAGGACAAAAGCAAGGAAATTATGCTAAACGTTTATAAAACACTGGTTAGGCACCAGCTGGAGTATTGTGTCCAATTCTGGGCACCGCACTTTAGAAAGGATGTCAAAGCATTAGGAATGGTGCAGAAGAAATTTACTAGAATGGTACCAGGGAAGAGGAACTTCAGTTATGTGGAGATACTAGAGAAACTGGAGTTGTTTTCCTTACAGCAGAGAAAGTTAAGGGGAGATTTGATAGAGGTGTTCAAAATCATGAAGGGTTTTGATAGAGTAAATAAGGAGAAACTGTTTCCTGTGGCAGAAGGGTTAGTAACCAGAGGACACAGATTTAAGGTAATTGACAAAAGAACCAGAGGTGACAAGAGGAAAAACATTTTTACGCAGCGAGTTGTTATGATCTGGAATGCACTGCCTCAAAGGATGCTGGAAGAAAATTCATTAATAACTTTCAAAAGGGAATTGGATAAATACTTGAAGGAGAAAATTTGCTTGGCTATGGGCAAAAAGCAGGGGAGTGGGACTAATTGGATAGCTCTTTCAAGGAGCTGGCACAGGTACGATGGGCCGAATGGCCTCCTTCAGTGGTGTATCATTCTATGATTCTGTGATTCTATGAAACCCAGAAAAGGCAGAGGAAAAAGGAGGGAGAATGTTTTAAATTGTTCCTAAGGGACCAAGTGACCACTGTTGGAAAGGCAGTCAGCCTCCCCTCTGGGATCCATTAACTTTTTATATTACAGTTGTAGCTAGCTAGAGTTCCATTCGGCCGGATAAGGACATAATTAATGGAATATCCAGGATAGCCCAGGAACTTCCCCAGACACACCCCCAAGGTGTGTGTGTGGCAGGAGGGGGTGGGGGTAGATAGGTGGAAGACTCGTCCGTTCTTCCAACATCAAAATTTGTATTGGAATTTAAAGGAGGCAGAAACCTAGCATAACCAGGATCTGCTCCAAATTCTGGCCTCCCAGCAGACAATCCGTCCACTTTTTTCCTGCCCTGGTCACTAGAATTTCAGCCCACAGATACTTACTAGAAGCTGCCTGGTTCCAGCATCCACAGCTGAAGCTATAGTAAGTAAGGAAGTGCTTCCTTATAAAGCATTTGCTTCTTTACACATATTCCTATTTCCTCTATGTACCTGTAAGAATATTTGCTTGAACATTGTGCATTATCACTTCTCAAAAGCACAGGATTACTTTCTAATTTCTTTCCTGCACTTTATTTTGGATCATTTTCGGGATGTGGATATCAATGACAAGCCCAGCAATTATTGCCCATACCTAATTGCCTTTGAGAAGATCGTGGTGAGCCTTCTACTTGAACCGTTGCAGTCCATGTGGTGAAGGTGCTCCCACAATGCTATTAGGTAGGAATTTTGACGCAGCGATGATAGGAACGACGATACATGTCCAAGTCAGGATGATGTGTGACTTGGAGGGGAACTTGGGGGTGATATATTCACATGTATCTGTTGCCCTTGTCTTTCTAGATGGTGAAGGTTGTGGATTTGGGAGGTGCTGCCGAAGAAGCCTTGGCGAGTTGCTGCAGTGTATCCTGTAGATAGTACACACTGAAGCCACAGTATGCCAGTGGTGGAAGAGGTGCCAATCAAGCAGACTGCCTTGTCCTGGACAGTGTTGAACTGTTCAGTGGGAGGTGGTTAGGCTCTCTCTTGTTGGAGATGTTCACTGCCTGGTGTGAATGTTACTTGCCACTTAACCCAAACCTAGATTGTCCAGGTTTTGATGCATGTAGGCATGGACTGTTTCATTATCTGAGGAACTGCAAATGGAGCTGAACACTATGCAATCATCAGTGAATAGTCCCACTTCTGACCTTATGATGGAGGGGAGGTCATTGATGAAGCAGCTGAAGATAGTTGCACCTAGGACGTTGCCCTGAGGAACTTCTGCAGTGATGTTCGGGGACTGAGATGATTGGCCTCCAAAAAGCACTACCCTCTTCTTCCTTTGTGCTAGTTATGACTCCAGCCACTGGAGAGTTTTCCCCCTGATTTCCATTGACTTCAGTTTTACTAAGGCTCCTTGATGCCACACTCAGTTGAATTCTGACTTAATGTCAAGGGCAGTCACTCTCACCTCACCTCTGGAATTCAAGACTCGTGTCCATGTTTGAACCAAGGTTGTAATGAGGTCTTGAATTGAGTAGTCCTGGTGGAACCCAAATTGAGGATCGGTGAGGTTATTGGTGAGAACGTGTTGCTTCATAGCACTGTTGACAACTCCTTCTATCATTTTGTTGATGATTGGGAGTAGGCTGTTAGAACGATAATTGCCGGGTTGGATTTGTCCTGCTTTTTTTGTGGACAGGACACACTTGGGCAGTTTTCCACATTGTCAGGTAGATACCAGTGTTATAGCCATATTGGAACAGCTTAGGTAGTTAGGCTAGTTCTGGAGCACAGATCTTCAACACCACAGCCTGGATGTTGTTGGGGCCCATAGCCTTTGCTAGTCCAGTGCACTTAGCTGTTTCTGCATGTCACGTGAAGTGAATCAAATTGACTGAAGACTGGCATCTGTGACGGTGGGGACCTCAGGAGGAGGTTGAGAAGGATCTTCCACTCAATGCTTCTGGCTGAAGATAGCTGAAAACACTTCAGCCTTATCTTTTGCACTCATGTGCTAGGCTCTGCCATTGTTCAGGTTGGGGTGCTCATGCAGCCTACTCCTCTTGTTAGTTGCTTAATTGTTCACCACCATTCAGACTGGATATGGCAGGGTGACAGAGCTTTGACCTGATCCGTTGGTAGTGGAATCGCTTAGCTCTGTCTGTAGCATGCTGCTTTCACCGTTTAACATGTATGTAGTCCTGTGTTGTAGCTTCACCAGGTTGACACCTCATTTTCAGGTAGGCCTGGTGCTGCTCCTGGCATGCTCTTCTACACTCCTTATTGAACTAGGGTTGGTCATCTGGCTTGATGGTGATGGAGGACCGTGGGATAGTGGTGGTATATAATTTTACAGATGCGGATAACCCACAGCACCTCATGGGTGCCCAGATTTGAGCAGCTAGATCTGTTCTTAATCTATCTCGATTAGCACAGTGGCAGTGCGAAACGACACAACAGGACTTGATCGCCACAAGGAGTGTGCAGTGGTCACTCCTACCAATGCTGCCATGGACAGACAGATCTACAACAGGTAGACTGGTGAGGACGAGGTCAAGTAGGTCATTCCCTTGTGTTTGTTTCTCACCACCTGCCGCAAGCCCAGTCTGGCAGTTATGTCCTTCAGGACTCAGTCAATGGTGGTACTAATGAGCCGCTCTTGGTGAGGGACATTGAACTACCCCACTCAGAGTACATTCTGTGCTCTTGCTACCCCCCAGTGCTTCCTCCAAGTGGTGTTCAACATGGAGGAGTACTAATTTATCAGCTGAGGGAAGGCCCATGCTTAATCTGAAGCCATGAGACTTCATGGAGTCCAGAATCAATGCTAAGGTGGGACAGAACATATCCAAAGTGTTAATGGAGGTGTCTGGGACATTGGCTGATAGATATGATTATGTGAGTACGAATATGTCAGGCTGTTGCTTGACTAGTCTGTGGGACAGCTCTCCCAACTTTGGCACCAATCCGTAGATGTTAGTGAAGAGGACTTTATAGGATCAACTGGACTGGGTGCACCTTTGTTGAGTCCTGATTAGATGCCTAGGTCGCAGCCAAGTTGCCTGTCCCATTTTGTTCTTGTTTTACTTTCTATTGGCTTGATACAACGGAGTGGCTTGCTAGGGCAATTAAGAGTCAACCACCTCGGTGTAGGCTGAAGTCACATATAGGCCAGATTGGGTAAGGATGGCAGGTTTCCTTCTCTACAAGATATTAGTAAACCAGTTAGGTTTTTATGACAATCCAACAGCTTCATGGTCAATTTTACAAATATCATCTTATTTCCAGATTTTTAAAAAAAAATTGAATTCAAATTCTCAAACTGCCATGGTGGGATTTGAATTCACATTTCTGGATTATTAGTTCAGGCTTCTGTAATACTTGTCCAGTAATATAATCATTATGCTACCGTATGAGCATCAAGCCTATCTTTATTTCCCCAGACTTTCCCATTTCGGAGAGCGTACTCTCAACCGATAATCACAAACCAAAGCTCTCTTTTGCTGTACGCTCCGGCAATCTCTGTATTGCGCTCGAGTGAAAAAAATACTCTGACCGTTTGCTCCACACTGCAAGTTATTCCAAAGATGTGTCCTATTTATTTAGTTGTAAATATTGTACTATTTGTAAACAAAAACAACAGTAGCAAGAATGTGAATCTGAGAGGTCAGTAACTGCTGGGACTTTGACCACATTTTCCAACCTTTTTGCTAGAAATATAAATAACCGAATGGCTGAAGAGGGTTTATGTCATGTATTTTCGGAGGAAGGAGCCAGGATTCACCAGAGGGATACTGCACCCACCTACCGTTATCCTGTTAACTACATATATAGCAAAGGACTGGCTTACCTGGACTTGCCTGAGGAACAGTATATATGTTGGCTAGGATTCACCAAGGAGGCTGTGATATAGAGTTGTGCTGAATGCTGCAATCTGCATTGCAGCCAAACTCTAGGACAGACATGGTGCTGCCAATAGTTGTCAAGGTCACTTCAGTCTGAACTCTTATACCTCTGGCTAGCATTGCTGAATCAGCCAATGTGTTAGCGAAACATGTATCAAACAGGTGACTGACCAGCACTTTCATCTTGTTTCCTTCTGAACAGCATCAGAAGCATGATATGTCTGTCCAATTTCACCATAAAGCATAAAGTACATGGGGTCATTGATGGCAGCAATATAGCCAACTAACCAGCAGGTTCCTGCTCCTCCTGCCACCAATACTTGCTGTTACTGACCTGTATGCTGTGATTCTCCAGTGTTTTCTCTTCAAACTCATTAATTGTGTCCCTTGGGATATGCATAGCTGTGGCTGGAGCTTACAAATGTTGTTGAAAAGAACACATCAACAACTTCCATTTATACAATGCGTTTAACATAAAAAATGTCCCATAATGCTTCACAAAAGTGTAGCCAGACAAAATGAACGCTGAGCGAAAGGAGATATTAGGAGGGTTGACTAAAAGCTTGGTCAAAGAGGTGGGTTTTATGGAGGGTCTTAAAGGAGAAGGAGGATGGGGAGAGATTTACAGAGGGAATTCCAGAGCATGGGGCCTTGACAGTTGAAGACACGGCTTCCAATGGTGGGGTGAAGGGAGTGGAGCATGCACAAGAAGACAGAGTTGGAGGAGAGCAGAATGCTCAGAGGATTGTATGGCTGGAGACATTTACAGAAATAGGAAGGGGCAAGGCCACGAAGGGATTTAAACAAAAGGATCAGAATTTTAAATTAGAGACATTGGGGGGACCAGGAGCCTATATAGATCAGCAAGCACAGGGGTGATAGGTAAGCAGGACTTGGTGCAAGTTAGGATGTGGGCAGCAGAGATTTGGATGAGCTGAAGTTTATGGAGGGTGGAGGCTGGGAGGCTGACAAGGAGAGCATTAGCAGAGTCGAGTCTGGAAGTGACAAAGGCATGGATGAGGGTTTCAACTGCAGATGGTCTGAGGCAGGGGTGGAGGATGATGATATGGAGCTGGAAGAGGGTGATCAGAGACCATATGAGGTCGGAATCTCAGCTCGGGGTCAAATAGGACACCAAGATTGTGAAGTCTGGTTCAACTTGAGACAGAGGCCCAAGAGGGGATGGATCGGTGGCGAGTAACAAAGTTTGAGCTATTGAAGATACGGGCAACATGTTGGAGCACAAGAGTAAGGAAGTCTTGCTGCAATTGTACAGGGCTTTGGTGTACAGTTTTGGTCTCCTTACCTAAGGAAGGATATACTTGCCTTAGAGGTGGTGTAATGAAGGTTCACTAGATTGATTCCTGGGTTGACAGGGTTGTCCTATGAAGAGAGATTGAGTAGAATGGGCCTGTATTCTCTGGAGTTTAGAAGAATGAGAGGTGATCTCATTGAAACAAATAAGATTCTAAGAGGGCTTGACAGGGTAGATACTGAGAGGCTATTTCCCCTGCCTGGAGAGTGTAGAACGCAGTGGCATAGCCTCATGATAAGGGGTCGGCCATTTAGGACTGAAATGAGGAGAAATTTCTTCACTCAGAGGGTTGTGAATCTCTGCAATTCTCTACCCCAGAGGGCTGTGGGTGCTCAGTTGTTAAGTATATTCAAGACTAAGATCATAGATTTTTGGACTCTAAGGGAATCAAGGAATATGAGGATCGGGCGGGAAAGTGGAGTTGAGGTTGAAGATCAGCCAAGATCTTACTGAATGGCGGAGCAGGCTTGAGGGGCCATATGGCCTACTCCTGCTTCTATTTCTTATGTTCTTATGGGCAAGAAGCTCACAGAACACCTGTCCCCTCTCTTTAATTACCCTTGGGAGGATGTCACCTGGACCTGGAGCCTCTATTTTGAGATTTCCTATTCTATTCAAGATATCATCTCTATCTATTTTAATATTTATAATGTTATTTACCACACTACATCCCACAGCTGGAATATGAAGAGAACTACAGTATGGTCTTTTGGCTTAACTCCAAAGGATAGCAACAGGGAAAATATTTAAAAATCTGCCTGTTCCTCAGGTGTTTGACTGTAGCAGAAACAGCCAGAGCTAGGATGTATTTTCCTGCTCGCAACAGAAACCATGCATGATTTGAATAATCAGGTAAGTGTATCCTCATTTGCGGAATATTCTCATTTATTTTCCAATTATCAATAGAATCCTAAATAAGCATGCTGACATAAGAACCGACAGTCAAGCATTGGAGATCATCGGAGCTGGCAACAGGAAACCTTCTCTCTCTGATCAACATGGATACCATATGATCCTGTCCAGCACTAGACAATGCAATAAAGTACATCCTTAGATCTGTATCAGTTAAAATAAAAGTTTGGCCTAACCCCTCTCCCCAGATAGGAAAAGCAGAACCGATCTGCATGCCCCCTGGGGATACTTAAATTTCCTTCCCAATTCAGAATTAAATTGTACCTGCTGCCCTTCCCCCACCCTCAAGAAAATGGGGCTTAGAACCAAATCTGACCAGCCAAACCCATCCGCAGAAAAATAAACTGGGTCGATGTTGACTTTTGGGTGCATGACTGACGGAGCGCACTGGCCGCTCATACCCGTGGCGAAGAGGCAGATGCAATTTTGAGGTCCTGGCCTCATTTGCATTGGGGTGCCAGATGGGCATCCGAATGCAGCTCACCAGATTAAAGCTAACCAATATCAGGCCGCTGCAGCCAACAGCGCAAGTTAAGTGCAAGTAAGTTCCAATCGTGGATGAGGGGACCCAGGGCAGCAGCGACCCAGATTATTTTTGTTGGACCTGGAGGAGCAGTCCAGCCCATGCGAACCCCATGGAAATAATTTCAAACTTACCTTTGTTGAACCTCTTCGGCTCTATCACCCGTAGAACTGATCGGAGCCTGCATGGCGCATAGATAGGGCCCCTGAGGGGAGCTCATTGCACCAATAGTTGCCAGTGTTTCACTATATTTTCCCATCACACAGCTTTTCCTTCACGTTCAGGGGGACTCATTACTCTGAGTTTAAATAATTACTTAAAGGATTTTGAACAATATACTAATATTCAATTGATTTGCATTTTAGTACAAAATAAAATTTTTACATTTTAAACACATCTGATTTTTACTTAAAATAGTTTCCAGTGCAATTTGAAACATATATTGAGAATAATCTTACTAAGCAAAATTACAATGTACAAATAAAACTGCACCAAAGCACAACTAATTCTAATTTTAGAACTATGCTACTTATTTTGAAAGTAATTAAAATGATCAAAATAATAAATAATGATAAAAATAATGACACAGATTTTGCTGTAGCAAGGCATCTAATGGCATGTGCTGTTAGTTAGCCTTGCCCGTGCACATTCAGGTGTTTAAATTTTTTGGGTGGGAAGTTGCTGAAAGTGCGAGCTGATAATGTCACAGTGAGGGAAACCGGGCATCTGGGACCGGAGTGAACAGGGCAAGCAACTGGGTATCTCCTTAACCAATCAGATTGAAGGATTGTGAAATTAACAGTGCAAGGACTGAGAAGGAAGTGTAAATTAGAGTGGGTGAATTCAACGTCAAATCAGGTACAGAAAGAGAAATAGAGGGAACGAAAGATTGGATTAAGAGAGAAAAAAAGAGACAGAAAAGAAAAGTAAAAAAAGTTTTAAATATTATATTTGACATATTTAAAATCTCCAACAACAATGTCTGAAGGAATGAGACTCCGCCCTTGTAATAATTAATTTTCAGTGTCAGGGAGGTTGATTGGCAGTAATTAACATTGTTAAAAGGGTACTTATACTTAAAATGACAAGGCTTAACTGTCTATGGTGAGTCTAGTTCCTATCTTCCATGCAAATACAGCAACTTCACGCCATTCAATGCATTTGAGTGGTGAGGCAGTCAGTGAGATGCTGTTTTCGGGATGCTAAGGGCAGAGTGGCACAACTGGGACAGCAACTTTTGGGATTTGGCATCTAAACGCACATCTGCCCTTCGCCTGATGTTATTGTACCATTTATGCTTAAATAACAGCTAACACCCTTATCCTCACCAATATTTTGATAGCAAAATCTGGGCCAATATTCGTTATGAGGGGTATGAAAAAAGTACATTATATTGAAAGTATTTTAATTGTGCAAATGAGAGACAAGCAGAGAGCCAATTACAAGAAGATAGAAAATCATTCTCTAATTTTTTGCCCATGAGCAGTTTAACCCCGGTATTAAGTTATTTAAAAGTCTTGAAAGTTATCCTCAGCTGGTGACTGCTGCACCTGAGGCAGGTGTCAAGAAGTGGAAACATTTCATAGCTCAGATGTCAAACATCATTCTTGCTGCTCGTTGCCCTGGTCCAAAGAACCCCCTGAGCCACAGAAAGATCAGATTGGAGGTGTGCATCTCACATCCAACAACCCCCTCACCCACACCCCTCTCTTTCTCACCCTCCTCTATGTTGTTGCTAGCGACTTTTTCTCCTCTTGGTCTGCTCTTTTCGGTCGCCTCACCTTCAGCGCCAGTTCGATGTTGAAATCCCGGGCTCTCAGAAACTTGAGAAGAAACTCATTCTCCAAGCCCAACGGCCATTGCAGGCTCTGCTTTAGCGCTTGGAGCCTCAGCTCAGAAATGGAGCGGAGCACAGAGTCGGAGTAAAGCTCGTCATCGGACTGATCATCGCTGCTCTCCCCCGGGATCCCTTCCTTTGGATTACACGCTGCCGACATGTTCGCCTCTATTTTAAATGACTGCAGTTGGCAGCCGACGCTCTGAAGCCGCACGATCCACTCGGCGTTATTTAGTAATGAAACTTTCATTACCATAGACCTGAAGTTACGCCTCAATTTATCTTGTGGGCGGGATCAAGGCGGCATCCAATCCCATATTGTACTTTTATTTACCGCGTTTGTTTTGATAGTTTACTATACACTAAGTTTAACAGGAGGATATGTTGCTCAGCGTGGAGAGCAGAAGTAGAGCCAGATTTTTTTTTGCCAATTTTCTCCACGTGCCTTCTACTGAAGATATCAAGGCTGAAAACCTGTAGCCCCAGCATCCCTGAATAAATATCTATTGGACAGGGTCATGCAGGTGGCCAGCCTGCGTCTCCATACTAGCAGCTGTCGTTGCTGCTTTTTCTCATATCTATGGATTTGTCACACACTCTGACATACTGTCAATAGGAAAGTTAGTATGCCCCACAACATCATAGCATGTCGTGCATTGGTCAGTGAAATGTATAAATGGGCGTGTGTTGCTAATAGTAATAAACACTGCTTCCCATTTTCTTTCATTACGTATAGCTGAGGAGCAGAGGCTGTGTGACATGGATGGAGAGTCACCTTTAAAGAGGGTCAAGCCAGAAATAGGCATGGCTGCCTCCATTCCACTCAGTCCTCCCACTCAAATGACCCATGCAGAGCCAGAACATGTGCAGGCCCAGTCAGCCAGCACAGTGGCAGAAGTCGTGCCTACAGTTGCAGAGCCATCTTATGACCCTGCAGAAAGATGTAATGTGTAATGTTTTTAAGTGTGTCTTTTTTATACAGGCACACAATTATGACATTGTGCTGGAGGAGCAAACCAATGGGAAACCTGGGGCATAAAAGTACTGCCCTCATTTACATAGTTTTGTGGCCTTTAATGAAACTTGTGCATTCCAGCAGTGCAGGCCTGATGAACCTACAGCTCTGTAGAAAATAGCAGGCAGTATGGTCCTTTGCAGTCTTTTATATTGGACAAATGTAAGGAATCTTACAACACCAGGTTATAGTCCAACAATTTTATTTTAAAATCACAAGCTTTCGGAGATTATCTCCTTCGTCAGGTGAGTGAGTGAATGAGAGGTTCTCAAATCGCATATCTTATATTAGACTGGGACACATCACACCAATCAAAGGTGTCGTTGGTGTTCAGACAGGTTAGCCATGGAAAACAGTAGGTCCCAGTATACTGTGACCAGCGGTGTGCCTCAGGGATCGGTGCTGGGTCCGCTGTTATTTGTTATTTATATTAATGATTTGGATGAGAATTTAGGAGGCATGGTTAGTAAGTTTGCAGATGACACCAAGATTGGTGGCATTGTGGACAGTGAAGAAGGTTATCTAGGATTGCAACGGGATCTTGATAAATTGGGCCAGTGGGCCGATGAATGGCAGATGGAGTTTAATTTAGATAAATGTGAGGTGATGCATTTTGGTAGATCGAATCGGGCCAGGACCTACTCCGTTAATGGTAGGGCGTTGGGGAGAGTTATAGAACAAAGAGATCTAGGAGTACAGGTTCATAGCTCCTTGAAAGTGGAGTCACAGGTGGATAGGGTGGTGAAGAAGGCATTCAGCATGCTTGGTTTCATTGGTCAGAACATTGAATACAGGAGTTGGGATGTCTTGTTGAAGTTGTACAAGACATTAGTAAGGCCACACTTGGAATACTGTGTACAGTTATGGTCACCCTATTATAGAAAGGATATTATTAAACTAGAAAGAGTGCAGAAAAGATTTACTAGGATGCTACCGGGACTTGATGGTTTGACTTATAGGGAGAGGTTGGATAGGCTGAGACTTTTTTCCCTGGAGAGTAGGAGGTTTCGGGGTGATCTTATAGAAGTCTATAAAATAATGAGGGGCATAGATAAGGTCGATAGTCAAAATCTTTTCCTAAAGGTAGGGGAGTCTATAACGAGGGGGCATAGATTTAAGGTGAGAGGGGAGAGATACAAAAGGGTCCAGAGGGGCAATTTTTTCACTCAAAGGGTGGTGAGTGTCTGGAACGAGCTGCCAGAGGCAGTAGTAGAGGCGGGTACAATTTTGTTTTAAAAAGCATTTGGACAGTTACATGGGTAAGATGGGTATAGAGGGATATGGGCCAAGTGCAGGCAATTGGGACTAGCTTAGTGGTATAAACTGGGCGACATGGACATGTTGGGCCGAAGGGCCTGTTTCCATGTTGTAAACTTCTAAACTTCTATGATTCTATGGGTCAAATTAAACAGACAGAGAGAAAGAGACCCGAAAGGCAGAGAGAGAGAGAGAGAGAGAATTTCCAGTTGTATTAAAAACAGATAACTTTTTTTTCCTGTTGGTGGGGTTACGTGTAGCGTGACATGAACCCAAGATCCCGGTTGAGGCCGTCCTCATGGGTGCGGAACTTGGCTATCAATTTCTGCTCGACGATTTTGCGTGACAAAAGGAGGGAATGTGGAAAACTATAAAGACCACATTAATGTAGAATTACGTGAACAGTTACTTGACCATAAAAGAGAAAAGCATGATGGGGATTTGACCAATGTTAACTCCTTGACTCCCATACACGGGGTAGTTACAATTTCACACACACTCACAGAAAGACACAATTGTCCTTAGTATGTTGATAATTAAGGCTGTGCTGGTGCCTGGTATAGTCTGGCCTCCCTCCCTCCCCCCCTGTAGATAAGGACATGCTGGCTTATAAAATAATGAGAATACAGTTCTTGAAGAGGCCATGTAGCCTTGATACTGACTTCATCCCTGTGATCAGCTAGCTTCGGAATTTAGGGAGGTAGTGTTCTCTCATGCCTGCAAAGCCTACGTGCCAAAGCAGGAATAAACTATGGAGTCCAGAGGAGGAGGTTCCCTATCTTTGATTGACGAACCACTTGACCACTGAGAGTGTACATGTACGCCCATATTCAATGATAGACAGACATTTCTGGATCAAGTGTATAAAAGATAAACGTTTCTTTGTTTGAATTGAAGTCGTAGTCTCAACCGTTGCTTGAGCTACCTTCCAACTTGTACAAGTTTCTTAATAAATTCTTACTTGTCTAAATTAAGTGTTTGAAGTTAATGCATTGTGTATAATAGGTAATTAGGTTTTCGACAGCCGCCTTGGAGACCGCTTACCCGAAGATCGGTGGCTGAATGTCCTTGACTGCTAAAGTGTTCCCCGACTGGGAGGGAACTCTCCTGTCTGGCGATTGTTGCGCGGTGTCCGTTCATCCGTTGTCGCAGTGTCTGCATGGTCTCGCCAATGTACCATGCTCCGGGGCATCCTTTCCTGCAACGTATGAGGTAGACAACGTTGGCCGAGTCACAGGAGTATGAACCATGTACCTGGTGGGTGGTGTCCTCTCGTGTGATGGTGGTATCTGTGTCGATGATCTGGCATGTCTTGCAGAGGTTGCCGTGGCAGGGTTGTGTGGTGTCGTGGACGCTGTTCTCCTGAAAGCTGGGTAATTTGCTGCGAACGATGGTCTGTTTGAGGTTGGGTGGCTGTTTGAAGGCGAGTAGTGGAGGCGTGGGGATGGCCTTAGCGAGGTGTTCGTCGTCATCGATGACATGTTGAAGGCTGCGGAGAACATGGCGTAGTTTCTCCGCTCCAGGGAAATACTGGACGACAAAGAGTACTCTGTTGGTTGCGTCCCGTGTTTGTCTTCTGAGGAGGTCTATGCGATTCTTCACTGTGGCCTGTCGGAACTGTCGATCGACAAGTCGAGCGTCATATCCCGTTCTTTCGAGGGCGTCTTTCAGCGTCTGTAGGTGTCCATCGCGTTCCTCCTCGTCTGAGCAGATCCTGTGTATTCGTAGGGCCTGTCCATAGGGGATTGGAGATAGATACCTGCATTCGCATTTTGTTGGTTTACATCTAGCCCTTAGATTGAGCCTCAAAACACGGGAAGGCAACTGCTGAGGGTAGTAATTGTTCAGGATATCCAGTGACCTGACGGGTGCATCATTCTATTTGTGGAAGATGGAAGGGAAAGTTTGCAGGTAAATTTATTGAGTGTTAAATTTTATTTTTTAGGAATATATAATGGGATGGGTGAGGAATAGTCGGGGCGGCTGTATCACAATTTTTTTAATGCTGAATACAGTTTTTGTGAAATGTGATCATTTTGTACAATGTACTTGTTGCAAACAAACGTAGAAAATAACCAATTAGAAAGAATAAACATACAGCAGATATAAACACTTAACCAACGAGGAAGAAGAAAATCAACCCGTTCAATGTTATGAACAGATTTGAGTCAACAGTCACGATGTAAGCAATAGATTGACATGTGCGACTGTCACAAGAAAATTTATTGTGAAAATAGATTAGATTCTGTAGAAAATGTTACAGACACGAAAGATTGTAAAATAATATATCATGCATTAGAATTTTTTTCACAAGGTTAAATACTTCTAATTTGTAGGTCATAACCAAAAGTTTCTTTTTCATTGATAGATCTACAATCATGTGAAGGGGAAACAAGCAGCCTGCTGACATCAGTTGCCTATGGTTTTCACATAACTGAGCTGCACTCTAGCAGATAATGACAAAGGCACCGGTGTTAGGAAGCTAAAAGCTGCACATTGCTGGTTCAGAAACATTTTTGGTTCCATATCAAAAGATGCCTATTGAGAATCAATCAAGTGTGACACAGTTTTCTCTGGTTGTTTGTGCAAACCCACTTGCCTGCAATTTCTGCTGCATGTGGGAACTCCAGGACACTTTAGGTGTCCTAGGTGAACATATATGCAGGAAGTGCTTCCAGTTGCTGGAGCTCGAGCTCAGAGTTTCTGAGCTTAAGGAGCGGCTGGAGTCACTGCAAGACATATGGGAGGCTGAGAATTTCCATTCCAGGAGGTGGTCACATCATAGCCACAGAGAGCTCAGGACAGTAAGTGGGTGGCCATCTGGCAGGGTAGGAAGAGGCAGGCAGTGCCGGAATTCTCTGGGAATGTGGCACTCACTAACCGGGCTTCAGATTCCTGGGGCATTGGGACCAGTTATGGGGCAGGAGTTATCTGTTCAAGATGGATGGGTTGCACCTCAACAGGGCTGGGACCAATGTCCGTAAGACCATAAGAGACCATAAGAGATAGGAGCAGGAGTAGGCCATTCGGCCCCTCGAGCCTGCTCCGCCATTCAATGAGATCATGGCTGATCTGATTTTTACCTCAACTCCATTTTCCTGCTCATTCCCCATATCCTTTGACTCCCTTGCTGATGAAAAATTTGTCTAACTCAGCCTTGAATGTATTCAATGACTCAGCCTCCACAGCTTTTTGGGGTAAAGAATTCCAAAGATTCACGACCCTCTGGGAGAAGAAATTCCTCCTCATTTTCGTCTTAAACAGGCGACCCCTTGTTCTGAGACTATGCCCCCTCATTTTAGATTCCCCCATGAGAGGTAACATCCTCTCAGCATCTACCCTATCGAGTCCCCTCAGAATCTTGTATGTTTCAATAAGATCGCCCCTCAATCTTCTAAACTCCAATGAGTATAGACCCAACCTGTTCAATCTTTCCTCATAAGACAACCCTTCCATACCCAGAATCAACCTAGTGAACCTTCTCTGAACCGCCTCCAATGCAAGTATGTCCTTCCTTAAATAAGGGCATCAGAACTGTACACAGTACTCCAGGTGTGGTCTCACCAGCACCCTGTACAGTTATAGCATGACTTCCCTGCTTTTATACTCCATCCCCCTAGAAATAAAGGCCAATATTCCGTTTGCCTTCCGGAATACCTGCTGCACCTGTATGTTGACTTTTTTGCTTCATGTACGAGGACACCCAGATCCCTCTGTACCGCAGCATTTTGTAGTATTTCTCCATTCAAATAATATTTTGCTTTTTTATTTTTCCTCCCAAAGTGGATGACTTCACATTTTCCCACATTATATTTCATCTGCCAAATTTTTGCCCATTCGCTTAACCTGTCAATATCCCTTTGCAGACACTTTGTGTCCTCATCGCAACTTGCTTTTCCACCTATCTTTGTATCAGCAGCAAATTTGGCCACAAGACACTCTGTTCCTTCATCCAAGTCATTGATGTATATTGTAAATAGTTGAGGCCCCAGCACTGAGCCCTGCGGCACCCCACTAGTTACAGATTGCCATTTTGAAAATGACCCTTTTATCCCGACTCCTTGTTTTCTGTTAGTTAGCCAATCCTCTATCCATGCCAGTATATTACCCCCAACACCATGAACTCTTATCTTGTGCAGTAATCTTTTATGTGGCACCTTATCGAATGCCTTTTGGAAATCCAAATATACTGCATCCATTGGTTCCCCTTTATCCACCCTGCCCTTTACTTCCTCAAAGAACTCTAATAAATTTGTCAGACATAATTTCCCCTTCATGTTGACTCTCCTTGATTGTATTATGAGTCTCCAAATGTCCTGCTACTACTTCCTTAATAATGGATTCTAGCATTTTCCCAATGACAGATGTTAGGCTAACTGGTCTATAGTTACCTGCTTTCTGTCTCACTCTCTTCTTGAATAGGGGTGTTACGTTTGTGGTTTTTCAATCCGCTGGGACCTTTCCAGAATCTAGTGAATTTTGGAAGATTACAACCAATGCATCCACTATCTCTGTAGCCACTTCCTTTAAGACCCTCGGATGCAAGCCATCAGGTCCAAGGGACTTGTCAGCCTTTAGACCCATTAGTTTACCTAGTACTTTTTCTCTAGTGATAGTGATTGTTTTTAGTTCCTCCCTCCCCTTTGCCCCTTGATTTTCTACTATTATTGGTATATTATTAGTGTCTTCTACTGTGAAGACAGATACAAAATATCTGTTCAATTCCTCTGCCATTTCCTTGTTTTCCATTATTATTTCCCCAGTCTCATCCTCTAAGGGACCAATGTTTACTTTAGCTACCCTCTTCCTTTTTATATACGTGTAGAAGCTTTTATTGTCAGTTTTTATATTTCTTGCTAGTTTACTCTCATAATTTATTTTCTCCCTCTTTATTATTCTTTTAGTCATCCTTTGCTGCTTTTTAAAGTTTTCCCAATCTTCAGGCTTCAATCTTTGCCATGTCGTATGCTTTTTCTTTTAACCTGATTCTCTAGATTCAGGAACTGTCCCTCTAGATTGGAAAATTGCACATGTCACTCCACTTTTTAAGAAAGGAGAGAGAGGGAAACCAGGGAATTATAGACCAGTTAGCCTAACATCTGTTGTGGGGAAAATGCTGGAGTCTATAATTAAGGATAGGGTGACTGAACACCTAGAGAATTTTCAGTTAATCAGAGAGACCCAGCATGGATTTGTGAAAGGTAGGTCGTGCCTGACAAACCTGATTGAATTTTTTGGAAGAGGTGACTAAAGTAGTGGACAGGGGCATGCCAATGGATGTTATTTATATGGACTTCCAGAAGGCATTTGATAAAGTCCCACATAAGAGACTGTTAGCTAAGATAGAAACCCCATGGAATCGAGGGAAAAGTACGGACTTGGTTAGGAAGTTGGCTGAGCGAAAGGCGACAGAGAGTCGGGATAATGGGTAGGTACTCACATTGTCAGAATGTGACTAGTGGAGTCCCGCAAGGATCTGTATTGGGGCCTCAATTATTCACAATATTTATTAATGACTTAGATGAAGGCATAGAAAGTCTCATATCTAAGTTTGCCGATGACACAAAGATTGGTGGCATTGTAAGCAGTGTAGATGAAAACATAAAATTACAAAGGGATATTGATAGATTAGGTGAATGGGCAAAACTGTGGCAAATGGAATTCAATGTAGACAAATGTGAGGTCATCCACTTTGGATCAAAAAAGGATAGAACAGGGTACTTTCTAAATGGTAAAAAGTTAAAAACAGTGGATGTCCAAAGGGACTTAGGGGTTCAGGTACAGAGATCATTGAAGTGTCATGAACAGGCGCAGAAAATAATCAAGAAGGCTAATGGAATGCTGGCCTTTATATCTAGAGGACTAGAGTACAAGGGGGGCAGAAGTTATGCTGCAGCTATACAAAACCCTGGTTAGACCGCACCTGGAGTACTGTGAGCAGTTCTGGACACCGCACCTTCAGAAGGACATATTGGCCTTGGAGGGAGTGCAGCGTCGGTTTACTAGAATGATACCCGGACTTCAAGGGTTAGGTTACGAGGAGAGATTACACAAATTGGGGTTGTATTATCTAGAGTTTAGAAGGTTAAGGGGTGATCTGATCGAAGTTAATAAGATATTAAGGGCAACAGATAGGGTGGATAGAGAGAAACTATTTCCACTGGTTGGGGATTCTAGGAGTAGGGGGCACAGCCTAAAAATTAGAGCCAGACCTTTCAGGAGTGAGATTAGAAAACATTTCTACACACAAAGGGTGGTAAAAGTTTTAACTCTCTTCCGCAATTGGCAAATGATACTAGCTCAATTGCTAAATTTAAATCTGAGATAGATAGCTTTTTGGCAACCAAAGGTATTAAGGGTTATGGGCCAAAGGCAGGTATATGGAGTTAGATCACAGATCAGCCATGATCTTATCAAATGGCGGAGCAGGCACGAGGGGCTGAATGGCCTACTCCTGTTCCTATGTTCCTATGATACCATCCTTTACTTCCTTAGTTAGCCATGGTTGGTTCGAGTCATAAAATATCTTGAAATATTTGCCACTGCTTATCCACCATCATACCATCTAATCTGTTTACCCAGTCCACTTTAGCCAATTCCGCCCTCATTCCTTCATAATTGCCCTTATTTAAGTTTAATACAGTAGTTTCAGACCCAAGATCCTCGCTCTCAAACTGGATGTGAAATTCTATCATGTTATGATTACTGCTTCCCAAGGGATCCTTTACTTTGAGATCATTAATTAATCCTGTTTCGTTACCCATTACCCATTACCAGATCTAAAATGGCCTGTTCCCTGGTTGGTTCCCCGACGTATTGGTTTAAGAAACAGTCCCTAATACACTCTGTGACCTCCTCCTCAGGACTATTTTTGCCAATTTGATTTGTCCAATCTATGTGAAAGTTAAAATCGCCCATGATTATTGCATTCGCTTTTTTACAAGCCCCCCTTACTTCCTGATTAATATTTTGCCCTACAGTGTAGCTACTGTTAGGGGACCTATATACTACTCCCACCAGTGATTTCTTCCCCTTGCTATTTCTTACCTCCACCCAAATTGATTCGACATCTTGATCTTCTGAGCTAAGATTATTTCTCACTATTATACCAATTTCATCCTTTATTAACAGAGCTGCCCCACCACCTTTACCTTTTTTCCTATCCTTCCGAAATGTTAAATAACCCTGAATATTTAGCTCCCAACCTTGGTCACCTTGCAACCACGTCTCTGTAATGGCCATGAGGTCATACCCATTTGTTTCTATTTGTGCCGTCAATTCATCTATCTTATTACGAATGCTGCGCGCATTCAGATAAAGAACCTCTAATTTTGTCTTTTTACCATTCTTTCCTACCCCAGCCCCATTTGCTAGTGCACTCTTATGTTTGTACGCTCTGTCCCTTCCTGACACATTCTGTTTATCATTACCCCCATCACTTTCCTGTACTACTTCCTTGTCTTTTCTCTTTATCAATCTAAACTTCGCCCCACCTGAGCCCTCCCCCACCTCTATTTAGTTTAAAGCCTTCTCTACCGCCCTAGTTATTCGGTTTGCCAGAACACTGGTCCCAGCATGGTTCAGGTGAAGCCCGTCCCAATGGAACAGCTCCCTCTTTCCCCAGTACTGGTGCCAGTGCCCCATGAATCGAAACCCACTTCTCCCACACCAATCTTTGAGCAACGCATTCATCTCTCTGATCTGATTTACCCTGTGCCAATTTGCTCGTGGCTCCGGTAATAATCCGGAGATAATCACCTTTGTGGTTCTGCTTTTTAATTTAATCCCTAGCTGCTCAAACTCCCTCAGCAGAACCTCTTTCTTAGTCCTACGTATGTCATTGGTACCTACGTGGACCACGACAACTGGATCCTCCCCCTCCCACTCCAAGTTTCTCTCCAGCCCTGGGGAGATGTCTTTAACCCTGGAACCAGGTAGGCAACACAGCCTTCGGGACTCTCGCTTTTGGCTGCAGAGAACAGTATCTATTCCTCTAACTTTACTGTCACCTACTACAACCACATTCCTTTTTACTCCCCCCACTTGAATGGCCCCCTGAACCACGGTGCCATGGCCAGTTTGCTCATCCTCCCTGCAATCCCTGCACTCGGCCACAAGGGCTGCAAGAACCTCATATCTATTGGACAAGTGCAGAGGCCGAGGCTCCTGCAATGCTACCTCCTGGATCCCCATACCTACCTCACTTGCAGTCACACCCTCCTGTCCCTGACCACGTGCCAATTCTACAGTATTTAGTCTAAGGGGCGTGACTGCCTCCTGGATCAAAGTGTCCAGGTAACTTTCTCCCTCCCTGATGCCTCGCAATGTCTGCAGCTCGGACTCCAGCCCCTCAACTCGGAGCCGAAGTTCCTCGAGCTGCAGACACTTACCGCAGATGTAGTTGCCCTGGACAAAACTATCCAGTAGCTCCCACATATTGCAGCTGCAACACACCTCCTGGCCTGTCATAACTTTTATTTATTTAATTGATTACTGCAATGCCAATCAAATTATTTTTAGGTTGAACCAAGTACTGGCCTTGTTTAATTTACTAAATTAAGTTTAGTTTTTTTTTAAAAAAAGTTTTATGCTATAAGTTACTTAGCACACAGTCCTAAGAAAGAAGAAAACAGAAGAGATACTCACCACCAACCACCTACCTGCCTTACCTGTGATGTCACACTGCAGTTTTGTTTTGTTGTTGCTGTGACCCGCTTTCGGTACGCTCCTCTCTGCTGTCACCCCTTACTGCACCGAATCCCCTCACTCACCAAATTCCCAATTACAGACTCGGTTGAATCCAGACTCCGTCAATAGTTGCCACTCCGTGCTCCCTCACTATCTCCTTGCGGGGAGGTTAACGAGTGCTGTGGGGAAGGTTTAAACTAATTAGGCAGGGAGATGGGCACGAGGATGAAACTGGAGAGGAGAAACAAGGTGCACAGAGGACTGGGAGTGACAAATAGCACTAGAGGAAAGAATAGTTCAGAAATAGGAGGGATCAAACGGGGGGGCAAATGCGAGGCAGTCTAAGATGAGTTTGGAGTGCATGTGCGTAAATGCAGGTAGCGTGGTAAATAAGGTCAGTGAGCTGCAGGCACAAGTCGCCACATGGGACTATGATATAGTGGCAATAACATAAACCTGGCTCAAAGAAGGAGAGAATTGGGAATTTAATATTCCTGGCTACAAGGTATTCGGGAAAGATAGAGAAGGAAAGAAACATGGCAGTATTGATCAAAGAAACTATTATGGCATTGGAAAGTGATGATATAGTTGAGGGGTTAAAGACAGAATCTATTTGGTTAAAATTAAGGAACAATAGAGGAGCTATTACGCTACTGGGTGGCCACCAAATAGTGGGAAGGAGATAGAGGAGCAAATTTAAAGGTAAATGACAGGAAGATACAAGAACTATAGAGGGGGACTTGAATTATCCCAATATAGACTGGGATACTAACAGTGTAAACGGTAAAGTGGGGGAGGAATTACTGAAATGTGTACAAGAGAACTTTCTTGAACAGAGTGTTCCCAGCCAAACTAGGAAGGAAACAGTGCTGGATCTAGTTCTGGGGAATGGAGTGGGGCAGGTGGAGCATGTTTCAGTGTGGAAGCATTTGGGGAACAGTGATCATAATATCATCAGGTTTAGAATAGTTATGGAAGAAGACAAGGAATAATCAAGTATAAAAATACCTAACTGGAGGAGGGCTAATTTCAGTGAATTAAAAAGGGATCTTGCCCTGGTGGATTGGAATCAGAAATTGTTAGGCTAAACACTAATTGAACAATGGGTGGCCTTCAAGGAGGAGTTGGTTCGGGTACAGTGTAGACACATTCCCACGAGGAGGAAAGGAAAGGCATCCAAAGCTAGAGCTCCCTGGATGACTAAAGATATAGAGATTAAAATGAAACACAAAAAGGAGGCTTATGATAAATGTATAGTTCATAATACAGTGGAGAACCAGGCTGAATGTACAGAAAGTACAGAGGAGATCTAAAAAAGGAAATAAGAGGGGCAGAGAGAGAGAGTATGAGAATAGATTAATGGCTAACATAAAAGGGAACTCAAAGTCTTTTATAAACATATAAAGAGTAAAAGGGTAGTCAAAGGAAGGGTGGGACTGATTAGTGACAAAAAAAGAGATCTTCTTGTGGAGGCAGAGGGAATGGCTGAGGTACTAAATGAATACTTCGCATAGGTCGTCACTAGAGAAGAGGATGCTGCCAATGCAGCAATAAAGGAGGAGGTAGTAGTGATATTGGATAGGATAAAAATAAAGAGGAGGTACTTAAAAGATTGGCAGTACTCAAAGTAGAAAAGTCACCCAGTCCAGATGGGATGCATCCAAGGTTACTGAGGGATGTAAGGGTGGAAATTGTGGAGGCTCTGACCACAATCTTCTAATTCTCCTTCTTGGATATGGGAGTGTCAGAGGACTGGAGGATCGCAAATGTTACACCCCTGTTCAAAAAAGGGGAGAGGGATAAACCTGGCAATTACAGGTCAGTCAGCCTAACGTCGGTGGTGGGGAAACCACTGGAGACAATAATCCGGGACAAAATAAAGTGGCACTTAGAAAAGTACAAGCTAAAAAATGAAAGTCAGCACGGATTTGTTAAAGGAAAATTGTGTTTGACTAATCTGATTGAGTTCTTTGATGAAGTAACGGAAAGGGTTGATGAGGGTAGTGTGGTTGATGTTGTGTATATGGAGTTTCAAAAGACATTTGTTAAAGTAACACATAATAGATTTGTTAGCAAAATTAAAGCTAATGGGATTAAAGGGACAGTAGCAGTGTGGAATCAAAATTGGCTAAGGGATAGACAGCAGAGAGTGTGGTGAACGGTCGTTTTTCAGACAGGAGGGAAGTATACAGTGGTGTCCCCAGGGGTCGGTATTAGGACCATTGCTCTTTTTGATATATATTAATGGCCTGGACTTGGGTATACAGGGTATAATTTTAAAGTTTGCAGATGATATGAAACTCAGAAATGTAGTAAATAATGTGGAGGATAGTAACAGACTTCAGGAGGACATAGATAGACTGGTGAAATGGGTCGACACATGGCAGATGAAATTTAATGTTGTGTGAAATGATGCATTTTGGTAGGAAGAATGAGGAGAGGCAATATAAACTAAATGGTACAATTTTAAAGGGGGTGCAGGAACAGAAACACCCAGGGGTGTATGTACACAAATCTTTGAAGGTGGCAGGACAAGTTGAGTAGGCGGTTAAAAAGCATATGGGATCCTGAATTTTATTAATAGACATATTTTTCAGAAAGGTGGCTCTCTTTACATGAAATTTAAATGTTACAAAACTATCTAGAAAGACAGTGGTTGAATTCGGCAGTACCATTATTGTCTCCTTTGATTAGTATTTCTAAAACATAAAACTATTTGTTTTAAATAGAACCATAGAGTTGACAGGACTGATAAAGGCTATTCAGTCCATTGTGCCTGTGCCAACTCTTTGCTAGAGAATCCAAAACTAAACCCACTGCCCCTCTCTCTCTCTCCATAGCCCCGTATCTTCCTCTGCTTCAAATATTTATCCAATTTTCCATTAAAGAATGCAATAGTGTCTGTCTCAACCACTCCCTGCAGCAAAGGATTCCATGTTCTAACAACCCTCTATGCAATCAACTTGAAAAACAAATCACACACCTGAAATTTAATTACAACTATTGTGCGTAGATGTGACACACCATTAGAAACCAAACCCATTTTTGTAACTGATAACTACTGTACATATTATGATGACTCCTGTAACACTTGCATAATCATTAATACCAGTCTAATTACGGATATTTTTAACATACTTTACAACCCACCCTAATTTCATCTAATTATGCCCACTGTTATTGTAATTTTAGAACCTCTTTAAATCTAAACACACACCTAAATATAGTAGGCTATGAAACACCGGTAGGATTTGTATCATAGACTCTGGTAATCAGTTTGTAACATCAGCTATGATTTTCTCTGTAGAACTTTTCCAAACATGCAAAATTGTGCCAACAATTTAATTTTAACTTTTTTTCCTAAAACAACCACATCCTGTGGAGAATCCTGCCATGGCTGCTCCATAGTCCAGTATAGTCACAGCATTATATTGAATGAATCATATAAACCTGCCAGTAAGTTTGCCATTATTTATATCTTGTTTTCTAATATTTAAAAAATCTTGTAACTTTGTTTTCTGTTTATTCTGATGGTATAACCAGGAAAATTACCCAATGGTGAATTGTTTTGGAGTGGAATGACTGTTCCATGGTGTGTTAGTCATGTCTGCCAACTGGATAGATATATCCTATTTATGTCAGAAGACGCATTGTTCAGCTCATTAGCTGGCATATAATATGCAAACGTACCTGCACTGTTTTTGAAATATATATACACATATATAGCTCAGAACTGTTAATTTAATAAATAAAATAATGGGATCAATTTTAGTCTTGGCTGTTGGAACGTGGCAATTTTGGCTGTATGAGTCCATAAACACTGAATTCAGTTTGGTTTGTGGGTTCAGCTGAACTTACATATTGTGAGCAAGTTGTAGGTATCTAAGATTGTCAGCTCGTCCTTGGGGATGGGAAATTGTGTGCTGCTCAGGACTCAAAAATCTGCAGCATCTTAAAGGGAGTTTGGTGTTTTTTGGTCAAAGGAGGAAAGAAACGTGTAGTGACTTTGCTGACATGTCATCAGGCAGTCATGGGAGTGGCAGTGCACTCCACTTTTCTGAAAGTGCTGTGGAAATGTTATTGCAGCAAGTGTGGCAGAGGAAAGAGGTCCCTTTCCTTAGGGGTAGTCCACAGAGAGTTGTGTAAGATCCTTGGCAGGAGGTAACCACCGCATTGTTCCAAGGAATTGGTCACCCTCTTAATATCTCCTTTGTTGGCTCAGAGTCCATTTTCCTTATGCCTCTGTGAAGCACTTTGGGATGATTTTCTATGTTAAAGGTGCTATATAAATGCAAGTTGTTATCGTTATATGGTGGCTCTTGACTTGGGGCAGGTGCATTTCCTTTAGGAGAAAATAGTGGATTCTGGAATCCATCTTGTGTGGGCTTGAGTAGAAAGTGCATTCCTTCTCTGTGGAGTGCATGGCTCGCTGTACATTAACCAAGCCTAGGTCATTGTATTGCTCTTGGATTGTTCTGGTCACCTGATCTATGCTTCTGCATTTGCTGGGAGCCTGTGCAGCTAGGGATGGAGGGCATGGTTTAGATCTGCTCCTACCATCCGTGTACCTTCCTTTTGGGAGGGTGACTGAAAGGAATGTCGCTGTGGAGAATGTCAGGGAATCAATATTTGAGCATTATGATTATTTAACCAGTTATCTGGATGCAGCCACCACCTTCGCCCGGGATGGTCTTCTCCAGGGTGAAGAGGTAGTGCTTGTTGATTGGAATGGCTACCTTCTGCTCTTGGTTGAGTAGGAGGCTCCTTTGACCCACCCTTTGTGATCTTGGAATGCTCTGGAGGGGGGAAGGGACACTGAAGTGGGTCTCCTGCAGGAACGCCATGTCTATTTGTTGTTCTTTGAGGTAGGTCAAGATTTTTTTCTCTTTAATTGGATAGTTAAGTACCTTGACATTCAGCCAGATAATCTTAGGTTCAACATGGTGGGATTAGGTTGGTGTGTGTGGGACCACGGTTGTCCACTGGTAAGAGATATGCCTCTGTAGGTCTATTGGGTGCAAGCATTGCCCATTCACTTCCCACGCTGTTGTGTCTCCATGCCCTGAGGGTATCTTTCTCCTAGGATCCTTTGTTGCTAGTTCGATGAGTTTAGCCAACTACAAGAAATTCTGTAACTAATGTACTTTGTATTCAGGTAAGTTGTACATAAGGACATAAAACTGCAACTGCCTAAAATAAGCATTGCAAGATATACACTCATTCAATGTGTACTGTTCTTCTCCTTGGAGAAGGCGGCTGCTTATATAGTTTACTGTTAATTTGAAGTCATTTTTGCTTAAAAAATCTAATCATCCAGTAGTTTGAATGAAGCAATTTAAATTGCTCAAAAAAATTAAGTGTTAGCTTGGTTCAGTGGTTGCACCCTGGCAAGCCCCACTCCAGGATTAAGCACATAATCTAGGCTGACACTTCAGTGCACTAATGAGAACATTCTTCACTGTTGGAGGTGTTGTCTTTTAGGTAAGATCCTCAGGTGGACATAAAAGATCCCATTGTCCTATTTGAAGAATAGCATGGATATTGTCCCAGTGTCCTGGCCAACCAACAGCATCAAAACAGATTATCTGGCCAGTTATCTCATTACTGGTTGTGGGACCTTGCTGTTTGCAAAATGACTCCCATGTTTGTCTACATCATAACAGGGATTACACTTCAAAAGCAATTAATTCTGAAAGCTGCTATATAAATGCTCAAACAAAATATAATTTTAATAGCTTCAAATTAAGTTGAATAAACTATACCAGAAGATACCAAGGCCAAATGGGAAGTGGGGGGTGTGGCGGCAGGAAGATGCATCAAGTTCAACCAATCGCTCAATCACTTCAAGGAGGTCATGATATAAGTCACTGGAAGGGAAGCAATACATGTTGTCGATAACATGCTAGCTGGAAGAAGGGAACACACTCCTGGTTTGTACAACAATAATAGTGACAATGACAACACCAACAACATGCATTTATATAGTGCCGTTGATATAGAAAAACATACCAAGGTACTTCATGGAGATAGAATCAGAAATAAATGGATGCTGAGCCAAAGGAGGAGATTTTAGGAGGGGTGACCAAAAGCTTGGTCAAAAAGGTGGGTTTTCAGGAGGAGGGGGAGGTGGAGAGGCAGAGAGGCTTAGGTATAGAATCGGGCCGACAAATGAAAATGTGCTGCAGCAGAACTGAAGCAATAAGTCTGGTGTATTGCAAAATGTGTTGTCTGTGAAGCAACAACATGCTTATTTATCATGCTATCACTTCTGTTCTCACCAGCCTCATCAACTCCACATCCCCCAATGCATCGAATTTAAAATCCTTGTTCTTATCAACAAGTCTCGCCACAGACTCGCCCCTCCCTATTGCAGCAACCTCTTCCAGTCTTATGTGTCAGCCATAACCCTCCGCATGTACCTGGAACAGGTAAGAATTTGATGATTTAAAGCCGGAGGTCCAAATTTTGTCTTTGTGGGCTGCATGGCCATGTGCGATGGAGCCTTCTTTTTTTTTTTATTCGTTCACGGGATGTGGGCGTCGCTGGCAAGGCCGGCATTTATTGCCCATCCCTAATTGCCCTTGAGAAGGTGGTGGTGAGCCGCCTTCTTGAACCGCTGCAGTCCGTGTGGTGACGGTTCTCCCACAGTGCTGTTAGGAAGGGAGTTCCAGGATTATGACCCAGCGACAATGAAGGAACGGCGATATATTTCCAAGTCGGGATGGTGTGTGACTTGGAGGGGAACGTGCAGGTGGTGTTGTTCCCATGTGCCTGCTGCCCTTGTCCTTCTAAGTGGTAGAGGTCGCGGGTTTGGGAGGTGCTGTCGAAGAAGCCTTGGCGAGTTGCTGCAGTGCATCCTGTGGATGGTGCACACTGCAGCCACAGTGCGCCGGTGGTGAAGGGAGTGAATGTTTAGGGTGGTGGATGGGGTGCCAATCAAGCGGGCTGTTTTATCTTGGATGGTGTCGAGCTTCTTGAGTGTTGTTGGAGCTGCACTCATCCAGGCAAGTGGAGAGTATTCCATCACACTCCTGACTTGTGCCTTGTAGATGGTGGAAAGGCTTTGGGGAGTCAGGAGGTGAGTCAGGAGGTGAGTCACTCGCCGCAGAATACCAAGCCTCTGACCTGCTCTCGTAGCCACAGTATTTATATGGCTGGTCCAGTTAAGTTTCTGGTCAATGGTGACCCCCAGGATGTTGATGGTGGGGGATTCGGCGATGGTAATGCCGTTGAATATCAAGGGGAGGTGGTTAGACTCTTTCTTGTTGGAGATGGTCATTGCCTGGCACTTATCTGGCGCGAATGTTACTTGCCACTTATCAGCCCAAGCCTGGATGTTGTCCAGGTCTTGCTGCATGCGGGCTCGGACTGCTTCATTATCTGAGGGGTTGCGAATGGAACTGAACACTGTGCAGTCATCAGCGAACATCCCCATTTCTGACCTTATGATGGAGGGAAGGTCATTGATGAAGCAGCTGAAGATGGTTGGGCCCAGGACACTGCCCTGAGGAACTCCTGCAGCAATGCCCTGGGGCTGAGATGCTTGGCCTCCAACAACCACTACCATCTTCCTTTGTGCTAGGTATGACTCCAGCCACTGGAGAGTTTTCCCCCTGATTCCCATTGACTTCAATTTTACTAGGGCTCCTTGGTGCCACACTCGGTCAAATGCTGCCTTGATGTCAAGGGCAGTCACTCTCACCTCACCTCTGGAATTCAGCTCTTTTGTCCATGTTTGGACCAAGGCTGTAATGAGGTCTGGAGCCGAGTGGTCCTGGCGGAACCGGAACTGAGCATCGGTGAGCAGGTTATTGGTGAGTAAGTGCCGCTTGATAGCACTGTCGACGACACCTTCCATCACTTTGCTGATGATTGAGAGTAGACTGATGGGGCGGTAATTGGCCGGATTAGATTTGTCCTGCTTTTTGTGGACAGGACATACCTGGGCAATTTTCCACATTGTCGGGTGGATGCCAGTGTTGTAGCTGTACTGGAACAGCTTGGCTAGAGGCGCAGCTAGTTCTGGAGCACAAGTCTTCAGCACTACAGCTGGGATGTTGTCGGGGCCCATAGCCTTTGCTGTATCCAGTGCACTCAGCCGTTTCTTGATATCACGTGGAGTGAATCGAATTGGCCGAAGACTGGCTTCCGTGATGGTGGGGATATCGGGAGGAGGCTGAGATGGATTATCCACTCGGCACTTCTGGCTGAAGATGGTTGCAAACGCTTCAGCCTTGTCTTTTGCACTCACGTGCTGGACTCCGTCATCGTTGAGAATGGGGATGTTTGCAGAGCCTCCTCCTCCCGTTAGTTGTTTAATTGTCCACCACCATTCACGACTGGATGTGGCAGGACTGCAGAGCTTTGATCTGATCCGTTGGTTGTGGAATCGCTTAGCTCTGTCTATAGCATGTTGCTTCCGCTGTTTAGCATGCATGTAGTCCTGAGTTGCAGCTTCACCAGGTTGGCACCTCATTTTTAGGTACGCCTGGTGCTGCTCCTGGCATGCTCTTCTACACTCCTCATTGAACCAGGGTTGATCCCCTGGCTTGTTGGTAATGGTAGAGTGAGGAATATGCCGGGCCATGAGGTTACAGATTGTGCTGGAATACAATTCTGCTGCTGCTGATGGCCCACAGCACCTCATGGATGCCCAGTTTTGAGCTGCTAGATCTGTTCTGAATCTATCCCATTTAGCACGGTGGTAGTGCCACACAACACGTTGGATGGTGTCCTCAGTGCGAAGACGGGATTTCATCTCCACGAGGACTGTGCGGTGGTCACTCCTACCAATACTGTCATGGACAGATGCATTTGCGACAGGTAGATTGGTGAGGACGAGGTCAAGTAAGTTTTTCCCTCGTGTTGGTTCGCTCACCACCTGCCGCAGGCCCACTCGGCCAGCTCGGTCAGTAGTGGTGCTACCGAGCCACTCTTGGTGATGGACATTGAAGTCCCCCACCCAGAGTACATTTTGTGCCCTTGCTACCCTCAGTGCTTCCTCCAAGTGGTGCTCAACATGGAGGAGGACTGATTCATCAGCTGAGGGAGGATGGTAGGTGGTAATCAGCAGGAGGTTTCCTTGCCCATGTTTGACCTGATGCCATGAGATTTCATGGGGTCCAGAGTCAATGTTGAGGACTCCCAGGGCCACTCCCTCCTGATTGTATATCACTGTACCGCCACCTCTGGTGGGTCTGTCCTGCCGGTGGGACAGGACATACCCAGGGATGGTGATGGAAGAGTCTGGGACGTTGGCTGAAAGATATGATTCTGTGAGTATGGCTATGTCAGCTCACCCAATTTTGGCACAAGTCCCCAGATGTTAGTAAGGAGGACCTTGCAGGGTCGACTGGGCTTGGTGTTTTGCCGTTGTCGTGTCCGGTGCCTAGTGGTCCGATGCCAGGTGGTCCGTCCGGTTTTATTCTTATTATGACTTTTCGTAGCGAGATTTTACAACTGAGTGGCTTGCTGGGCCATTTCAGAGGGCAATTAAGAATCAACCACATTGTTGTGGGTCTGGAGTCACATATAGGCCAGACCGGGTAAGGGCGGCAGGCTTCCTTCCCTAAAGGACATTAGTGAACCAGATGGGTTTTTACGACAATCCGGTAGTTTCATGGCCATCATTACTGATACTAGTATTTTAATTCCAGATTTTTATTTCATTAATTGAATTTTAATGAATTAATTGAATTTAAATTCGCCAGCTGCCATGGCGGGATTTGAACTCATGACTCTGGATTTTAGTCCAGGTCTCTGGATTACTAGCCCAGTAACATAACCACTATGCTACCGTACCCGTATAACATATAACATTTAAATTCATGTTCCCATTAATTTGAATATATCTCAGATTTCTGATGCTAACAGATCTTGGTATTGTTTCAGGATTTATCCACGAGTAAGGCACCAACAATGAAAGCAGCCCTTTCCAACCTCCAGGGCCACAAAATTAAACAATAAAAAATATATGAACAATCAGAATTCAATTGCCTAGGATTCAAGGGCTGGATTGCCAGGGCTTGGGGGATGCATGTTGCCCTAAGACTGCAGGTTGGACACTAGAGAACCATTAAATCTTGATTGAGATGATGTAACTTTCACTGATGGAGTAAAAAGTGATTGAACTCTTGCCCTAAAAACTAAATATGGATGAATTAGAACATAAGAAATAGTAGCAGGAGTAGGCCATACGGCCCCTCGAGCCTGTCCGCCATTCAATCAGATCATGCCTGATCTTTGACCTCAACTCCACTTTCCTGCCCTATCCCCATATCCCTTGATTCCCTTAGTGTCCAAATATCCATCGATCTCAGTCTTGAATATACCTAATGACTGAGCATCCACAGCCCTCTGGGGTAGAAAATTCCAAAGATTCACAATCTTCTGAGTGAAGAAACTTTTCCTCATCTCAGTCCTAAATGGCTGACCCCTTATCTTGTGACTATGACCACTAGTTCTAGACTCTCCAGCTAGGGGACACAGCCTCTCAGCATTTACCCTGTCAAGCCCTCTAAGAATTTTACACATTTCAATGAGATCACCTCTCATCCTTCTAAACTCCAGAGAATATAGCTGTTCAGGACAGTGTACTTTTGGGGTCCATGTTTGGTCCCATCTGCTTCACAGTCTACATGCTACCCCATGTCAACATCATCAGAAGTATGGGTTCATCTTCCATATGTATACTGACAATAACCAGCTCTTCCGTCTGTCTCCAAAAGTTGTTGCTTCACTCTTTTGGGTAGTGGCAGGAGGCAAAAAGGAGGTCCAACGTCAAGATGGGAATAAGCCAAAATTTCAGTCTGCAAGCATGACCCTGACCTTCCGGTCGCTTGCCATTTTAATTTCCCATCCCACTCCCACTTTAATTTCCCATCCCACTGTCCTCGGCCTCCTAAACTGTTCCAATGCAGCTCAACGGAAGTTTGAGGAACAGCACCTCATTTTTTGGTTAGGCACTTTACAATCTTTCACACTCAACATTGATTTAAATAACTTCAGATCATAACCACTGCTCCCATTTTTTCAGACAACTGTTGCTGGTAATGGTTCTGCTGTTGCCGCTTAATGCTTCTCTAGAGCCATCTTGTGTTTCTTTATGTGTCCCTTTTCCACTCCCATTGCCTTACACCAACATCCCTTTTTCCATTTAATCACTCCTGCCCCTCACCCTATCACAGACCTTCCCTTTTGTTCTTTCCTCCCCCCCCTCCCCTTTCCCTGGCTCTGTACTTGCTTAAAAACTATTAAATCTTTAACTTCTTCCAGTTCTGACGAAAGGTCATCGACTTGAAACGTTAACTATGTTTCTTTATCCACAGATGCTGCCTGACCTGCTGAATATTTCCAGCATTTTCTGTTTTTATTTCAGATTTGCAGCATCCACAGTACTTTACTTTTGTTTTAGACAAATACAAGTTGTTCCGTCTCTGGCTTCAAATTTATTAGCCTCCTCAACTGCTACCTCAGGCTGTCAGAAGGTGTGAAACCTTGATTTATTGCTTGACTCTGAGCTCATGTTTCTTTCCCCACATCTGCTGTTACCAAGACCGCTTTCTTTCACTTCTGGATATTTGCTGTTTCTGCCCTGCCGCTGATGATCCCCCCCCCTAGTCCATGATTTCATCTAGTCAGCGCCCCCCTCCCCACTTTCTCCACAAGCTTCAACATTCAATGTTGCACTCCATGTCCTCGCCGGTACGGTTGTCAGCTACTGCCACAAACAGCACACGCCATTAACCAGTATTTCAAATTCGTTGCTATCCAAAATTGCGATGTGAGTTATTTCCAGTGTTTACTGTAATCCATATACACACAGAGTATTAAAAATACTCTCATTCACTCTAATTCTGACAGCACCTGTCTTCCTATAGATGGCACCGTTTGAGGTTTAGTAAAACAGCGCTCCCCATCGTTTTGTGGGAAGACGTCCTCCAGGTATGGGCGCCCTCTCCGGCGGAGGCCTGTACTGACCAGGCGTCGCCTCTCCCTCCCTCTCCTCCCCTCCCATTTCTTCCACTTTTCTTCGGTTGTCCTTCACGCAATGACGTCAGGTACCGGAAGGTCAGAGGCTGCGAACGGAAGTGAGTGCTGGAGCCCTCCGCCATTGTGTGTGAGAGAGATAATAATCGTACATTTACAGACACGTACACACATACACTCGCTGCCGCCTCAACAAATACAGGCGGCCAGAGAGACAAGCGCCAAGGGAAACTTACCGACCGACAGACAGACCGACCGCGGCGCGCTCCTCCGCCGCCTCCTCCTGGGATTTACCGTCACTAGCTCGGGCCGCTGCACGATCCGCTGGGAGCACGATTTTTAAAAAAAAAAATCCGCCGGAGCCTGAGGCCGAGGCCGAGCCCCTGCCTGCTGTTCTTTAATGAAGAATGTCTGCTACCAGCGTGGATCAGGTAATATGCTGACTGTCAGCCGGGGAGCGAGTGCCCGAGTCCGGGCCGCCGCCGCCTCCTCCTCCTCGCAGGCCACGACTCGTTCTCTCTCTCTCACAGACATTTCCTGTCGCTTGCAATGTTATAAACAAGGTTTATTTATTTATTATTTTATTTTTTAAGTACTTGTTAATATTCAATTCCGAATTCCATAAGGTACTGACAGGTGTTTTCTTCTTTTTTGTGTTTTTTTTTGTTTTGTTTTCTTTTGTTTTTTGCTTTAAACACGATACTACATCAGAGACCGAAAGGACAGGGAAGTAAAGGTGAGTTTGTCCGTTACTCATTCTGTTGACTTCATACAGACTGGGTGTTTTGACTTTTTTAGTATTTTTTTTGTTTTGCTAGAGAGTGTTTTAACTTGAAGATTTTCCTAACCTCAACATGAACTCATCAAATCAAACTTTGGAAACTTAATATTTTCTCCACTTCTCAAAGTGAACCTATCAAACCAATTGTAGGACATGACTTCTAACTTTTGGGGCAATTTCCCTACGGGGCAAATTAGCTTCCAGGTTTTACTTGACTGAATCAAACTTTAGGTTACCTTGATCTTCTACATATGAATCTGATTGGTTTTGTTAATATGAAATTAATCAGCCTGAATGATGCTTTACTACTATTTACTTGATTGCGCTTTAAGTGTTAACTTCAAATTTTTTTGAAATGAGAGTTACTTTTTTTGGATTTTCTCCTTTGTTTCAAAGCCTGAAAGTGAAATTGTGAAATAAATACTGCAATATTGATTTGACATATTGTGTTAATGTGAATAGCCTGAGGTCATGATATTTGCTCCTGAAAACAGCACATACTTGATTTAAAAATAATAAATTTACTCAGTTGAACAAATTTCACTTATGAGCTACTTACCACATTTGGCTACTGGCTTAACATCTTAGAGGCACCATGTCAATAACTTAAAGTATAGGGTCATGTTGAAAAGATACTGTTAATGAAAAATTGCATAGTCAACCTTTGTGTTTATTTGCAAACACACATACTAATGAACTTTTTAGATACTCAATTTGTAAAATATATAATTGAAATACTGACAACCCAGAGACATGAAAAACAGCTTTTTTGTTGCTAGTCTTTCAATGCTGACCTGTCTTCAGTTATTAATTACACCATATTGGGCTGTATAAAATTTACAGTAGTAGTTACTGTTGCCCATGTTCACTGGTGGATCACTGTCTTCTCCTCATTGACATTCTGCCTCCAACTGAAAATGAGTCTGCAATGGAATTAATTATTTTAGAATTGTAAAATGTTTGTCTACAATTTTCCTAGGAAAATCCAGTGCTCCCTCTGTCTGTTGTTTAATGAGAAGTATATAAGAATGTACCAAGATCTGACTTCACTTCCTGTTTGTGCCCATTTGCTCAGCCCAGCTAATTGTAAAGTGCATTGTTTACTGTTGATGGGATCGCAAGTGGTTGACATTCGGATGCAAAGTTGGTAGTCTGATTTCAAACTGCAGGGAGCCCTCAAAACTTTCATCTCCGTTTTTGAGGTTCTTAAATTGGCCACCATATGGACTGCCACATGGAAGTAAAATGTTTGATCTCCGGTGTGGAGGAGAGCTGACATTGTTTGACTCATCATATGGCCACTTGATCTGAGAGTTATATGTAGCAGAAGCAAAATCTGCAGCTCAGACAATCTTGTCCTTCCAGTTGAAGGAAGCTGTTTGATGGTGGAGAAAGGAAAATAATATATAATTTAATTTTATATAGTGTCTTCTGAGAAAACAGTTGTGACCTGCATTATTGATTATTTGTTGAGCATTGGATTTCTTAGTCATTAACTGCAGGTTTCTTATTAAACCTGTAGTACTGACATTAATTGTTCATCCTCTTATTAGTGCACACCAAGCACTTGAGGTCTAATAATGGTTAATGTCTGCACAAAAACTGATCAAAAACAGAATTAATCCTAATTCCAACAAAATGGAAATCAGCTATTCATCCATAGGTATAACATGAAAATGGTATGTCTAGCGTAGTGTTGTTCAATAAAAATTGATGATCCGCCACAGGTGTGGTTATGATGACATTGTTTTAGCCACGTGCACTAATTTTAGTAGAAAACACTTTACGTACACAGTACAGGTAAATGTGCTGCACGTAAGTAAATATCTCTCTCACACACACACACACACACACACACACACACACACACACAGCGTGCAAACTTATACCATTCAGTAACCAAGGAAATAAAGCACTCAACAATCAAACAAAACACTTGCACGCTCTGCTTTTCGTCTTAACGTTTTACCAATGCATGCACAAAAATGTTAAAGTAAACATGTATATGCCATGTGAATATAAATATTGAGATCACATGCCCAACGACTGTTTGTTACTCATTTTTTATTTACTAATCAGAAATACAATTAGCAACATGTGGCTAATGTATTGGACAACACTGTTCTAGTGAATATTTCCTGGCTGTCATGCTTCCAGTCCTGCACTTAAAATTTTGTGTGCCCCTTCAAAGAGAAGTATGTAGAAATAAAGTAACTCACTGGAACCTGAATGGCTGCAGCTTCTTAATTGATATCTGTATGAACTCTGTTCATGTATCAATAGCAGCTTCTTAGTTGGTTGCTCTGAGCCAATTCAGTGTTTAATTAAGTGATTACATTTTGTAGGCTTAGAGATAATCATTTACACTTTACTAGAACAATGCACAATATTCATTACATGGTATAATACTTTTGACCTTATAAAATAGCACATCTTTTGATTTACTGTAAGCAAGATTGTTGTTTGTACATATGTACAAACTTCCTGTCTGTCACACTTAGTCACACATACGCCAGTGCAAATTTCCATGTCACACGAGGTTTAAAAAATAAAGAACGGCAGTCATCTAAAGTGCAGACAAACTCTCCAGCTAACAATCTACCAGAGCCATGATGTCTCCAGCTCTAAATTGACCAGAGTATGAAGTCACCCAGTTATTACTTAACATCAGTTAGCCTTTGTGCATACACCTATATTTGAATTGTGCATTACATGGTGTAATCCTGTCCTTTTTGTAAATCATTTGACTTACTGTTAGCGTTACCATGGGGGATTCTTTAATTTTAATAAAAACAATATAGCAATGCATGGACTTATAGATGAAAAACAATAGCTTTTTTTCTTTTTAAAAAATAATTTATGCTGGGCACTTCTGACCTGGAGCTGAAATTGACCAACACTTTTACAATTTGCAAAATTACCTGACCAAACAACAATGAAATGAGTGACCTGAGTTTGTATTTACTTAACAATTAGACTTTGTTACCCAAAAGGGACACATCACTACCATAGCAGAATAATACATTGATTTATTTCATGGTGTAAAACTCCTGTCCTTTATAAAGCCAAATATCCAACTTAACATGAGCAATGCCTCAGGAGATCTGCTAGTATTATATTAAAAAATTCATGTCAGCATATGCATATGCTGCCCTTTGTTACAGATGCAAACAGTCTTAAAATGCTGAGTTTTTCAGAGTTGCACATTCCAATCTACAGTTCCCTGAACAAATAATAATTAAAATCTGACCTCAGGCTGTGTTTACTTGTACAATTAGACTTTTTTGGCCTTAAAGTTGCACCTTAAGAGCAGAATTAGACTTGTGTTTAACCATCCTGAGTCTTTCTTTGGGTATTGTAGTAATGCAGCCTTTTTTTTCTAAACAATGATCTGCAACTTACAAACTACATAATTGTAAACAATTTTACAACACCAAGTTATAGTCCAGCAATTTTATTTTGGTTAGGTAAGGTTCAATTTTATTTTGGTTAGGTATAGTCCACCAATAAAATTGCTGGACTATAACTTGGTGTTGTAAAATTGTTTACAATTGTCAACCCCAGTCCATCACCGGCATCTCCACATCAAACTACATAATGTTCAAGTCAAGGGTACTATATAGGTTGATGTGTCCTGGAACTGCAAGTTAATAAATCTACTTGCATTTCATGAAACACCTGTCCTTTTCACCAGTGATCCTGTTTTATACTGGCAATCTTAAATTTTATTATTTTTGAAGGTGACTGCATTGTTTTAAAGAACATTTTCTGATGGAATGTTTTTAATTACAGTTCAGAACGGTTCGATGCATCAAAAAGACGCAGTGAACGATGATGATTTTGAACCTTACCTAACCAGCCAGACGAATCAGGTAAGTAACTTTAATCTTCAAAGAATGGGCCATAATTTGCTGTAGCAGAGCTTCTAAGGGTGTCTGACATTAGTTAGACTTGCCCTTGCACGTTTAGGTTTTTAAAGTTTTTATATGGCAAGTTGCTGAAAGTGCGAGCTGATGTTGCAGTGAGGAAAAGCAGGCATCTACATAAGAAATAGGAGCAGGAGTAGGTCATACGGCCCCTCGAGCCTGCTGCGCCATTCAATCAGATCATGGCTGATCTTCGACCTTGACTCCACTTTCTCGCCCGATCCCCATATTCCTTGGTTCCCCGAGAGTCCAAAAACCTATCCATCTCAGCCTTGAATATATTCAGTGACTCAGCATCTACAGCCCTCTGGGGTACAGAATTCCAAAGATTCACAACCCTCTGTATGAAGAAATTCCTCCTCATCTCAGTCTTGAGTGGTCAATCCCTTATCCTGCGACTATGCCCCCTAGTTCAAGACTCCAGTCAGGGGAAACAATCTCTCAGCGTCCACCCCGTCAAGCCCCCTAATAATCTTATGTTTCAATGAGATCACCTCTCGTTCTTCTAAACTCCAGAGAGTATAGGCCCATTCTACTCAACCTCTCTTCAAAGGACAACACTCTCATCCCAGAAATTAATTTAGTAAACCTTCATTGTACTGCCTCCAAGGCAAGTATATCCTTCCTTAGATAGGGAGACCAAAACTGTATGCAGTGCTCCAGCTGAGGTCTCACTAAAGTCCTGTACAATTGTCATAAGACTTCCTTACTCTTGTATTCCAGCCCCCTTGCAATAAAGGCCAACATGCCATTTACTTTCCTAATTGCCTGCTGTACCTGCAAACTAACTTTTTGTGTTTCTTGTATGAGGACACACACGTCTCTCTGAACACCAACATTTAATTGTTTCTCACCATTTAAAAAGTATTCTGTTTTTCTATCTTCCAACATTCCCCCACATTATACTCCATCTGCCACCTTCTTGCCCACTCGCTTAATCTGTCTGTATCGCTTTGCAGACTCTATACTCCTCAAAGATTACTTTCCCACCTAGCTTTATTTCGTTAGCTAACTTGGATACATTACACATTACCTTCATCTGAGTCATTAATGTAGATTTAAATAGCTGAGGCCTAAGCACCGATCCTTGCGGCACCCCACTAGTTACAACCTGCCAACCTGAGAATGACCCGTTTATCCCTGCTCTCTGTTTTCTGTCCTTTAACCAATCCTCTATCTATGCTACAATATATTATCCCTAACCCCATGAGCCCTTACCTTGCATAACAACCTTTTATGTGGCACCTTATCGAATGCCTTTTGAAAATCCAAATATCCATTGGTTCCCTTTTATCTACCCTGCTAGTTACATCCTCAAAAAACTCTAATAAATTTGTCAAACATGATTTCCCTTTCATAAAACCATGTTGACTCTGCCTGATCATATTCTGATTTTCTAAATGCCCTGTTACCACTTCCTTAATAATGGGTTCTAGCATTTTCCTGCCCACCGATGTCAGGCTAACTGGCCTATAGTTCCCTGTTTTCTCTCTCCCTCCCTTCTTGAATAGCGGGGTAACATTTGCTACCTTCCAGTCCACTGGGACCGTTCCAGAATCTAGGGAATTTTGGAGGATCATGACCAATGCATCCACTATCTCTGCAGCCACCTCTTAGAACAGTAGGATGTAGGCCATCAGGTCCAGGGGATTTATCAGCTTTTAGTCCCATTAGTTTGTCCAGTACTTTATATCTGGTGATATTAATTGTTTTAAGTTCCTCCCTCTCATTTGCCCCTTGGTTCCCCACTATTTTTGGTATGCTGGGATCTGGGATCTGAATGAACAGGGCAAGCAACTATGTATCTCCTTAACCAATCAGCTTGAAGGATTGTGAAATTAACAGTGCAAGGACTGAGAGGAAATGTGAATTCATTGTCAAATCAGGTACAGAAAGAGAAATAAAAAGGGAAAGTAGATTGGATTGAGAGAGAGAAAAAAGAGACAAAAGGAAAGTAATTTTTTTTTAAAATTGACAGTTTTAAAATTTCCAACAACAATTAAAACCTGAAGGAAGGAGACTCCACACTTGTAATAGTTAATTTTCTGTGCCAGAGATGGTGATTGGCAGTACTTAACACTTGTTAAAAGAGTGCTTGGACTCGAAATGACGACTTAATTTTCTGTGGCGAGTTTAGTTCATATCTACCATGCAAACAGAGCAACTTCATGGCATTCAGTGCATTTCAGTGGTGAGGCATACAGCGAGATGCAGTTTTCACGAAGCTAACAGCGCAACTGGGACAGCAACTTTTGGACATTCGTGTTTACCCGCACATCTGCCTCTCGCCTGAAGTTGCTGCACCATTTGCGCATAAATAACAGCAAGCACCATTAGCCTCACCGTTATTTTGACAGCAAAATTACACATTGGAAGGATTTTATTTCCATGCTTTTTCTTTCTTTGTGTCCCAATTGCCAAAGAGTGATGTAAAATTACTATACTAAATGCAAAGTAATAAAGCTGCTTTTGTGAGTTACAGTTCCCATGCTTTAAGTAGAGGATAGTAACAGGAATTATATTTTTGTTCACTAAGGACAAAGCATACTGTCCACTTATTCTGCAAGATCTTGCCTTATTTTCTTATGTTTAGTTTATATTATATAGCACTCTTCAAGCAGAATCTGCTCAGTTTATATAGCAAGGCATATTCTGCAGCAGGTAGTAACACAAAACAAGTTGTATGACAGTTATAATAGTGACTTTTGATCCTGGAGAAAGACCATTAAGGCAAACAATGTGGAAGCAGCTGGGCTAGGTGCACAGCTTGTCTACAACTAGAGTGGTCAGTGGCCAGTAAGAGCTGCTGCTGGCAGCAGCTGTGTATGTTGCTGTACTAGCTCTGCTGTCCACATGGTGCGTGGAAAATGTATCTTGAAGTCCATCTCTGCACCACCTCTCTTGCTTTTCATTGCTGTTGTTGAAATTGGTGCTGTTGGTGGCAGCACTGCTGTAAGGTTAGCACAGCAGCATTTTAAGCACTGGTTATAACTGGCAATTAAATCACTTCAATACTAAGGCATTTGACCGAAGTTAATGCTTGTGGATTTGGGAATAGATCAAAAGAAAGCAAATCCAAAGTACAGATGGGAATTTCTAGCTATGAATTATCGTTGGTGCCCTAAAGATAGAAGGTTCTTGGGTGAGATGCTGGACAGCAGGCATGGAGAACCTCCAGGAGAAGGAGAATTGAGAACTGACCTGAAAATAAATGGTTTTTCTGTCTTAAAATCTAAAGTTAGGAGCAACTTAGTCCATTTTCAAATATTCATTACATCCTCCATCAAAGTTGATTTTTTTTTAAAGAAAGAACTTGCATTTATATAGCACCTTTCAAATTATCATGTCCCAAAACACTTCAAAAGTACTTCATTGGATTATGAAGTGCAATCCCCATTGGTGACTGAAAGCAGTGTGGCTGCCTGAAAGGACTTAATGATAAGTATTCACACTTTTTAAGGAGACGTGAACAGCTGCTTGAACTGCTCAAAGTAGTCAATGTACTTAATAAGGTTTAAGTGGCACCTTTGTAATTGACGCCTATGGTAACATCAAATAGTTAGCACCGTTTGTCCGATATAGGCGGCTGTCTGGGATAAGCGGGAACGGTATAAGTGGTGAGGACTGTACCTGAAATGTTAGTTAATGACATCTCTAACTACTTAGAATTAATTTTCTGATCTTGAATCTGTTAATTGAATTCATCAATAGGGAAAACTAGGGTCAGAGTGGAATTATAATTGAGATAGTATCGCTGGATTGAGTGGAAAATGTGGCTGAGGTTGGCAAGAGCTGTGGTGTTGCAGCAATGCAAGTGATGAGTGGAATATCAACAACAACTTGCGTTTATATAGCGCTTTTAACATAGTAAAAACATCCCACGAAGCTTCACAGGAGCATTATCGGACAAAATTTGACAACGAGCCATATGAGATATTGGGATAAGTGGCCAAAAGCTTGGTCAAAGGTAGGTTTTAAGGAGTGACTTAAATGAGGAGAGAGAGAGAGAGAGACATGAGAGGTTTAGGGAGGGAATTCCATAGCCTAGGGCCTAGGCAGCTGAAGGCATGGCCACCAATGGTGGAGCAGTGAAAATCGAGGATGTGCAAGAGGCCAGAATTGGAGGAGCATGGAGATCTTGGAGGGCTGTAGGGTTGGAGGAGGTTAGAGATCAGGAGGTGCAAGGCCATAGAGCGATTTGAACACAAGGATGAGAATTTTAAAATAACGAGCGCAAGGACGATGGGTGAACGGGACTTGGTATGAGTTAGGATATGGGCAGCAGAGTTTTGGATGAGCTCAAGTTTACGAAGGGTGGAAGTTGGGAGGCTGGCCAGGAGAGCATTGGAATAGTTGAGTCTGGAGGTAACACAGGCATGGATGAGGGTTTCAGCAGCTGATGAGCTGAGGCAGGGCCGGAGACGGTCAATATTACGGAGGTGGGAAGTAGGTGGGCTTGGTGATGGAGAGGATATGAGGTTGGAAGCTCAGCTCAGGGTCAAATAGAAAGTAATGGTTATGAACAGTCTGGTTCAGCCTCAGTCAGTGGCATCAAAACCAAGACTGATTCTCAAAACTCATATTTTCTGCTATGTCACTGGATAATAATTGGGTAGGAAACCTAATTAGATTTTTTTCTTTCTCTTCCTAGCCTAGTGTCAGCTTGACTCAGTTTGGTAGCACTCTCATCTGAGTCCGATCGTTGTTGGTTCAAGCCCCATTTTGGACTTCACATAATCTAAGCTCACATTTCAATGCAGTATGGAGGGGGTGCTGCGCTGTTGATCTCATCTTTTGATGAGATGTTAAATCAGAGCACTGTGTCTTGCTCAGATGGATATAAAGGATGCTATGGAACTATTAGACGAGTGGGGAGTTCTCATGGCACCCTGGCTAATATTTCTTCCGCAAACAACACAAACAATATCTGGTCATTCATCTCATTTGCTGTTTGTGGGACTTTTTGCCCAAATTAGCCTATATCACAACTGATTATTCCTTGAAGTACAATCAGTTGTGATGTGCCTTGGGAGATCGTTGTAAGGTGTATTATAAATGCAAGTTTGTTGCTTGCACGTGCTTACACGCTCATTGGTTTGGCTGATTCAGTCGTGGATTTTTAGTGCTCTGTATTGGTGAGTATGAAAGACTAGATTGTAATTCTTTAAAGGATTAACTTCCAATGTAAGTACATGCTTGTAACTATCAAGTTGACATGTAATCTAACTATCAGCTTTTTAAACAAATTTTTCATTGATCAAACTGAATCATTTAGTATTGTGCAGTGGGACACTTTCAATTTCAACTACTCTCCAGAATCAGGTCAGGTCCAACAGTTAGATATCAAATAAAGCTTGCTTCAATAAGTATCTTCTCCTTCCTCTTCATCTGCTCACCTCCCCCCCCCCCCCCCCCCCCCCACTGCAAACAATTTGACATTTTTCACTTCCACCAGTCATCCTGTAACCTGTTATTTTGCCAGTTTAGTGCTAATTAATGCAGAATTAAGGTCAGTTTTGTTTTGTCGGCAGGTGTTTATTAGGAACTGGATTGACATTGCCCAAACCCGTTTGGTATTAGACCTTTATAGCCAGAAGACAAAAGATATGTAAATTAACACTGTGTATTTTGGTTGTTATGGAAGTGGACCCAAAGTTTCAGTTCAAATCCCACCATGTGAAATTGTGACATTGAATTCACTAAATCTGGCTATTTATGGTCTGAAATTGAATTCAATAAATCTGGTTATTTATCGTCTGGCATCAGAGAAATGACCGTGAAAGCTGCCAGATTGGCATAAAAACCCATCTGGTTCACTAATGTCCTTCAGGGAATGCTTTGGATCAGGGCAAGAGTGGTAATCCGAGCCCAGTTGACCCTGCACAGTCATCCTTGCTAACTGGGCCTGCGTTAGTGAGGAAACCAACACAGGGGAATATCCACTTAACCTCTTCTTCATCAACCTACATGTCACAGACACATCTAACCATGATAATATTGGTAGAAGTGACTACTGCACAGTAATTGTGCAAAGTCTCATCTCTGCTGTGGGAACATCTTCCATAGTGTAGCATGGCACTGCCAGCATGTAAGTGAAACAGACTAAGGGCAGATTAAGCAGCCCAAAACTGGGTATCCATGAAGCACTATGGATTATCAGCAACAGCAGAATGGTATACCACCATAATCTGAGCCCCATGACTGGGCATATCCCTCATTCCTCCATTACCATCTTGATTCATTGGGGAGTGTCGAAGGGTGCTGCAGGATCAGCACCAGGCATACTTCAGAATAAAGCACCAACTTGGTGAAGTTATAAAGCAGAGCCACTGACCTGTTAGTTGCCAAATGCAGCAGGCTATAGATGGAATTAAGTAGTTCCACAACCAACGCATCAGAGTAAACCTCTGTAACCCTACCACATCCAGCAGGAATGAAAGTGAACAATCATTTAAGTCATGGGAGGAGGAGGCTCCATTAACATTGCCAACCTCAACCATGGCCGAGCCCAGCAGGAGTACAAAAGACTAGGCTGAAACGTTTGCAAGTGTTTTCAGCCAAAAGTGCCAAGTTGACTATCATAATCTGCCTTCTCCAGAGGTCCCCATCATCATAGATGCCAGTGTTCAACCTATTTGGTTCACCTCACGTGACATTAAGAAGCAGCTGAGTGCATTGCACACATCGAAGACTATGGACCCATCCAGGCTGTAGCACTGAAAACCTGTGGACCAGGACTAGCTGGTCTCCTAGCTAAGATATTAAAGTGCAGCTCTGACACTGGCATCCACCTGACTGTGTAGAAAATTGCCCAGGTATGTCTTTTCACAAATCTAATTACTATCCTGTCTGCCTCCTCCCAATCATCAGTAAAGTGATGGAAGAAGTCACCAATAGTGCCGTCAAGCAACTCCAATAATCTGCTCACAAATGCTCCATTTGGGTTCTGCTAGAATCACGCGGCTCTGGATCTTGTCTTAATCTTGATCCAGATATGGACGTGAGCTGAATGCCAGAGGAGAGATGAGAGTAGCTGCCCTTAACATCAAGGCAGCATTTGACTGAGTATGACACCAGGGAGCCCTGCAAATGCTGAGCCAATGGGAAAACACTCCAGTGACTGGAGCCATACTTGAGAGCTATACTTGACGCACAGGAAGATGGTCATGGCTGTTGGAACACGATCATTGCAGGAGTTCCTCAGGCAGTGTCCTTGGCACAGTAACCTTCCCTGTGTCATAAGATGAGGATTAGTGGTGTTCACTGACTGTTCTACAATCTTCAACTCCATTCACAACTCCAATAATGAAGCAACTCATGCCAGTGCACAGCAGGACCTGGATAAAACCAGGCTTGGGCTGACAAATGGCAGGTAACTGTCGCATCACAAGTGGTTGGCTGTGACCCACCTCCAACAAGAGAAGGCCCAAGCTCCTTCCCCTGCCGAGTCCCCCACCATCAACATCCTGGGAGTCACCACTGGCCAGAAGCTTAATGGGAGCCGTCATTATCAATACAATGGCTACAAGTGCAAGGCAGAGCTAGGTACTCCGTGCCAGGTTGCTCGCCTTCTGACCCCTCAATGCCAATCCACTATTTACAGGGCTAAAGCCAGGAGTGTGATGGAATGCTCACCACTTTCTTGTGTGGGTGCAGCCACAACGCTCAAGAAACTCAACATCATCCAGGAAAAAGCAGTCCACTTGATTGGTGCCCCTGCCACTAAAATCAGTATCCATCCTCTACATCACCAGCACTTAGTACATATTGTGGCCACAATCAACAAGATGCACTATAGCAACTTGCCAATGTTATTTTGACAACAGCTCCTGGTCCTGTGACCGTCACCATTGAGAAATATAAGAGCAGCAATGTCCTGGGAACACGGTGACCTCCACACGCCGTCCTGACTTGAATCTATACCCCTATTCCTTCATTGCTAGGTCAAAATCCAGCATGCCCCTCACTCAAGAACAAATATTTAACAAAAAAATCAAATTGTGATCCATTGCTGATATAACAAAACACCAAAGCTTTGTTATAACACTGAGTAAATTTAGATATATCCATGTATTTAATGAGCAAACCAAAAGGTTTAAGTACATTTAATAGTTGCTGAATGTTTCTAGATCATTTTGCTATGGAATGATTTTGAAGTATAATGTTACAACGGTTTTATTCTGTACTTGCATTTTAACATTAAAATTTTAGGTAAAATAGGATTTTCAGTAAATTGGGGAGAGGGGTAGTGGGAGGATGGAGAACTTAGAGGTTAATAGCCTCGATCTAGTGAGTAGCTTTGCCATACAGACAGAGATTAAATCACCAATCTACTGAGTTACCTGATTTTAGCTGGGGTAGGTGTAAGGTTTGGCCATAATTCCCACTGTTAATCGCTATCCAACGATCCTTGCTGGAAGTGTGTGTATGTGGGTGCTGGGTGAAGACAAGATTGGCTCGGCTATAATACAGTGATTGATTAGACACTCGCTGTCAAAGCTCTGATGAATAATGGCCATTCGAGTGAAGTACTGAAGGATGATGGACATATTTTCTACTAAAGAGTTGATGCCTTGGGGAGAGGATTTCCAAGAAAAACATTTTTTTCTTTTGCTTATTTTGCTCTCTGCGGAAGGTATTGACTGTTCTCTGGGGTGTGGTTCCACGGATACCATCTGCTCTGCACCGAATGGCCTATTCCTGCAAGAGCCTGAACGGTGGGTATCGGCAGGGTAGTTGACTGCAGAATGAGGGAAATCACAGGCAAGCCTGATCCTGACCTCTCCCAATGACCACACATCCACTTCCAACTGAGATCACTGGATAGAGATCAGGAGGTGGATCTTTTTCAACTTGCCCCTCCTTATCCTAGAGCACTGAGACCAATTATAGTGCCCCTGTCACCACCATGGCAGAGATCTGCTAACTCAGCATAGACTAGAGGATTGAACTGGGGCTTCTCATGATCTGTTTGGTTCGTCTACTAACTGGAATAAATTTGCTGAGCCTGCTTAGGGGGTAAGAGGCTGGACGCTGTCCAAATAAAGGTCTTCACCTCTGTTGGTTTTGTATACTATTTATAAAGAGTTGAGTGATAGTCCAGTTGTACAGGGTTTTGGGAAAAGTCAAGCTTTTTAAAGTTAGAAAAAATAGGAATAAAAATACTCACAGTAAATATTTTTACTGTGGCACAATTTTGTCTTTGATATCATCCAGTAACAAAGTGAAATTTAGCGTGAATTAAAGGTGGCAGTTCAAAGGCAGTCAGAATTTGGAGTCAATGTGGAATATTGTCAAAGCTAGACCACTAGAAGAATGAATGGATCTTTTTCTTTAGAAAAGAGTCTCTGTAGATTGTGTACCCTTTGAAATGAATTGAGCTTTCTGAATGAGAAAAAGATGACATTTTTCCCAATGTGACTCAACTGGAAATGATAGGATATATTTGCAGGGTATAATGAGAAAGATGTTTAACTTGTAAATTAAGATCACCAGTGTTCAGTATGACTAAAATATCACATTGCAACAGTTAAATTTGCTGAAGTCCAGGACTTTCTATTCTAAGAAATTGTAAGCATTAATTTTAGATTTATTTGTCAAAGGAATTCTGGCCTTTTTATATATTAAAAAAAATTCATATGTATAGTTTAGTATAAAAACAGTAAATGCTGGAGCTCAGCAGGTCAGGCAGCACCTGTGGAGAGAAGATGGTAGGGTTAATGTTTCAGGTTCTCTCTCCACAAATGCTGTCTGACCTGTTGGGTGTTTTCAGCATTTTCTGTTATTTCAGATTTCCCGCATCTGAGCTTCCTACCCCATATTCTCTCCATCACAGAGATTGTCCGTCTCTCTCCTTACTCAGTCCATCTGTTGCTGAAACCCGTATCCATGCTTTTGTCACCTCCAGACTCAACGATTCCAGTGCTCTCTTGGACAGCCTCCCACCCTCCATAAACTTATGCTCATCTAAAACTCTGGTGTCTGTATTCTAGCCCTCACCAAGTTCCACTCACCCATCACTGCTGTGCTCGCTGACCTACATTGGCTCCTGGTCCACCAACGCCTCAAATTTAAAATTCTCATCTTCGTGTCCAAATGCTTTCATGGCCATGACCCATCCTATCTAATCTCGTGCAGCCCTACAACGCTCTGAGAGCTCAGCAGTGCTCCATTTCTGGCCTCTTGCACATCTACTCCTTTCGCCCCATCATTGACGCTTGTGCCTACAGCTATCTATGCTCTACGCTCTGGAATTTCCTCCCTAAACCCCTCTACCTTTCCTCCTTTTAAGACCTTTCTTAAAACCTATCTATTTTACCCTTCCTAATATCTCGTTCTTTGGATCAGTGTCAATTTTTGTCTGATTGCGCTTCTGTGACATGCCTTGGGATGTGTTCCTATGTTAAAGGTGCTATATAATTAGTTGTTGTTAGAAATTTGGCAGTGCAAGATTTTGTAGGCCAGTATAAAAATTGCAGGTCTGATTAATTGTGTGCTTTTAGATCAGGATTGTCATTCAAATATATGCATATGTACACAGAAGTTAGCTGTGGCAGACAGAAAACATAAAAATCCTTCAGATTCCTTTTGGAAAATAAATAATGGCACTAATTTTTTTTGCCTCTGTAAAGTTGGCATGAAGGAACTGATGGTGACCAATTTTTGGGATGCTTTGCTACTTCTATTGATCATATATCTATTCCAGATTCATGAACCCCATATTTTGTTTGGATTTTTTTTTACTAAATTGACCTCAATTGCAAATCCTCTTCATACACCACACAATCATAGATTCAATCAGATTATCCAATCAGACAAGCAAGCAAAGAAGAGTAATTGTCAAAAATGTTTACGTGTTGTCATGGATGCTAGACCAGCTGTGCATATGATGTGAACCACACCTGCTTCCCTGAATTGTTAACACCGTTAATGTTTAAAGTTAAATTCTGCCATTGCACATTTGCACAGCAAAAAAAATCCTTACAATTAGTATGAAACCTTAAAACAAAAAAAACTTTCTGCTTACACAAGTCTCAAACTCTTCAGAGTCTGTTGTTAAGTATAACTTAAAGGGTAGGTTGTTTAAATCATTCCTTGTCCTTGCCAATTAATTCCCTTCCTCATTGAAACGCATGATTATTTTAGCTGCTTTCGCTAAGATCCGCCGCCTCCACATTAACTGGAAGTGATGCAGTGCTTACTGATGTTCCAACTTTTGTTCTGTATGATTAACCAGACTATGTTTTGACTTTGATCTGTGAAAATTAGTAAGGCAACAGTTGTACATAGTAAAACTGCTGATTTCTGTAAAAAGGAAAAAGTAATAGGAAAAGTAGTTGTACAATGCCTACAGAAAATGGAACTTGGACACATGCAAACAAAATAACCTTGAGGCAATGTGGTTGATTTTTAGAAAAGATGCATTTTTTAATGTTTATTTCTGTAAGATGTAATCTTCGAACTAGGAGAATTAGTGTAAATAGCAATTTTTTCTTCTATGGCGCTATAAAATTTAGACATTTTCTGCAGTGGCTTCTTACTCTTTTCCCCTTTTTCATCCCCTCCCCTTGTCACCTGATAGATTGGAGAAACTCTTCAGTGTTCATTGGTAATGTTATAGTGCAATAGTTCCTGTTCCCATTCTCTATATTTGAATCTGGGCTGAGATCCTTGCAAAACTCTCCTAAATTATATTTTTTATGTTGATCTGAAAGCTACATATTCATAAAGGTTAGTGTAGTTGTACCACTAGAATAACCACACTCTTGCCTTTTTTAATTCGTGATATCTACACGTAATACTATTAAACAATTAAATAAATTAACAGCAAATACTTTTAACAACTGTATAGCTAGAAAAATCACATTTTGCTACTTCATCTATATACACATTCAAACTTGCATTTATTTTCAACAAAACTGCAACACTTGGTGTTTATAAAAGTCCATTTGCTGACGATTAGGAGTGTTTTACACTTGCAACACAATTGCGCTAAATGTAAAATGAGTAGACCTGCTGTTGTTCTGAAGTTAAAGACTCGTTTGTATATTTCTGAGTGGGGGTTGGAGAAAATGGGACCTCGGGTCCTATGAAGTAAGTTAAAATAAATCCTTGTTAAAATGCCTGAACATTCAAATAGATTGAACTGCCAGAATCTTGATCAGTATGTCCCAGTAAACCCCTATCCCCTTTGGAATCTGTGTGAAGACTATTTAATAGTTTTGATTTATTCCATATCTCCATTCATATGTATTTGACCTTTTTAATGCTTTTTTGTTCCCCTGTTTATTCTAGCACTTTCTTCAAGTGACTGAGTAGGCAGACAACCTCAAAGACATTGAGATTTTAATTTTTCCTATTTTTACTTGATTTTATTGGGTCAGTGCATAGTTTCCCATTCTTTCCCATCTGCCCACTCATTCCCCAAAGATTGGTTTTTGTTTTTAAATTGAGGGTTCAGCTGCAGTGAGGAAATTGTGCAGAAGGCATAAATGAATGCAGTACATATTGGGTACAGGGTGAGGACTAGTGAGTTCCTGGGACTCATGTAGTTATCTAATTCAACTATCACGTAGAAGAAAACAAAAACACAAATATAGAGCTAACAGAAATGTTACGTTTATCAACTGGTGTACTAGTTTCCTTAAAGGAGAAGTGTGTCCCCTGATTGATGGGATGAAAGTCTCCTGTGTTTAGCTGTAAGGTTCCTGTGTGAAATAAGTGTGGACGATTTCAATCCATTTCCCAATGGCAGTAGACCCACAGTGTGCAACTGCCCCTAATTTGGGACTGGTTGACCATCTCATTATGGAGGCTGCAGGATAACTGTTGTGGGAAATAGAAAAATGACAGTGGTGTAGTGAGGGATGGTCTTGAATTTGAAGCATGGTGTTCAGAGTAGAGGGAGTATTTCTCTGCATCTAATTATAGAAGAGTATTCTGTGCTGATCCCAGGTACCCAAAATAGAAAATGTTCCATTCCTCATCTTAAGCACAAAAAATTAACAAAGTTATTGCATTCTGTTGGATCATCTTGCTGCTCAAGCACTCCACTGATGTAATTGATGGACAGATCATGGGTCAGTGCTCTGTTCCATCAAATGCAATTAAGGGCTGTGCTTTTGGAGCCATTTACGAGCTGATGAGAGCCTACGCGGATGTTGAGGAAATGCCACCACCCGTCGGATATGCTAAATACCCAGCCGATGGCACATAAATTTGCTGTCAGCTGTTTCAAAGTCATGGCACCTCTTGCATTTATCTTGGGTAATATCACCAGGGCAGTCTAGAAGTGAGGAATTTGAAGTCTTTCAATATTAGAATTTTTCACTATATAGAATGCGTAAGTATTTTGAATAATAACAACCACTTACATTGACTTAGCCCCTTTAACATAACACGTTTCAAGGTTGAGGATTAGACACAGGGAGGTTAGGGGAGACATGAATGAGTAAGTTTGAATAGATTTTCGAAGGTGGGGAAAGATTTAGCAAGGTGAAGGGATTTAGGCAAACAGTTTCAGTTTATGATGGTAAGATGATTAAAAGCTCTGCCATTAATGGTAGAGGTGTTAGAGGATGGTTTTATTTATGATAAGATGTTCCATCTATCCCCCAAAGCCATAAGGTTCAGTAAATTTTTAGGTCAAGCATTTATAGTTTTATTAAGCATACAGCCCATGCAATAGTACTTAGGCATACACTTAAAATATATTACTTACAACCACACCTGATGGTTGGAGACTGAAATGCGTTAACAATTCCGAGTTCGTTAATCAGGCTGATCAAACCCTATGAATCCAAGTCTTGTTACAGTCTGCCACTTTGCTAAGCTACAAGTTCCTTATCAAAGTGGCCATTTGTGGCAAGCTAAACTGACCTGATCACGTCTTGTTCATGTGTATAGCTTTACATCTTTAAGCTGCAGAAAAGTGACTACTGGGTAATTTTACAACACTTCTCTTGATTGACATAGTATCATAGTAGGTACAGCATAAGAGGAGGCCCATTGTGCCTGTGCCAGCTCTTTGAAAGAGCTATCCAATTAGTCCCATTGCCCTGTAAATGTTTCCCTTCAAGTTTTTTTTTATTCGTTCATGGGATGTGGGCGTCGCTGACAAGGCCAGCATTTATTGCCCATCCGTAATTGCCCTTGAGAAGGTGGTGGTGAGCCGCCTTCTTGAACCGCTGCAGTCCGTGTGGTGAAGGTTCTCCCACAATGCTGTTGGTAGGGAGTTCCAGATTTGACCCAGCGACGATGAAGGAATGGCGATATATTTCCAAGTTGGGATGGTGTGTGACTTGGAGGGGAAGGTGCAGGTGGTGTTCCCATATGCCTGCTGCCCTCGTCCATCTAGGTGGTAGAGGTCGTGGGTTTGGGAGGTGCTGTCGAAGAAGCCTTGGCGAGTTGCTGCAGTGCATCCTGTGGATGGGTACATACTGCAGCCACAGTGCGCCAGTGGTGAAGGGAGTGAATGTTTAGGGTGGTGGATGGGGTGCCAATCAAGCGGGCTGCTTTGTCCTGGATGGTGTCGAGCTTCTTGAGTGTTGTTGGAGCTGCACTCATCCAGGCAAGTGGAGAGTATTCCATCACACTCCTGACTTGTGCCCTATAGATGGTGGAAAAGCTATCCGGTTTCCTTTTGAAAGTTACTATTGAATCTGCTTCCACCACCCCTTCAGACAGTACATTCCAGATCATTACAACTCGCTGTGTTTTTAAAAAAAATGATTCCTCATGTCGCCTCTGGCTCTTGCCAATCGCTGTGAATCTGTGTCTTCTGGGTACTGACCCTTCTGCCACTGGAAACGGTTTCTTTTTATTTACTTTATCAAAACGTCATGATTTTGGACACCTCTATCAAATCTTTCCTTCTCCTTCTCTGTTCTAAGGAGAACAACCCCAACTTCTCCATTCTCTCCACATAACTGAAGTCCCTCATCCCTGGTACCAATCTAGTAAATTTCTTCTGCACCCCCTCTAAAGTGTGGTGCCCAGAATTGAACACAATACTCCAGCTGAGTCCTAACCAGTGTTTTATAAAGGTTTAGCATAACCTCCCTGCTTTTGTACTCTGTCTACATTAATAAATGTAAACAATTTTACAACACCAACTTATAGTCCAACAATTTTTATTTGAAATCTACAAGCTTTCGGAGGCTTCCTCCTTCGTCAGGTAAAACATTTACCTGACGAAGGAGGAAGCCTCCGAAAGCTTGTAGATTTCAAATAAAAATTGTTGGACTATAACTTGGTGTTGTAAAATTGTTTACAATTGTCAACCCCAGTCCATCACCGGCATCTCCACATCTACATTAATAAAGCCCAGGATCCCATATGCTTTTTTAACAGCCTTCTCAACTTGTCCTGCTACCTTCAAAGATTTGTGTACGTACACCCTCAGGTGTCTCTGTTCCTGTACCCTCTTTAAAATTGTACCATTTAGTTTATATTGCCTCTTCATTCTTCCTACCAAAATGTATCCCCTCACACTTCTTTGTTAAATTTCATCTGCCATACGTCTGCCCATTTCACCATTCTGTATGTCCTCCTGAAGTCTGTTGCTATCCTCCACATTGTTTAATATACTTCCGAGTTTTGTGTCATCTACAAACTTTGAAATTATATCCTTTTATGTCCAGGCCGTTAATATATATGGAAAAGAGCAGTGGTCCTAATACTGACCCCTGGGGGACACCACTGTATACTTCCCTCCAGTCTGAAAAACAACTGTTCACCACTACTCTCTGCTTTCTGTACCCTAGCCAATTTTGTATCCACATTGCCAATGTCCCTTTAATCCCATGGGCTTTAATTTTGTTAACAAGACTATTATGTGGTGCTTTATCAAATGGCTTTTGAAAGTCCGTATACACAACTTTCGTCCTGCATCCATATGTACAGTTCCCCAAAACTTAAACCAGTACGCAATGGCACGTCTTCAATTAGCTTTCCTCATTAAGCAGGTGGTTACTTCATATTAAAACCTGCTGGGCTGTAGGGTCAGCTGAAGTTCAAAAGTTCACTGGTCACTATTTTAGAATTGAATCAGACTTCCCTACCTAACGAATAAAGGCTAAAAGCTAAGATTACTACAATATAAAAGAAAAATCAATAGCAGTATTATACACCATGTCACTCTGATTAACATTCTTCTTAGAGGCCTGCTGTCAAATTCTGTGGACGGCTAGCATATGATTGACCCTTTCTACCACTTTCATCCATACAGATTTGTCAGTACTTTTCACTGGAGGGTACCCTTTTCTCCAAAAAGGACCACCTTTTTTATAGAACGAGCAATGCCTCTAAAGCAAGCTTCGTTCAATGGATATGTTGTCCTGTTCCAGCCATTTCGGCAACTATTCAGAAAAGGCTGCTGTTCACCCTTAAAGCCATCCTATTAAGAAGCCAAACTCAGGACATCCTGCCCCTGGTGCTTGTATATTCCCTGCGCATCATGTGCTGAGAGAGCTGCACTGAAATGTTAATTGGCTGACCTGGTGTTACCTGGCGAGATCAGCTGTCTGCACTACCAGCATGCGCATAGCCTGAAGAGCAGTGATCCAGACACTGGGGCTGCATTATGGACCATTATTGAGGATCAGGTTGATATTTCAACTGGTTACTACTGATCCAGTTATTAAAACTGATCCAGTTAATAAAACGTAACATTGAACAAAGTGAGCATGTTGGTACAGTAATTAGTGTGACTCAATTTTAGGATAAATACTGTTTTAACCAAGACCAATTTGATACTTTTGTTTGTTCAGCCTCTTATTCAGATTTTGTGACCTTATCCACTTTGTTTCTATTAGAACTCATCCAGTCTTTATTTGGGCAATATATTATCTATTAAGTCTAATTTTCAAGAAAGAAAAATAAATGCAGCCAACAACATGCCTAGGAACAAGATTAACTAACTGTTGTGCAAAGAAAATATGTTGGCAACAGAGATGTTTGTAAATTTCAGGAAATGTATTTCCTTTCTGCCAAGGCTACTTCAAGGGGCTTATACTGAAGGCTTTATTGACTGATGGAAGTGTTTGTAGGTCTTGTACAATGTTTATGCAGTTATCAAGTGGCATCTTTGTTTTTTTTCACTGAAGCAGAATATGTATATTGAGTTTACTGTGAATTGAATTGTGATCTGGAGCTTATCTGGTGGCTTAGTGAGTGGATGGACCAGCCATTGTGGAACTGAGTCCTACAGTCTCGGAAGGCCCTAAGTTTGATCCATGGTTTCAGATGGCTGATCTCAATTGAGACAGAATCATAGGTTACAGCACGGAAGGAGGCCATTCAGCCCATTGGGTCCGCGCCGGCTCTGTGCAAGAGCAATCCAGCTAGTCCCACTCCCTGCCCTTTCCCCATAGCCCTGCAAATTTTTTCCTTTCAAGTACTTAAACCGTTCTCTTTTTGAAGGCCATGATTGAATCTGCCTCCACCACCCCCTCGGGCAGTGCATTCCAGATCCTAACCACTCGCTATGTAAAAAAGTTTTTCCTAATGTCACCTTTGGTTCTTTTGCCAATCACCTTAAATCTATGTCCTCTGGTCCTTGACCCTTCCGCCAATGGGAACAGTTTCTCTCTAGCTACTCTGTCTAGACCCTTCATGATTTTGAACACCTCTATCAAATCTCCTTGCAACTGTCTCTGTTCCAAGGAGAACAACCCTAGCTTCTCCAGTCTATCCACATAACTAAAGTCCCCCATCCCTGGAATCATTCTAGTAAGTCTCTTCTGCACCATTTCTAAGGCCTTCACATCTTTCCTGAAGTGCGGTGCGCAGAACTGGACACAATACTCCAGCTGTGGCCAAACCAGTGTTTTATAAAGGTTCATCATGACTTCCATATTTTTGTACTCTGCCTCTGTTTATAAAGCCCAGGATCCCATATGCTTTTTTAACTGCTTTCTCAACCTGTCCTGCCACCTTCAACGATTTGTGCACATATACCCCTGGATCTCTCTGTTCCTGTACCCTTTTTAGAATTGTGCCCTCTAGTTTATATTGCCTCGCCTTGTTCTTCCTACCGAAATGTATCACCTCTCATTTTTCTGCGTTAAATTTCATTTGCCACGTGTCCACCCATGCCACCAGCCTGTCTATATCCTTTTGAAGTCTATCACTATCCTTCTCACTGTTTACTACCCTTCCAAATTTTCTCATCTGCAAATTTTGAAATTGCGCCCTGTACACCCACGTCCGAGTCATCATTAATATAGATCAAGAAAAGCAGTGATCCCAGCACCGACCCCTGGGGAACACCACTGTACACCTCCCTCCAGTCCAAAAAACAACGGTTCACCACTACTCTGTTTCTTGTCCCTTAGCCAATTCTGTATCCATGTTGCCACTGCCTCTTTATTCCATGGGCTGCAATCTTGATGATAAGCCTACCGTGCGGCACTTTATCAAACGCCTTTTGAAAATCCATACTCACCATCAACTGCATTGCCCTCATCTACCCTCTCTGTTACCTCATCAAAAAACTCTTATCAAGTTAGTTAAACACGATTTGCCTTTAACAAGTCTGTGCTGGCTTTCCCTAATCAATCTACCTTTGTCCAAGTGACTATTACTTCTGTCCCGGTTTATCGTTTCTAAAAGTTTGCCCACCACTCAGGTTAAACTGACTGGCCTATAGTTGCTGGGTTTATCCTTAGGGTGTAACATTTTGCAATTCTCCAGTCCTCTGGCACCACCCCCATATCTACGGATGTTTAGAATATTATGAACAATTTTACAACACCAAGTTATAGTCCAGCAATTTTATTTTAAATTCACAAGCTTTCGGAGGCTACCTCCTTCGTCAGGTGAACGATGTGAAGGAGGTAGCCTCCGAAAGCTTGTGAATTTAAAATAAAATTGCTGGACTATAACTTGGTGTTGTAAAATTGTTTACAATTGTCAACCCCAGTCCATCACCGGCATCTCCACATCTAGAATATTATGGCCAGTACCTCTGCAATTTCCACCCTTACTTCCCTCAGCAACCTAGGATGCATCCCATCCGGACCGGGTGACTTATCTACTTTAAGTACAGCTAGCCTTTCAAGAACCTCTTCTTAAATTTTTAGCCCATCCAGTATCCAGGCTTGATTGTTAGCCTTGTCTGTGTTAGCTGTCGCCTCAGAAGGTTCTGGGTTCAAGCCCCGCTCAAGGATTTGAGTGTATAATCCAGGCCAACAATCTGAGGAAATACTGCACTGTTGGCAGTGTGTCTTTCAGATGAGATGTTAAATCGAGGCTTCATCTCAGGTGGATGTAAAAGATTCCGTGGCACTGTTCAAAGAAGAGCTGGGAGTTCTTTTGGTTTTTAGCTACATTTATGACTAGCAACTTCATTCAGTCCTTTGAGTTAAAGTCACAGTATATGCAAAAGGGTAGCAGTTACTTTCGATTTCAGCACACTGTTTATGGTCGGGAGAGGGAAGGCAAGAAACATGTGCCAGTTGGGGCCTCTATCTCTTAAAAAGTGAAATATGCTGTTTTAGCAGCTTGGTATGTTACATGATTTTAATTGCATGCTGTCTAAATACAGCAAGAGTGTTTAAGGTGGTGGTAGTACTGGTTCTGAATTTTTATATATATCATTAAACTCAAAAGCATCTCTTTACCTGGGGATCTTTGTTTTAATCAGGGGCTGCTGGAGAATCTGTTTGGACTGAGGCCTTACAAGCTGCTTTGAAGCTCTTTAAAAAAAAAATGTTTGGCACTAATGCAAATTAGAGTTAAGAGTTTCAAACTCTTGATGTGTTTTTAGTTTCTGAAACCTTTAAGCTACTTTTAAACGTGCAGGGAATAACCTTAAATGTAGTTTACTGAGCCTGGAGTCTAAATGGTAAAATGATGTAGACTCCTTATGTGTCAGTGGGTGAATGCAGGCAGGAACAGGCACAAATGCGATGGGTAAAATGACCGCCTTCTGTATTGTAATTTATATGACTCTATGCAGAATGTAGTGCTAAGCTGTACAGACCAGGAAAGTCCAAGATTCTGTCTCTGATCTGTGCTGAGTTAGCTAATCTCAATCAGCAGTGCAGGAAGTACAATTGATCTTTGTACCTCTAGGTTAGGAATGGTTAAAATCAACCAGGGGTCCAGTTTCTAATGCTATCCACTAATGCCTGCTGGAAAATTTGCATCTGAGGAAATCATTTCAATTTCACCCTTTTGGTTGACACTTGTTGCCTAAGCTCTCCAATGAAGAATGGCTAGTTGGACGAGGTTCTGGAGAGGTTACTAGTAATTGGGATGAATGACTGCCTGCAGAATCAAAAGGGAGAAAATTCTGATGGGTAATCAGTATAAAAAGAAAGTGGTGTGGGTATTTGATCATGGGGCATTTCACAGTTGTAATGTTGCAGTTACTAATATGGCTTTAGGGGGCCATAATGAACTACCATGGTAGAGCAGCCTCTTAAAAAGAAATTGAAAGAACTTGCATTTGTATAGTTGTAAAGGGAAATTTTCTGCAGGTTCCAAACTTTTGCCTTGTGAAAAATTCCAAGTTTCATTTTCCCTTTTGGAAGTATAAATGCATGCTGATGGAAGTATTGATGTTGCAGAAATCTCCCTTGAGGCAACTTAGTTTTTGTAGGAGATTTGTGGGCCAATTACACTAAAGATTGAATTAAACTCCCAGAATAGCAGCAGATCTGGGAGGTGTGTGCTTACTGTATGAAGTAGATATTTCTTTGTATTACTGACTTCAGTTTTGTGTGACTTGACTGCAGGTCACCATTTGATACATTATAGCAGCTGTGGTATAAATTGAATGTGAAACTAAAAAATTCTTCAAAAGGCTTATCACCGCTTTTAATATAGCTGATGATTTGTGTGCTGTAAATTGAATTGCTGCAAATAATCTTGAATGTTTTTGTTGGTTATTTTGTATTACAATTTTTTTGTAACAGTCACTAGTAAGGGATTGTTTATTGTGCATGAAAGTTTTATATTTATATATACACACACCCCTGAGATAAGCCAATCACAGTTCACGTGTTACATCATCTTACAAGCAAATTTGTGCCACATCTGTAAGAGAATATATCGTCGGTTCCAGTGTACGATGAAACATTCCCACCCACAGAAAATAGCTTTGAATTGATTTAATTAAAAAAAATACCCTAACCTTTAATTGACCAGATTGGCTAGAGGTTCTGCCTAAGAACATCTAGCCTTTAATTCACCCTGGAAGGCACAAGAATTATACCTTCTGGCCTTAAAGGAACACTAACTTTAACATAACTGCACTTCAGTAATAGTGCGTTACACTATGCTGATGTCCTTTATAAAATAGGGTGTGCTCTGTCTTGCCGTGGATAGCACCACAGAAGGTCTGATAGTGTGTGTGAAAAATGTTTAGTCCTTGTTTATATGTTCGTAGATTAAATTTAGTTTCTTTTTTCTTGCAGAGCAACAGCTACCCACCAATGTCAGACCCATATATGCCCAGTTACTATGCTCCTTCCATTGGATTTCCATATTCACTTGGTGAAGCCCCCTGGTCAACAGGGGGAGATCCTCCAATGCCATACTTAACAACATATGGACAGATGAGCAATGGTGAGCATCACTTTATACCAGATGGTGTATTTAGTCAGCCCGGGGCTTTGGGGAGCACCCCGCCATTTTTGAATCAACATGGATTTAACTTTTTTCCTGGGAATGCAGACTTTTCTACTTGGGGAGCAAGTGGATCTCAAGGACAGTCAACACAGAGTTCTGCATATAGTAACAGCTATGGATACCCACCCAGTTCTCTTGGAAGAGCCATAGCTGATGGACAAGCTGGATTTGGTAATGATTCTTTGAGTAAGGTGCCTGGCATAAATAGCATTGAGCAAGGCATGACAGGACTGAAGATTGGAGGAGATATGACAACAGCCATCACTAAAACTGTAGGTTCTGCTCTAAGTAATACAGGTATGTGCAGTAGCATTGTTGCTAATAGCATCCCAGCAACAACCATTTCAGCACCTAAACCAACATCATGGGCTGCTATTGCTAGGAAGCCTGCAAAACCTCAGCCCAAACTAAAGCCTAAGACTAACATGGGAATAGGTGGACCTGCAGTGCCACCTCCACCTATAAAACACAACATGAATATTGGAACTTGGGAAGACAAAGGTAATGTGCCCAAAGTCCCATCTGCACAGCAGGTTATGCCTCCTCAAGTTGTTATCCAGCAACATCATCTTCCACAGCAACCAATTGCTATTCAGACCCACCCAACACAGCAGCAACAACCCCAGCACCCAGGGCCTCAACAACCACAGGCTCAAGTTCAGCAGCAGCCACAAAACCGCTGGGTGGCTCCTCGCAATCGGGGAGCTGGCTTCAATCAGAACAGTGGAGCTAATAGTGAGAGTTTTGTGTTGGGTATGGCATCATTAAGCACTTCACCATCTGGAGGAGAAGTACACCCTGTATTGGAAAAACTAAAGGGCATACATAACTACAACCCCAAAGATTTTGACTGGAGTCTGAAGACAGGCCGAGTATTTATAATTAAAAGCTACTCTGAGGACGATATACACCGTTCTATCAAGTACTCTATTTGGTGTAGTACTGAGCATGGTAATAAACGTTTGGATGCTGCTTTCCGCTCCCTGAACGGCAAAGGGCCACTCTATTTACTCTTTAGTGTAAATGGAAGTGGACATTTTTGCGGAGTGGCTGAGATGAAATCAGCGGTGGACTATAATGCATATGCTGGAGTGTGGTCACAGGATAAGTGGAAGGGCAAGTTTGAAGTGAAGTGGATCTTTGTGAAAGATGTACCCAATAACCAGTTACGGCATATTCGATTGGAAAACAATGATAACAAACCGGTTACCAACTCAAGGGACACACAGGAGGTGCCACTGGAAAAAGCCAAGCAAGTGCTTAAAATAATTGCTACTTACAAGCATACCACTTCAATCTTTGATGACTTTGCACATTATGAAAAGCGTCAAGAGGAGGAGGAAGCCATTCGTAGGGTAAGTATAAAATAATAACTGTTGAGACTGATACTTAGTCTGCAGCTATAATGAGCAGTACTGGTTGTTAAAATTCTTTAGGATTCTGACATTTTGCACACAGGCATATATCAGATAATCCCATAATTTATATACACCTACCTAATGTATGCAGTTGAGTGTATATCAGAAAGCTACTGTAGTGCACAAGAAACCATTCAGGGTACTGCTGTTTCCCACCTACAGTTCTGAGACCTTTTGGAACATTTTCAAGGATTTAGGTAATGGTTAGCTTGTGAATTAAACTGGCCCATTTAGATGAATTGACGTGTATAATTTGTACATTTCAAAATTGAAGCTGGTATACTTGGCTATACAGATCTCACTGAACTTGAATGGACCTTACAAGTGTAATTGACGGTGTTAAATTTTCTTTAACCTACTATATATTTACTTTAGGCCTGAATTTTGGATGCATACAAAAACCTAACTTCTGGTTACCCAGATATTTTCCCTAAAAGAAGTTGAGAAAAGTTAACTACCTTCAAACCAGTTGGTAGTTGTCCAAACTAGAGAAATGACATCAAACACTTTTCCATTAACCTGTAAAGAATGATGCATCATCTGGGAGATTTTAGGTAGCAATAATCAGTTCTATTGCCAATACTATTTTTCTGGCACAGTGTAAATCTTGCAGTTTTTTTAACTGGTCATTTATTGTATATGTGAGATCTGTTAAATATAATGAGCTTACTATGCCAGTGACTCAGAAGAGGGTAGACCTGATCAATATTTTGGCACCCTGGAGGAGTGAAAGACCAGTGGACTACAAAAATAGGAGTGGTGGGAGATTCTATGATAAGGGGACTAGATCACCTTTTTTGCAGTCATGGCTGGGGGTACTGCATGTGTTATATCCTTGGTATCTGGATGAAATACATCATGGAATAGGTAGAAAAACTGCAAAGGGATTAGCCAATGGTCATGATCCAAGTTGAAACCAATGACATAGATAGAAGTATGTTTGGGGTCTTGCCGAGGGAGTTTAATTAGTTAGGCACCAACTTGAAATGGGTGTTAATCTCTGAATTTCTTCCTGTACCACATGCTGGACAGGTTAAGCAGAGAAAGATTAAGATGGCCAATACATGTCTGCAAGATTGGTACAGAAGGGAAGGGTTCACATTCTTGGAACATTGGAGTGAGTTCTGGAAACAAGGAAGTCTATACCAAATGAATAACCTTCACCTCAGCTGAAACTGTTCTGGTGCCCTTGGTGTGAGGTTGAAAAGAGTAGTGGGGAAGGATTTAAATTGGTATGGCAAGGGGGTGGAAGACAGTCTAGGCTTGAGACTTAAAAGAAGAGCAGGATTAATAAAGCTACTGAAATAGCTGAAGTAAATAGTGAGGAAATCTTATCAAAGGAGAAAGGGAAAGTAGTGAGAGATAAAAGAATGCTAGTAGAAGGGCAAGTGCGATCAAAATATTAAATGAGAGAACCAGGAAAAAGAAATAAGGGTCAACATTACAAAAAATTTGAGTCAGAATTCGGTGATTATGTATACAACTGCACAAAGCATTTAAAACAAAATTATGACACAGTAGCTATAACGGAGGCTTGGCTTAGGTTCGGACAGGACTGGGAACTTAATATTTCTGGTTACAATTTTTCAGGTTATAACATTTTCAGGAAAGTTTGAAAGGGGGTGGTGTAGTGATATTGAATGATTGTCAAGCATTAGAACTTCAGGACGTCCCAGGGAGGTTATGTTAAGACACAATTCATATAAATGAGAGTTAACGAACAAGAACGGAAATGGCATAACTTCCAGTGTGCATTACAGGCCACCAAACAGTGGCAATGAGACAAAGTGGGAAATTTGTAGGTAGTTCAGGAGAGATATGTACAACAGAGCTGTAATACTAGGGGCTTTTAACTTTGATAGACTGGGATAAAAGTAATATACTAAGTCAAATAGGGAATGCTTTAGAATCTATTAAAGACTGCTTCCTAGATCAGGAAGTTTCTAGTCCAACACGGAAAGATTTTGTTTTGGGAAATGGAGCGGGGCATATAACTGAAGTGAGAGTGGGAAAACAATTGGGAAATACTGACTATAATGTGAAAACATAATACGATAATGAAAAGTCAAAGATAAGGGTGTTGGATTGGAAAAGGGCAAAGTTCAGCTGGATTAAAGAGATCTGGTCCAAAGTAACTGGGCAGAAAAGATGCATAGAGTACAAAATAAATATAATCTTGAGGGGAAAAAGGGGGTACATCAAAGAATTGAGTGCCTCCTCTCTCCACCCCCTCTCTCTTTCCTTCCCCCTGCCCCGCCCGAAATGTACAGTGTTGATTCAACAGGATGGTGTCAGAGATGGGAAACTATAGTTATAAGGAGCCCTTGAAACACTGGGACTATTTCCACTAGAGCTGAAAAGACTGAGAAGATTTAAGAGATTTCTACAATTATTTTGATAGTGAGTAGACAATGGCTGTTTACTATAGTTGGGGAGTCATTGACAAAGGGTCATTAATTTAGAATTGTTAGTGAGTGAGGAGAGCGGTTAGGGGAATTTTCAAGCTGTTGCAACATGGAATGCTTCACCACAGAGTGGTTTTTGCAGAGACCATTGCATCTCTTAAGCAAATAATAGAGAACCATTTGAAACAGAGAAAGATACAGGGACCTGGGGATAGACTGGGGCAGTAGGATTAGTTTTAGATTGGTTCAGCAAATGGATTGAATGGCCTCTTTGTGTTGTAAAATTCTATAACAACATAAAAAATAGGAGCAGGAGTAGGCCATACGGCCTCTCGAACCTGCTCTGCCATTCAATAATGTGGAGATGCCGGTGATGGACTGGGATTGACAAACGTAAGGAATCTTACAACACCAGGTTATAGTCCAACTATAACCTGGACTATAACCTGGTGTTGTAAGATTCCTTACATTTGCCATTCAATAAAATCATGGCTGATCTTCTACCTCAACTCCACTTTCTCGCCCTGTCCCCATATCCCGATTCCCTTAGTGTCAAAAACTCTTATGATCTCAGTCTTGAATATACTCAACGACTGAGCATTCACAGCTCTCTGGGGTAGAGAATTGCAAAGTTTCACAACCCTCTGAGTGAAGACATTTTTCCTCTTCTCCGTCCTAAATGGCCAACCCCACATCATGAAACTATAACCCCTAGTTCTAGACACTCCAGCCTGGGGAAACAGCCTCACAGCATCTACCCTGTCAAGCTCGCTAAGAATTTTATACATTTCAATGAAATCACCTCTCGTTCTTGTAAACTCCAGAAAGTATAGGCCCATTCTATTCAATCTCTTCTCATACGGCAAATCTCTCCTCCCAGGAATCAATCTAATGAACCTTTGTTGCACCGCCTCGAAGGCAAGCATATACTTCCTTAGGGAAGGAGACCAAAACTGTGCCTGTACTCCAGGCGTGGTCTCCCCAGAGCCCTATATAATTGCAGCAAGACTTCCTTATTCTTATATTCCAACCCCTTTGCAATAAAGGCTAACATACCATTTGCTTGCTAATTGCTTGCTGTACCTGCATATTAACTTTCTGTGATTCGTGTACAAGGACACCCAAATCTCTCTGACTACCAACATTTCTTAGTCTCTCATCTTTTTAAAAAATAATTCTGCTTTTCTATTCCTACCAAAGTAGATAATTTCACACTTCCTCACATTATACTCCATCTGCCACCTTCACGTCCACTCACTTAACCTGCCTATATCCCTTTGCATCCTCCTCACAGCTTACTTTCCCATCTAGCTTTGTATCATCAGCAAACATTTAGGAGTGCTGACCAGAAACTTGGTCAAAAGGTGGGTTTTAAAGAGGATCTCAAAGCAGGAGAATGAGGTGGACAGGCATGAGGGCTTAGGGAAGGAATTCTAGAGCATTGGGCCTAAGTCACTGAAGTAATGGCCATTAATGGTGAGGTGAAGGGAGGGGGCAATACACAAGAGGTTGGAGCAGAGGAATGGTGAGTTATTGGCAATTGTAGCATTGGAGGAGGTTAGAGAGATGGGGAGGTGTGAGGCTATGAAGGGATTTAAACACTAGGATGAGGATTTTAAATTTAAGATGGGGGTCTGACCGGTTGTAAAAGGTTATAGTGGTAGGACGAAGCTGAGGCCAAAGAGATTTGTAAAGGAAGCTGATGATTCTGAACTAGGTGCTTTGAGGGGCAGGGATATTGGTGAGGACAAGAGGGACAGTGGAGTGGGGTAGTGGCAGACGGCAGAGTTTTGGATGAGTTGGAGTATGTAGACTTGAGCACAAAGGTTGGCAAGGAGAGCAATGGAGAAGTTGAGTCTGGAGCTGATTAAGGCACAGATGAGACTTTCGTCAATAATGGGATGAGGTAATGGTGAGGTGGGTAGTGCTGCGGTGGGTAGTGCTGCAGAGGTGAAAATAGATTGTCTTAAGATATGGGGTCTGAAGCTTGGCTCGGGGTCAAATGTAGCATCATGTTCAGCCTAACTGAACAGTAGGATTGGGTGCTGAGATTTTAGCACAAGTTTAACAGTATTGTTTTGTTAATTTGACTGAAGCTGCTATGAGTGAAAGGACTGGGAGTGTCAAAGAAGTCTGAAGAAATATGGCAGCAGGGAATGGGGCAATTAGGAATCAAATTTTGGAAATTATAATTTCATAAAATAGCAGAGAGGAATGGAAAGTGTCGTATTCAAAGGGTTGCTTGCATTTTTCTTTAAAAGATGTGTTTTTTTTGTGCAATGCAGTGTGTATGAGTGAATAAATACTTGAAGGAGAGCAAGATACAGGATTATGGAGAGGGCAGGACTTAGATTAGCTTTGGATTGCTCTGTCAAATTGCTGGCACAGACACGATAGGACATATGGCTGCCTCCTTTGCTGTGAACCTCAGTAATTACATGGAGTGTTTTTAATTGGTTGCTTTTTCATGAACAATCAGCATACTTCATGCCGGAAGGGGACAGAACTGTTGCAAAACCTTTAATTATATGGGTGTAAACATTCTGATGGATTTCAGGGAAGATTTCTAACATGCTAGTTGGGGGCCAAATAGAACTGTCCCAATTTTTTTTTATATAAGTACTTGTGCGTTGTAAATGGACACGGGAGCCCAAGATCCATTGATGGAGTATAAATGTGGCCCAAAAGGGAATTAGATAAGTATTTGGACGGAAAGAATTCTAACAGGATGCAAAGGGGCAGGGAAATGAGATTCAAGTAGACATCCAGTTGAAGTGTTAGAACCACGTGGACGCAGTGAATCAAAAGGCTTCCTTATATACTGTAAACTCTGATTACAATTGAAGATGCACACTTCTGAAGATATGTTTATAATCTAATAGCCCCATTAATTTGGCCATATTAATAGCTAGATGCTGCACCACTAAATATTGAGCAGCCATCTAATTGATTCACTTTGGATCAGTATGTCGTGAGCTAGTTTTTTTTTTAATAAAGAAGTCTTATAGGTCTGGAGATTTTTTTCAAAAAGAAATAATTTTAGATGTGCATATTGGAATTTTGATCTCACTAAAAAAATGTATGGTTTTATAATTCATTATATTGAACCAATTTCCGTAAGTTTTATGAATAAAAAGCAAAATACTGCAGGTGCTGGAAACCTGAAACAAAAACAGAAAATGCTGGAAACACTTTTTTTATTCATTCATGGGGTGTGGGCGTTGCTGACGAGGCCGGCATTTATTGCCCATCCCTAATTGCCCTCGAAGGTGGTGGTGAGCCGCCTTCTTGAACCGCTGCAGTCCGTGTGGTGAAGGTACTCCCACAGTGCTGTTCGGAAGGGAGTTCCAGGATTTTGACCCAGCGACAATGAAGGAGCAGCGATATATTTCCAAGTCGGGATGGTGTGAGACTTGGAGTGGAACGTGCAGGCGGTGTTGTTCCCATGTGCCTGCTGCTCTTGTCCTTCTAGGTGGTAGAGGTCGCAGGTTTGGGAGGTGCTGTCAAAGAAGCCTTGGCGAGTTGCTGAAGTGCATCCTGAGGATGGTACACACTGCAGCCACAGTGCGCTGGTGGTGAAGGGAGTGAATGTTTAGGGTGGTGGATGGGGTGCCAATCAAGCGGGCTGCTTTGTCCTGGATGTTGTCAAGCTTTTTGAATGTTGTTGGAGCTGCATTCATCTAGACAAGTGGAGAGTATTCCATCACACTCCTGACTTGTGCCTTGTAGATGGTGGGGAGTCAGGAGGTGAGTCACTCGTCGCAGTATACCCAGCCTCTGACCTGCTTTTGTAGCCACAGTATTTATATGACTGGTCCAGTTAAGTTTCTGGTCAATGGTGCCCCCCAGGATGTTGATGGTGGGGGATTTGGTGACGGTAATGCCGTTGAATGTCAACAGGAAGTGGTTAGACTCTCTTGTTGGAGATAGTCATTACCTGGCACTTGTCTGGTGCGAATGTTACTTGCCACTTATGAGCCCAAGCCTGGATGTTGTCCAGGTCTTGCTGCATGCGGGCTCGGACTGCTTCATTATTTGAGGGGTTGCGAATGGAACTGAACACTGTGCAATCATCAGCGAACATCCCCATTTCTGACCTTATGTTGGAGGGAAGGTCATTGATGAAGCAGCTGAAGATGGTTGGGCCTCGGACACTGCCCTGAGGAACTCCTGCAGCAATGCCCTGGGGATGAGATGATTGGCCTCCAACAACCACTACCACTAGGTATGACTCCAGCCACTGGAGAGTTTTCCCCCTGATTCCCATTGACTTCAATTTTACTAGGGCTCCTTGGTGCCACACTCAGTCAAATGCTGCCTTGATGTCATCAGGCAGCATCTGTGAAGGGAAGTGAAAGGTTCATACCCAAAACGCCTTGTCTTTTTTCCATAGATGCTGCCTGATCTGCTGAGTGTTTCCAGTATTTTCTGTTTTTATTTCTAAGCTTTTTGAACTAAGCAAAGCAATAGAATTTTTAAAATTTGGCTGAGTTTAATTGAATAGCTAAAATGAGAGCAATCAATGTAAATAGAGGATTTTGTCAACTTGAACTGAAATACCTTCATTTGTAAAATCCTAACTCCAGCTATTTTGGAAGTGGTGCTTGCTTTTTGGTCCCAAAGGCACTTCAATGTTGATTTGCTCTCTTCTGTAGTTCACCTTCGATGCCGAATCAACCGTCCTGTACTTTGGGCCCCACGTCACCATTTTAGCCATTGGATCCTCTCTTCCTCCACCCCCCCCCCCCCTTGTTTCTTGCAAAAATATTGTGGATATGTTTGGTACTCTCTGCTAAATTTGATTAACTTGTTTGTTTTAAATTTAGTTTGCTTTGGGCCTGGTTATTGGCCTCGTGGAGTGCACGGTCCTTTAGGTTTTGTTCAAATTTCCTACATGTAAATAACTTCCCACTCATTTAAAATTGTTAACACAGTTCCTACTTTTCCTCTTTGCAGAAGTACATCTCCAGCTCCCCTTGCTCATGATGCACTCTTCTTCCCAATTTATCCTGCACCATTTTCCTCAAACCCTGCTCCTGCCTCCTACCCGTGAGTGGCAAAACTATTGCAAGTTCAGGGATTCTTGGCTATAGGGCACAGCAGCCAGGAATCCCCCAAGTGAAACAGGAGCATCAGATAAGAGCCAGGAGCAGAGGTGCGAAGACTATTGGAGTGTGGAATATGCCACTTTTGGGTGTTTGTACTTTATCTCAAAAGTTAATGGCTTCCCAGTCCCAATGTGGACTGTGGTCTGCCATTTGAATTGCCTGCATCTAACGTATGAAAAGACTGAAAGAAAGCTTACTCTTAAATAACGACAAAAGTCTTTCTTAGGGTGGGGCTGGATGTCAGTCACTCTGCTAATATGTGTTCTCAAATTAGCAAGGTTATCAAGGAGATGCTTCTGTATGAATGAACCAGCTATTTGAAGCAAGATTAAAGGAGAAGAAAGAGGGGAAGAGTAGAATATTTTAAGCCTTGCTTACAGATATCCAAAGCAATTTTGGCTGTAGTTCATAAGCTTTGAATTATTGGAGGTTCAAATCTGAATTTTTTTTTTGTAAGGAAGGGAGGAAATTGTCATATACAGTGGATCAAGCTGGGCTAAAGGGCTACATACATCCATGTTTAGGTATAACTATTTTAATAGTAGCCTGGTTGCTCTGTAATTGGTGCATCAATACAGGAAACTTTACTGTTTAGATGTTTTAAGGTGTATTTGTAATGGTGCATTTCACTGGGTTTACTATAGTTTCAGTGCATTTTACAAGTCAAGCTCTAAAATGTTTTAGTAAAACAAGTATCAAAACTGCTGGATTAATTTTGATTAGTCTAGAATTCAAAATCATTTAATGTCAATAGGGAAAAAAACTTGTGCAAGGCATTCTTTAGGATTATCAGGTAGAGTTTCCGCTTTGGGCGCAATCGGGAAATTGTGCTCAAAATGCGCTTGAAATTGCGCTGGTTAAGTTCAAGTTTCCACTAAAATTCATTTGCGTAATCACAAATGCTAAATCTTCCATGAACCAGCGCAATGGGGCAGTGTATTAGAACATAATTTTTTTTCCATTTAAAAAGTATTCCTTGATGTATTTGAGTGGTAACCTGGTGCAGTTTTATTACTACAGCTGAAAATGGGTTTATGACCAATAGCAAGCATTTTCAATGAGTGTCCAGCCCTTCACCTGTGAATAACCTGATTTAAAATCACTGAAAAATACTTCTTAAAAAAAAATATACTGAACTATTTAATAGTTTCATTGGTGTACAATAGTCAGTAAATTAAATATTTTTTGATATGAAAAGCTTTTAAAACATGCCTGCTAGTTCCTGTGCGCCTAAGAAAATGAGCGCAATTTGAAGAGCCTTCTAGAACCAGCGCAATCGGTGTAATCTCTCAATTTCGACCTGGGGATGTGGCCAGTTTTGTGGGCCAATTGAATTTTGAACCAGCGTAAAAGATTGCGGCAAACGCAAGTGGTTTTGGGCGTAACTCACTTTTTAACTTCCCTATTTTGGGCATGAATAATTAGTCGCGAACCTAGTTTTAGTAAAACATACAGATCCTATGGCAAAATTTACAGGTCTGGTTGGTACTTTATAGTACCTGGTTTCTGTAACTAGAAAACTACACCTAATCTATAAAGCTGGAGAAACAAGATCATTAAATTTGTAATAAACCTAAAATGACAAGTTTTAACATGTACACTTTTTTAAATCTATAAAACCAATGTAGTCTACTCCTGATTGTATTTTTTTGTGTGAAAAAATTGAATTATTCGATAAATTGAATTAACCAAATATAACTAAGACAGTGAGAATTCAGTGCAAAAAATGAATTATCAAATCGTTTGAATTGAGCAAATTGTTTAACGTTTTAAGCACATGGAAAAATTAAAATGCAGACAAATTAAAACTAACAAAAATTGTTAACAAATGCATGTAAACATTCACAGTGAAGCAACTGTATGTCTTAAAACTTTTTATTAATTCATTGTCATATGCCTAGTTACCCAATTTTTCCTCCTCTTTCCTGTAGTTAATTGAAGGGTCCTTCACGTGCGAGCCCTACAGCTTGCTCGTGAAGATTATGTGCCATTATGACTGACCCTTCCGGAGTCCGCAAGCTGCGTGGAAACCTGTCCAAAAGACATGCGACCCCTGTGTCTGGTGCCTCTGACCCATGTGCCAATTACAGTTCCACATATTGTGTGGCAGGTTATGCCTGCGCTGTCTGGTGGGCCCTGAATTGCCTGTGAAGCTTCTGTGACTGGACCACTTTGCACTCAGTTTCATCTCAAGGTACCTGTCTATCTGCCACCTGGACGAGATAACCATGCTCAATGAAAGGCTTGCCCTGCCCCCAGCCGAGCGCTGTACTATATGACCCCCCTCATGTCGTCTTCCTTCACCAGTCGCATTGGACTAGTTCCTTCTGCATTAAACAATTGTGGTGTTGACCTGCAGCTTGAACACTCTGTCAGGATATAGTGCCCTTTTAAATTTGATCTGAAGTGCAGAGTGAATTTTCTGCCTTTCCGAGTCATTGGGCTTGGGTGGCCAGCTGCACCTCCTCAAAACCCCCTTGGATCATACTATCCAAGCTTCCATGGATTGTGAAATCCCTGAAATTGTAGCGTGCTGCTTGATGCTGCCCTACGCTTTTCCATACGGCTCGTAACCAAGCCAGAAAGCCTTCGGCCTGAAATGATCTTAGCCCCGAGTTTCTTCCCAGACCTTGTGACTGGGTCCGCAAACACTGCAATTGCCTGCACTTTACCAATAACACTTGCATTGCATTGCCCTGATCGCCCCTCCCCCGAGCTGCTTGTCTATAATTCCCTCAGTAGCTACATTATTAAAATATTGAACATCATGGGTGAATAAACTCTGTTTTATGATCCATGCTTAGCCAAATTGGTCCAGCCAAATTCTGACCATGAGGATTTCAGTGGTTGCTCAAAGTCCCCGAATTGTTGTTGGTGCTTATGTAATGGTAGTCCTATCATGAAAAGGCAGCCAGTGTCTGTCAACCCTCTTGCTTGCAGCCCATTTACTGTGACCGGGTGAAAATAAGGAGTCAACATATCTACATCGGTGGTCACCGCACAACTGGCTGTCACGTACTCTGAGCTGTCATAGCCTCCCGATTTGCATTGCGGGATTTCTACGAGATCACTAGTGGTTCATCTTGTGACCTATCTCATCGCATTTTAAACACCTGGCCTGACTGTCTTCAGATTGCTGACTTATGCTTGGCTGCTCCACACTGGCCTTGACTGGTGAGATTGAGCAGCTGGTTCTTAGAGATGCTCAACCATGGAACGGCGTGAATCACCTGGTCTCCCACCCATGCACCAGCTTGCTTGTGCTTGCAAGGCCATAAAATGGTCAGCACACTCCTGTTCAAGCAACCAGATTTTTAAATCGTCTGGGGCTAACTCCATAAATCTGTCCCTTAACATTAATTGACAAAAACCTTCATAGTCTGTTATACTGTAAGTGCAGTTGCTTTCCAGTTACATCTATCATGTCTTCATGCTGGATAACCATTTCCCTATAAGTGCAGTCTGGATTCTTTTATTAAATTTCTAGCCACATGCTTCAGGCATTAAATTGTGAGGCCTGAGAATAGTACGCTTTATAGTATTATAGTTCATACAATAGGCATGATTGACACAAAATAGTTCCAGGAGCACTTTTCCACTTAGTGATGTCGCGAATTGGCTGGCCCATTTACTTTTTCCCCACTTAATGGTATGTTGGCCAACAATTTAAACGCCTGGATAAAATTACCAACGTCATTGCCGCCTTTAAAAATTTGGATAAGATTTGATACAATAAAATGATGGGCCCAAGTTCTGCAGCCTCACTCTCCAGACTCGCTGCTGATGCACATTACTCCATCAGTTCAAGAGCACGATGATGCCGTTGTTAGCCTCATACTAGCGCAGACACTCTTCCGTGTCATACTGGCACTGTTTCTCCTTGGCCTCAAATTTGTGATCCCTCACCCTCCTGTTGCTCTTTTTTCTGTCTCCATTGCTCAAGCACTAATTGAATCTCATGCTCCTTCAGCTGAAGCTCCCTTCTTCATTTTCTTATTGGCTGTCAGTGTCCAGCTCTACCTTTTTGATTTGAACATTTTTTTGATAATACTGTTTCAGTTCTGTTACCTTTAACCCGTTTTAAATCATAAAATCATAGAATCGTTACAGCACAGAAGGAGGCCAATCGGCCCATCGAGCCTGTGCCAGCTCTTTAAGAGCAATCCAATTAGATCCATTCCCCCGCTCTTTCCCCGTGGCCCTGCAGATTGTTTTCCTTCAAGTGTTTGTCCAATTCCTTTTTGAAAGCCACGATTGAATCTGCTTCCATCACCCTTTCAGGCAGCGCATTCCAGATCATAACTACTCGCCACGTTAAAAAAAAGTTTTTCCTCATGTCACCTTTGGTTCTTTTGCCAGTCACCAAAAATCTGTGTCCTCTGGTCCTCAAACCTTCCACCAATGGGAACAGTTTCTCATTTACTTTATTTAAACCCTTTATGATTTTGAACACTTCTGTTAGATTTCCTCTTAACCTTCTCTGCTGTAAGAAGAACAGCCCCAGCTTCTCCAGTCTATCCATGTGACTGAAGTCCCTCATCCTTGGAACCATTCTAGTAAATCTTTTCTGCACCCTCTCTAAGGCCTTCACATCCTTCCTAAAGTGTGGTGCCCAGAATTGGACGCAATATTTCAGCTGTGGCCAAACCAGTGTTTTATAAAGGTTCAACATAACTTCTTTGCTTTTGTACTGTACACCTCTATTTATAAAGCGCAGGATCCCATATGCATTTTTAATCGCTATCTCAACCTGTCCTGCCACCTTCAAAGATTTGTGCACATGTACCCCAGGTCTTTCTTCCTGCACCCCTTTAGAATTATACCATTTAGTTTATATTGCCTTTGCTCATTCTTCCTGCCAAAATGAATCTCTGCGCACTTCTCTGCATTAAATTTCATCTGCCATGTGTCCACCCATTCCACCAGCCTGTCTCTGTCCTCTTAAATTCTGTTACTGTTTATTGTTTACCACACTTCCAAGTTTTGTGTCATATGCAGATTTTGAAATTGTGCCCTGTACATCCAAGTCCAAGTATTTAATATATATCAAAAAAAGCAGTGGTCCTAGTACCGACCCCTGGGGAACACCACTGTAGACTTCCCTCCAGCCTAAAACAACCACTACTCTCTGTTTCCTGTCACTTAGCCCCTTTTATTCTCTGGCCTTTAATTTTGCTGATAAGCCTATTATGTAGCACTTTATCAAACACCTTTTGAAAGTAGATGTACTCATCAACCCTCTCTTACCCCAGCAAAAAACTCAATCAAGTTAGTTAAACTCAATTTGCCTTTAACAAATCTGCCTTCATCAGCAGTGTAACTCAGTATCCCAGCTAGCTGCCAGAAACTGTTACAAATTGGGGTTTGCTGTAGATGTCCTCTAGAGTTCAGTGGTGTTAGTCACTCCCTTAAGCGGTCTGAGTATCTTATTTTTATGGGAATTAATTCCCACTACGCTGTAGCTACTTGTATAGTACCATAGCCCAGGGATGTGGACCAGACACTGTTGTCTTTCACATGTATATTTCTTCAATCTCTTTGAAGCTGGGCTAAGTGAATACTTAGTGTTCTCAGGCTTTTGTTGCCTGACTGCTTGAGCAGCAATCTGTTTCCAAAAGCCAGCTTACCAGTGTCATTGTTAGTGTCTCTTATTTCTGGTGATCAAAACCATCCAACACCATGAATGTTCATCAGCTACTGAGACCAGCTAGTCTCTAAGAAAACATCATCTTAACTACCTATTATCTCAGTTCCCTGGCCTCCATTACTTTTTAACTAACAGGAATATACTATGCTTTGAAACACATTTAAAGTAACTTCCCTCTTCCCCATCCCCTCCAAATCCTGTCTGTGGAAAGACCCTAAACTGTGACAGCTTGTCAGGCATTTTCTGCTGGCATTACTTTGGTTGTCAGTTTTGTTGGCTAAAATTGGCAGCAAATGTAAATTTCCTGATAATTGAACATCAGTGGATCTTTGATTCTGCAATAATGTTTGCCACTCCTGTATGTTACAGTAGTCTTTAAAATGGTCACTGGATTATAATTCTGAATGTTATGGTTCTGTCCATAGCTTCTAGTCAATGTACTATCTAAAGCTTTCTACCCAGTAGTGATTGCAAAGGTTCCACCATTGGTAAAATGATAGTGGAGTCGAGGCAAAAAAAATGCAAATATGTTTAAGAGCAATACGCTATATAGTTACCACTAATTTCAAGTCCTGTTTATTGCTATTAGATGTGATGGAAAAGTAAATTATCAACGAAACCCATGTCTGTTATCTCCTGTGTATTGGTTTAAATTTAGGTTTTTTTTTATTCGTTCATGGGATGTGGGCATCGCTGGCAAGGCCAGCATTTATTGCCTATCCCTAATTGCCCTTGAGAAGGTGGTGGTGAGACGCCTTCTTGAACCGCTGCAGTCCGTGTGGTGAAGGTTCTCCCACAGTGCTGTTAGGTAGGCAGTTCAAGGATTTTGACCTAGCGACGATGAAGGAACGGCGATATATTTCCAAGTCGGGACGGTGTGTGACTTGGACGGGAACATGCAGGTGTTGTTCCCATGTCCCTGCTGCCCTTGTCTTTCTAGATGGTAGAGGTCGTGGGTTTGGGAGGTGCTTTCGAAGAAGCCTTGGCGCGTTGCTGCAGTGCATCCTGTGGACGGTACACACTGCAGCCACAGTGCGCCGGTAGTGAAGGAAGTGAATGTTTAGGGTGGTGAATGGGGTGCCAATCAAGCGAGCTGCTTTGTCCTGGAATTTACAGTCTGTCATCTAAGCTGTTGTCATATGCTCAGTAGCTTTTTGAGTAGAACCTCTAAGTGGTCTATGTTTAATTTTAAATGTGTCAATTTTCTTAAGATCTGACCAGATAAACTTTTTTTTTGTTACCTCTATGTTGATGCTTTGATCCTTATTAGTATTATTTCCATTCTGAACAGTAATTTTGTAACATTTTATTATATTGGATTTATGCTACTGGTCCAGATTGTACCTTTTTTTATCTCAGCACTGGTACTTCTCTACCTGTTCCAACAAACAGTGGTTCTGTTTTAATGGGCCTGAAAAGTCATGGTAGGATGGGTCTGGCAGCTTTTGAAAGAATACTGCATGGACAGCTGTGGAATTTGACTTAAGCTACCCATAACATACATGGATTTATTATCGGTATAACTGTCTCACGGCAGTATAAACTGTATTCCACATCCATATGATTATATTTATATTTATTGCAGTTGCAAATATGACTTTTTTAAAAAAGTGATGGTAGGTGCTATAAATATGTATGTTTCTGGCACTAAAGTTTCTGTGCTGTTTTTACAGGAGCGGAACAGAAGCAAATAGTAACTGAAAGGAGATGCTCTACCAGAGTTACAACACTAATGATATGAACCTTGGAAATTCCTTGCATCTTCAAGGAACAATGGTTATTGAAACTTTACTGCTCAAGGCAACCTCTTTTGAACACTCGAACACGAGATTGGCTTTCCGTGTTGGTTCTCATTGCTGCATTTGCCCTTATACTCTTGTCTCACAAAACACATTTGAGCGCTATAACTTTGTCAAGCACTTTCTGCCTTCCTAAAGCTTTTATCAGTAACTGCTGTCTTTCTAAGCTCAACCTCTTAGTTGAAATACAGAAATTGAGTGAATGTGAGAAACCAATTAATAACTTTTTTTTTATTTGTTTAATACTAACAATTAATGAGTGTAGTTGGGTCAATGACCTGAGATTTCACAATGCTTAACTCTTCAACCTACCTTTTTGTGTTGTAGGATTTATTTTTAAGTTAATTTTAGCTCTACAAAAACAATTTGGATATCATGTAATTTTTAGTTCAACCTAAAATCCGATATAATGCCTATGTGAAAATTATTGTAGTAAATAAATTCAATTAATGTTTTGCCAAATGTGAAACAAACCAGAAGTTATGCAAGATTCTTTCCCCAAATTATTCCTGGTTTTGAAATATAATTTAAAAACAATTTTTATGTGCAACCAGTTGAATGCAATGCTGATTTTTTTTCTTGTACTATGTATTACATAGGTTTCAGAAAAGTGCATTTGTCTATGGAGGAGATGCTAGATGTTTGATACGACCGTTGATGAAACTGTCCTAAGTAAATGTACCTCGGTTTGATTTAAATTTTTAGACTTATGTAATGTCTTTTAAATACAACTTCCTAGCTTTGAATGTTTGCCTTTCTGGCAGATTACTATCATGGAAGTAAAATTTTTTCTCCTAGATGATTCACTAGCTTAATAAATGCAATACTTGTTTAGCAAGTGTTATGGCATGAGTTAATTTACAGTGTGGTTTCACATTTTCATATTTCTGAATATTACTTTACAAGAAATCAACCAATTTAGGAGATACTGAGCCCACAGTCTCCTGTTTACATAAACCACATATATTGAGTCTCAGTGACGTAATTGCCTTAATTTATAATGTGTATTTTCAGTAGGTACCAATAGCCTAATTAATAGAAGCAAAATTGACTTTTTATAAGCACAGAACTTAAAATCACTGTTCACACTTTGAAGGCTATTTAAGTTATTTTAGCACACTTTTTCAATGTATTTAAATTTGGCAGTATCCTAATGTTATCCTGTAGATGTCATGTGTTTATAATGTCCAGGGTCAATTAAATCTATAACATTATTAAGTTTGGGGTACATATTTAGAGTTTGAGGTCCCCAAATAGTTTAAAACTGTATTGTGTATATGAAGTCTTAATAACAAACATGACTTCATTGCTTTTTAGTCTTGCATATGTCAGAATTAAATGAACTAGTATAAAGACAATTGAGTGTAAATTAGCATTGATATGTAAACTTCTATGCATTTATATCATGGAGTTCCCTGATTCATGTATCCTAATTCTGATTTTGTTTCTTGCAATTCAATTATCATACGGATATCAGTTGGTGCAGTACTGGCTGAAATAGTTACCTGTAAAGGTGGAAAGTTTAGCAAACCTTTTGATTGAGCTATTTCTTTATATGGTCTGGCAACAATATTTTTTCTAAATTGTCTTCTATTCCCTTCAGATTTAGTAAATCTATTTGTTTGCTGTTTATTTGTTGTCCCAATTAACAGGCTGCAAGTCTATTGGTGAAAAAGTGTGAAACTATATGTAAATTCCTGATTCCATTCTTAAATTTTGAAAATATTTTAATAGATCAGTAGCCTTAACGCCCATAAGCACTGCATGCATTTTTATCTCTAGCTCAGTATGTAGTATGGAGTCATGCATCTTTTACAGACCTCTATAAAATAACCACCAGTACAGCGGTCTTTAAATGATTGACAGCAAAAGAATATTCAGCTCGGAGCTTTAGCATTGCAGTGTTTTTTTTTAAATTGAGTGTACTTTGGTCAGAATAATTTAACTTAAATGTTAAATGAATTGTTTTTAACCCTTTTTTTAATTGTGGGGTACTGAAAGCAGAATGTTTAAAAAAACAATTGAGGTAGAATGTAAAGAAAACTTGTATGTACAACATCACCCATACTAAAGGAAGTGAAAGTATTGCATGAATGCAAAAAATACACTAGTCTTTGATTCAGAAAACAATTCCATTTTTATCTAGGACTTATTGTGCAAAAGTCTCTCAAATTAGGAGGCTTCTGCAAATCCTGGTGGGAATCCGTATGCTAATGTAGTGCTGGTATAACTTGTTTAGTAAAGGTAATTTTGGAATGGCTTTATAAACTGAACTTTTATTATTCAGACAATTATCCAAGAAACAGAATTTTGCAACCATAAACTTAAATTACATGTTTAGAAGATCTATTCTTTGAATATTAATGTTACACACCCAGTGGTTTTCTTCTGATATGCAACTTGATAAAAACTGACCGTGTGCTATCGTACTTTTTAAAAACAAACTGCTGTTTCCTGCCTTCATTTAATAAATCACAAGTTACATGTTACTCCATTTAATTTATCCTCCCACACAACATTGGTCATTTCCCATTCTCTATCACAAATTTTGAATTGCTGTTTCATGTTTAATTAAAGATCAAAAGATCAAAGTGTATTGTCTCATTAATTTATGGGTACTTGATGTTTTCACCTCTGCAGGCAAATTTGTGTTTTGAGCTGATTGGATTATATGAATTTTGTCAATGTAATTCATATTTTTGTATGCAGCATATCGGTTGTATATATGAATATTAAGTTCACCTGAATATCTCAACTTCAAGGTTAAACATGGGAAATTTAGAATTTTCACAGTTTTTTTGAGTTATGGTATATAGTCAAAGTAATCAATTTTATTCCATCTTTGGGTTACAACGTGTTGCGTTATAAGACAAAACTATTATGACAATAGCCAAAGTTGTATGAGGATGAAAGTGGGCTGAATTTACCAGTCCAAGACAATTTTGTGTCAAACTTTTTTCCCACCATCTGATATTTTAGAAAGGAAAATTGACCCATACGTAATGTGCTTCTATATATCTTCATACATTCTACTGTTTGTATTTAAACTTTTGTGCCTCATCTCAACAACTTGCATTAATCTTGTGCCTTTAACGTAGTAAAACATGCCAGGGTGCTTCACAGGAGTGTTATCAGACAAAATTTAACACTAAGCACAGAGATATATTAGGACAGGTGACCAAAAGCTTGGTCAAAGAGGTAGCTTTTAAGGAGTGTCTTAAAGGAGGAGAGAGAGACATAGGGAAGGGAATTCCAGAGGTTAGGATCTAGGCAGCTGAAGGCACAGCCGCCAATGTTGGGATGATGGAAATCGGGGATACACGAGTCCAGAATTGGAATTCAGAACAAGAGGCCTCTAATTGTAAATATACTACAGTAGTTGCAGTTTGTAAAATCTGGTCTGATTTTTTATCATTATTTTGTAGTGAAAGACTAATCCGATAAACTGATTTAGGGTAATTATTAATCCTTGGGTTATTCACCTCTGCTTAGGGAGATTATCAAAGGTCATAGCTGTCGGTGACAAAGCCCATTTTACCAGACCTTTTGTGAAGCCTCTAAGGAAACCAGCTGTCTGACAATCCAAAATGGTAATCCTTCGTTTTGGTTTAAACTGGTGAAGAAAGAAAGTGGAGATGTTGTTTCCAGCAATCCTTGGACAATGATCCTGCAACATTTGTGTACCTATGCTGCCAGTGAGATGCCTACAAACTCAATGGAACACTTCAATACTCAGAATCAATGTATATCATTTCAATCGTATGGATTTGATGCATTTTAAAAAGTTAAGGGAGAAAACTACCATGTGTAGTTTTTTTTGTGATTCTTCATGTATCAAGGACCCTTGGGTATATAGCTGATGTTGAAGCTTCCAGGTTTGTTTCTGAACAGGATGTTTATTTGCCTATATAGCTGTTTGTTGATGTCGCTTGTAACTGATGGTGGCTCTTTAGAGGAAAAAAATTGTGTTTGCTGTTGAAAAAATCTTATGCAAGGTAGGCAGTTTTTTTTTGTGTTCATTAGAGCAGCTTTGGTGCTGGGAATGTGACACGTTTTTCACATTTGGCAATCAGTCAGCATCAAGTGTTTCAATAGATGGTACAGATGGAGAGGGAGTTAACAATGTGCCTTAAACCCAACTTCAAGGGCAACCTCTACTGCAGCAATATTTCTTTTTCCCCCACATTTAGCACCAGTAGACTGGAGATTTGGTCTAAATTACCTAAACTCCCATCTCTTGCCCCTAATGAGTAGAATTTTATCCCATTAACAAATTGCATTTATATAGCACCTTTTAATGTAGTAAAAAGTCCCAAGGCACTTCACAGAAGTGTCATCAACAGGTGCAGATAATAATCAATAAGACGAATGGGCAAAATTGTGGCAGATGGAATTCGATGTAGACAAATGTGAGGTCATCCACTTTGGATCAAAAAAGGATAGAAAAGGGTACTTACTAAATGGTAAAAAGTTTTAAAAACAGTGGATGTCCAAAGGGACTTAGGGGTTCAGGTACATAGATCATTGAAGTGTCATCAGACAAAAATTGACATCAAGCCAAAGGAGACATTAGGGCAGTGACCAGAAGCTTGGTCAAAGGGGTAGGTTTGAAGGAGCGTCTAAAGGAGGAGGGAGAGGCGGAAAGGTTTACAAAAGGAATTCCACAGGTTAAGGCCTAGGTGGCTGCAGCACGGCCACCAATCGTCGATTGAAAGAAGTGGGGGATGCACAAGGGACCAGCGTTGGAGGAACGCAGAGTTCTTGGGTTGTAGCGCTGGAGAAGGTTACAGAGCTCGGGAGGAGCGAGGCCATGGTGGGATTTGAACACAAGGGTGAAAATTTTAAAATCATGGCATTGCTGGACTGGGAGTCAGTGGGCACAGTGGTGAAGGGTGAACAGGACTTGGTGCGTGTTAGGATACGGGGAGCAGAGTTTTAGTTGAGCTTACATTTATGGAGTCTGGAAGAAGGGCGACTGGCCAGGAGAGTATTTGAACCCATCAGATGAGCTGAATTTAAACTCTGGTCTTGGAAATAAAAGGCAGTGATAATCTGGATTTATTCTACTAATGCACACAGGGAACTTGTAAAATAATTGTTCTGGATTTGTGGCTGATTTTTATATCAATCCCTTTCATAATCTTAAAGACCTGTTTTTTTCTAGAAAAAAGAGCTTCAGCTTGTTAAATCTTTCCTGATTGGTATAACCTCTCAGTTTTGGTATCATCCTAGTAAATCTTTTTTGCACCTTCTCCAGTGCCTCTATATCCATATAACATGGAGACAAGAACTGTGCACAGTACACTGTGTGGTCTAACCAAGGTTCTATACAAGTTTAACATAACTTCTCTGCTTTTCAATTCTATCCTCTAGAAATGAACCCCAGTGCTTTTTTTTAATGGCCTTATTAACCTGCATCATTACTTTTAGTGATTTGTGTATCCTTTTGCTCCTTTACCCCGTTTTCGAATCATACTTTCCAAGGAGTATGTGGCCGCCTCATTATTCTTGCCAAAATGTACCACCTCACACTTGCATTGAAATTCATTTGCCAATCATATGCCCATATAGCAATTATAGAATACCATAGGAGGTCTTTGTTCCAAGTGGTAGGAATACAAGTTACAATATTTTGGCTTTGGCTACTTGCACATATTCTTCATAAAATGTTGCGGATGTATCCATATTTCGACAATTAGCAAGCTTAGATGTGCTTTTTGGAGGTAGGTTCTCTGAATATTCATGCAAATCAGTCCTTTAAGCTCTTCCTGGACTGACCTTCCAAGCACTTTCTGGACTTCCAACATGGCACAACCTCTAATCAGGCAGGATCTCGTCCATGGACTGTTCTGAAGTGAACTTCAGCACTAATTAGTGTTCCTGAACTGCCAACAGCAGTAATGTTGCATCTCATCTTGAATTCTGCTCATGAAATCAACTTCCTTAGCTCCACTTCCCCATCCTTTGCTGTTCTCTCCCATGCGTGTCTTTCCTACCCCTCTGGCATTGCTGCTTCTTCCCATTGAGCTCCTTTCTCTCTGCCATCCCAAGCTCTGGTCCATCCTATGTCTTAATCTAGACATCCTCCAATGTGCCTATTGGGATATGTCAGCAGCTCTACTACCAACAGACATCTAAGCTACCTTTTACCCTTGCCTGGCATGTTTGAGGTAAATTTCTCCAACTGCCACCTGTGTATTATCTCAAGTTATGGTCTCCCTCTCTTCCTTGCAAAATGTTTGCTGTCTTGCAAGCAAAGTCCAACCCATCCATGACCTAATCCTGGAGGAATGCATCAACATTCTGGGCCTGCTTAAAACCTGATTTACTCCTGGTAACTCCTTCCCTCTCACTTGAGGGGATTCACATTCTACTGTGTTCCCTGCCCAAACTGCAGCAATGATGTGGCTGTCATCTGCAGATTCCACTTTGGTTTATCTCTTCCCACTTCCTATCCTACATCTGTCTGAGCTCTCCAACCTAGCAATTTCAGTCAGCACCTGAACTTGTCCTTGCCCACATTTTCAACTTCTAACTTCTCAATCTCACCTTTTAATATTGACACATCCCAACATATACTATGCTGCTCCCTTGACCTCGTCATCGCATGATCCCTCGACTTCAAGTCTCACCACCGAAAAAGCTGATCGCATCCTCCTTTTCCTCCTACACACCCTTCTGCCCTACTGCTTGACTGCACAATGTCACTTTCTGCTTGAGGGGGTGGGAAAAAAACCTAGTTCCTTCACAAGTGCCAATCCAAACACCAATACCTTCTTCCTTTCTGCTGCTCCCCCCACCCCCACCCCCACACCCCTTTGGACCATCATACCACTGACACCTATAATCTCTGGAATTCTCTCACTTCAACCTTGGACACCTCTTCCCCTCCAATTCCTGGACAGTCTCCCATAGTTATCCCTGGGCAACCACGTGAAGAGGTCATAGTCTCTCCTCATCCCCTGTGACTGCTCTGACTGCTGACCACAGCGCACTCCTAAAACACTTTTCCACCTCCATGGCATTGCTGTGTCATTATTCTAGCTCTACCTGTTACCTCTAGTACACTTCAGGACTTCATCTTTGGTCCCCTTTACATTCTAGTACGATCATCTGTAAGTATGGAGTTAGTAATACCTAGCTCTCCTCATTATCAATTCCATTGCTGTTACTGCCTTCTCCAGCTGCCTCTTGTACATTAAGAACTAGAAGAATCATATCTTTCCCTAATTTAATGTTGGTAAAAACAAATTCCTTTTTTGGTTCCGGCCAACACTTCTCTGCCTGTACTCTAGAGTCCTATCTACCTCCCTGGCAGCCACCTGAAGTTTAGGAGGTGTGAAACCTCAGCACCTAACATGGCTTCAAACTAAGCTTTCTTCCACATATCTTACATAGAATGTACGGCAGAGAAACAGGCCACTCGGCCCAACAGGTTTACGCTCCACACTAGCCTCTTCCCTCCATCTAACCCTATCAGCATATCCTTCTATTACTTACTCCCTCATGTGTTTATCTAGCTTCCCCTTAAATGCATCTATAAGGAATCTTACAACACCAGGTTATAGTCCAACAGTTTTATTTGAAAATCACAAGCTTTCGGAGATTATCTCCTTCGTCAGGTGAAGGAGACCTGGTGTTGTAAGATTCCTTACATTTGTCCACCCCTGTCCATCACCGGCATCTCCACATCTTCCATGCATCTATGTTAGTTGCCTCAACTACTCCTTGTGGTAATAAGTTCCACATTCTAACCACTCTCTGGGTAAAGAAGTTTCTCCTGAATTAATGGATTTATTAGTGACTATCTTTTATGCTTCTGGCCCCTAGTTCTAGTTCCCCCCCCCCCCCCCCCCAACAAGTGGAACTATCTTCTCTATGTCTACCCTGTCAAATCGTTTCATAATCTTAAAAGACCTCTATCAAGTCACCCGTCAGTCTTTTTTCTAGAGAAAAGAGCCCCAGCCTGCTCAATCTTTCCTGATAGGTATAACCTCTCAGTTCTGGTATCATCCTAGTAAATCTCTTTTGCACCTTCTCCAGTGCCTCTGTATCCTTTTCATAATATGGAGACCAGAACTGTTTGCAGTATTCCAAGTATGGTCCAACCAAGGTTCAATAAAAGTTTAACATAATTTCCCTGTTTTTCAATTCTATCCTTCTAGAAATGAACCCCAGGGCTTTGCTTTTTTATGGCCTTATTAACCTGCATTGCTGCTATTAGTGATTTGTATATCTGTACCCCCAAATCCATCTGCTCTTCTACCCCATTTAGACTCTTATTTTCCAAGGAGTATGTGGCATCCTTATTTTTCCTACCAAAATGTACCACTTCACAATTATCTATATTGAAATTCATTTGCCAATTACATGCCCATTCTGCAAGTTTATTAATGTCTTCCTGTATTTTGTCGCGGTTCCCCTCAGTATTAGCTATAGCCCCCAATTTGGTGTCGTCTGCAAATTTTGCAATTGCGCTTCCGATTCCAGAATCCCAATCGTTAATGTAAATATCTATTAAAGGGAGACTACTGTATGCTGACTACACCCCTCTCTCCCCCCCCCCCCCCCCCCCTTTCAATTCTTCTGTGGGTTGATGGCAATTCTGATTTGTATGTGGAAGTTGAAATTTTTTCAAAAAGTGAGGAATACCTTGGCACAGGGAGTTAATCTAATATTTTCCACACCAGCAATCTTTATTGCATCTGAATAAGACTGCAAATACAGCAGAATCATTGGCAGTTTTGTGCTGTGCATTTGCTCTGAATAGGAAATAGGCTGAGAGTTGCTTATATAGCCATTAGAGAGAGTGGGGACTGTCTGGATTGGATTTCAACCCAGATCTCAAACAACAGAAGTGTTCCAACCCATTCTGGACATACATTCCCCACATTTATGTGTCAAGGTGGTCTATTTGTTTGTTAATAGTAGTGCTAAAGGGATCATTTGCACTGTCTGCAATAGTGCGATTTAAAATGCAAATGTCCGGTCGTAAGTTCTATAAATAAATGTATGATAAAGTCACAAAAATCTCTGTAAAATCCATGTCAAAAAGAATCTCATTCTATGTTCTTGCATAAATAGAGCCGTTCAGCTGTGCTGTAAAGATTACAAAAGAAAAGGGATTCCGTTATACATACACAAACCCACATTGACCCCCCCCCCCCCCCCGAACTGTCTGGTTATATTCATCTTCAGAATGAAAAGATGGAAGAACAACACAGTGAGGTGAGATTCAGGCATTACATACAGTCATGCCAATTAGACAATGCAGCAAGGCATTAAACTTTTTTATTATCAAATCTGAGTTCATACTTGTAGTTGGCTGCTGCCTTCCATTAATATCACAGGCTGGTAACAGCTCAATAGACACCACTTCATCTTCAGGTTGCAAGTATTATGTTTGATCTTTCTGTCCAAAGGAAACATAAAATCTTTTTCTCTGTTATGGGATATACTCATTCCTTTGTTATCGGAATGTGCAATTACTTGCAAAGTTGGATAGTAGATAGATAAAAACAAGAGCAAATGGCAGATATCTGATTTTTTTTTAAAAAAGAAAAATATTGGAAATAAAATGTTGGAAATAAACAGCAGGTCAGTCAGCATCTGAAAAGAAAGAAGACAAGTTAATGTTTTAAGTGTAGTCCCTTCATCAGAAACTGAAAGATAAGTGAACCCCTTTGTAGGATTGAACAGCATGGAGAGAGAAGGTGACACTGATATAGGCAGGTGTATTCATTGCACACAGAAAACAGAGAGGGGTTAAGGGTAGCTACTCAGATTGGCAAAAGGTGGAAAGTGGTGTTCCACAGGGATCAGTGCTGGGACCCCTGTTCATAATTTACATTTATGATTTGGATTTGGGAATCTGAAGTACAATCTCAAAATTTGCAGACGACACCAAATTGGGGGGTATAGTTAATACAAAGAATGCATCAAAATGCAAGAGGACATTAATAAACTTGCAGAATAGGCATATAATTGGCAAATGAACTTCAATGTCAATAAGTGTGAGGTAATGCATTTTGGTGGGAAGAATAAGGAGGCCACATACTGCTTGGATAATAAGAGTATAAATGGGATAAAGGAGCAAAGGAATTTAGGGGTACAAATACACAAATCACTAAAAGTAGCAACGTAGGCTAATAAGGCCATAAAAAAGACAATTGTAAACAATTTTACAACACCAAGTTATAGTCCAACAAATTTATTTTAAATTTCGCAAGCTTTCGGAGGCTTCCTCCTTCCTCAGGTGAATGTTGTGGAAATGTTTCCACAACATTCACCTGAGGAAGAAGGAAGCCTCCGAAAGCTTGTGAAATTTAAAATAAATTTGTTGGACTATAACTTGGTGTTGTAAAATTGTTTACAATTATCAACCCCAGTCCATCACTGGCATCTCCACATCATAAAAAAGACAGATCAAGGATTAAGGTTCATTTCTAGAGGGATAGAATTGAAAATCAAAGAAGTTATGTTGAACTTGTATAGAACCTTGGTTAGACCACACCTGGGAGTACTGTGAACAATTTTGGTCTCCATATTATAAAAAGCATGTAGAAGCACTGGAGAAGGTGCAAAAGAGATTTACTAGGATGATACCAGAACTGAGAGAGTATCCTTATCCGGAAAGGCTGAACAGGTTGGGGCTCTTTTCCCTAGAAAAGAGAAGGTTGAGGGGTGACTTGATAAGAGGTCTTTAAGGTAATGATAGGATAGATGTAGAGCAAATATTTCCACTTGTGGGGGAGTCCAAAACTAGAGGTCATAAATATAAAATAGTCACTACTAAAGAAACTTCTTTACCCAGAGAGTGGTAAGAATGTGGAATGTGCTACTACAAGGAGTCGTTGAGGCAAATAGCATAGATGCATTTAAGGGGAAGCTAGATAAGCACGTGGAGGAGAAAGGAATAGAAAGGTATCCTGATAGGGTTAGATGAAGTAGGGAGGGAGGATGCTTGTGTGGAGCATAAATGCCAGCATAGACCAGTTGGGTCAAATGGCCTGTTTCTGTGCTGTAGTTTTGATGTAACTCGATGAGTGTACATTTTTCCCCTTTGAATGGAAAACCAGCTGACACATGCTAGATTGTACTGCAACTTTTGCTGCAACAAGGAATTTTTCCAAACTTTTAAAAAAAATCTATTTCCTCATCAAAGTAACTAAGAGGAAGTATGGGCACTGCTTGGGCCTTAAAGGGGAAGGCACAATGGGGGATGCATGAGCGAAGCAGAAGGACTTTGAATTTTACAGGTAACGGGAGCAGGATTTTTATTTTGATAGTACATGATGAATAGTGGTAAGTTTTTAAATCCAATTAAGTTTGCCAGAAGATGTAATTTACATGTTAGTGGTCTTGTCATGTATTTAAAGATACGGTCCCTTGTGAATGTGTTCATTCCGCAAAGCCATTTTGGGACAGCCGCAGCACCCCAAGTCTGGATGTCCCTGGAACCTGGTCTGGAAGGAGTTGGTAAAAGGGCAACACTGTTGTATCAAAAAGTAAGTGGATGAACAGGGAAAACAAATGTGGGCATGATCAATGATGACATGAGAATAAGAGGAGGGTGCAGTTTTGACTATCAGGCTTCTCTATATTCGTCTCCATTATAGCACCAGAAGCCTGTCAGATTTGCTTTAGGTCTTAGGTGTGACATATAGACACAGAGTCACCATCAGACTGCCTTTTCAATGCTGTTTTATTGAGAGGGAAACATCATTTCTGGCTTTCTGAAAGGGAGAAAGGATGTAACCGTGCTAATAATATTTCTTAGACTCAGTGATACTTGACCTTCAAGTACTAGCACAAAATGGCCTCCAAACATATGAGAGAATCATCTCCTTTTACATGTAAATGATGCACTTGGTGGAAATATAATCACTGACCTTTCCATGCTACAAATGTAGTTGCTCAAAACTAACACTGGAGAGAGCCAATTTGACATATATTGTCTAACATTACACCACAACAACATTTAAAGAAAACACCATTAATTTATTCAAAAATTGTATCTGCTTACTATTTACTAACCAGCATTATACACCTGATAGTTGCTCAAAAATGTAAAGTTATTTTGTTTCTAAATTTTAAAATACACAGAAATGGCTATACAGCAGGGGTGAGAACGCTATCCTTTCACCTCTAGGATTTCAGTTCAATTTATCTTAGACTTGGGGAGGGAGGGAGGGAGGGGGGGGGTGCGGTTGTCAGGGGGTGGTTGAAGGTAATCTCTGTCTGCCCACTAAGAATTCTAAGCAAAGTTTGTTTCGTAGCCTCCACCCAGTTTGGTTCCCAATCTGTCGCACAAAATTGCCAGTAACTCCGCATCAATTAGGAACATAGGAACATAAGAATATAGGAACAGGAGTAGGCCTTCAGCTCCTCGAGCCTGTTCCGCCATTCAATGAGATTATGGCTGATCTCTGACCTAACTCCATATACCTGCCTTAGCTCCATATCCCTTGATAACTTTGGTTAACAAAAATCTATCAATCTCTGATTTAAAATTAACAATTGAGCTAGCATCAACTTGCCTGGATGAGTGCAGCTCCAACAACACTCAAGAAGCTCGACACCATCCAAGATAAAGCAGCCCGCTTGATTGGCACCCCATCCACCACCCTAAACATTCACTCCCTTCACCACCGGCGCACTGTGGCTGCAGTGTGCACCATCCACAGGATGCACTGCAGCAACTCGCCAAGGCTTCTTTGACAGCACCTCCCAAACCCGCGACCTCTACCACCTAGAAGGACAAGGGCAGCAGGCGCATGGGAACAACACCATCTGCACGTTCCCCTCCAAGTCACACACCATCCCGACTTGGAAATATATCGCCGTTCCTTCATTGTCGCTGGGTCAAAATCCTGGAACTCCCTTCCTAACAGCACTGTGGGAGAACCGTCACCACACGGACTGCAGCGGTTCAAGAAGGCGGCTCACCACCACCTTCTCGAGGGCAATTAGGGATGGGCAATAAATGCCGGCCTTGCCAGCGACGCCCACATCCCGTGAACGAATAAAAAAAAACTGCCATTTGCGGAAAAGAGTTCCAAACTTTTACCACCCTTTGCGTGTAGAAGTGTTTCCTAACTTCACTCCTGAAAATCTTGGCTCTAATTTTTAGGCTATGTCCCCCTAGTCCTAAACTCGCCAACCAGCAGAAATATTTTATCTCTATCTACTTATTAGTTCCCCTTAATATCTTGAAAACTTCGATCAAATCACCCCATAACCTTCTAAATTCCAGGGAAAACAACCTTAGTTTGTGTAATCTCTCCTCGTAAATGCTTTTCGCCATTTAGAGAGTACTCTGATCTATCCTTTTTAGGTCCAAAACTTGCCTACATTGAATTCTATTTGCCGCAGTTTTGCCCATTCACTTAATCTATTAATAGCTCTGTATAATTTTATGCTTCCATCTACACTGCTTACAAAGCTGCCTATCTTTGTGTCATCGGCAAACTTGGATATTTTTTTTTATCTAAGTCATTAATAAATACAGTGAATAGTTGAGGCCCCAACACAGATCCCTGTGGGACACCACTAGTTACATACTGCCAATTTGAGTACCTGCCCATTATCCCTACTCTCTGTCTCCTGCCGCTTAGCCAATTTCCTAACCAGGTCAATAATTTGCCCTCAATTCCATGAGCTTCAACTTTAGCCAACAGTCTCTTATGAGGGGCTTTATAGAATGCCTTCTGGAAGTCCATATAAACAACATCTATTGACATTCCCCTGTCCACTACTTTAGTCACCTCTTCAAAAAATTCAATCAGGTTCATCAGACATGATCTACCCTTTAGAAATCCATGCTGGCTATCTGATCAGCTGAAAATTTTCAAGGTGTTCAGTCACTCTGTCCTCAATTATAGGAACTTTGCACCATAATGATGGCGTAGCAAATGAAATTGTCACACTTATTAAGTGGTGGTTAAAGCACATTGTTGGAGCAGAACTAAAGGAGCTTTACAGTGCATGTAGCACATGTTGTACCTAACCTGGAAGTGATTAATGCTGACAATGGGTGGAAAAGTGATCAACTCCACAATGGTATCTCTTGCCTTGATTGACATTGAAAGAAAAACTATATTAGCATTATTCTGTTACTGTCATTCATCTGCTTCTCTAATCCAGTTCTACTTTGTTTCAATGATCTCCCTGATAACTTATTTTGCATGGGTCAGAAATTGCTCCTGAAATAATAGACGAGCTCAACAGCACTCTCCGTTTTTAATGGAGAATTGAAGGAGCAAGTTCCCGCGTTTACACATGTGCGCTAAAACACGGAAATAGTGAACTTGCTCCTATTGGTTCACCGGCAATTTGACAGCTGCGAATTAAAGGGCCATCGCACGCTGCAATCATTGAAATTACAAAAATCACAAACTTGCCCATCTGCCCAGCTGTAAATAACTAATTACTCCACCAAACGGGTTCACTTAAAAATACCGGTCTAAACTAAGTTTTAAAAGGGCGATTAGTCTTATTGACTGCAAAACGACTAAAAATTAAGTTTTAAAAATGTGGAATCTCCCATTACTCCTTATTTTAATAGTTTTTGGTCATTAAAAGAAAAATTTTAAAAATTAAACATTTTTTTTATGTTTCCCTTCTGTCTCTTTAATTCAATCATTTATTTGGCTTTTTATATAAAAAGTATATTTTTTTTATTTACAATGACTTCCAGAATACTAACTTAAAATGAATGATGTCTGCTTGCCTGCTTGTGGGTGTGACTTCTCTTCCTGACAGATTTTGTGGGCGTGACTTCTATTCTACAGACATTTCCATGCAAATCAACTTACCCTGCTCAAAGGCTGGGCTGATATCGTACAATTGTTTAAAAGTTCAAAATCAAGCAAGTCAACGCCACCGAGTCTGCAGCAAGTACATTCGTGAATTTAATTCGCAGGAGCTGCAGTGATCGTTGCCACGCTACTCTGTGCAAGTTCTGGCCCCATGTCTATTATCTTATAGGTGAAAATGTTCCACTAGTTGCACCTGACTTCCTATTTTACTCCTAACTTCCTAATTTTGAACCTGTGTCCCCTTGTACTTGAACCATTCATCAAAATTAGATATTTATATGAAAGTCCATAATCAACATTTTAGCCGAGGAGTTAATCTGTTTAAATGCTTTTGGTAAAATGGAGGAAAAATACATTTCCTGTGAATGAGTTAATGTGTTTTTTTATGCTGGTATCACTGTGATTTCACCATTTTTGTCCTGCCCCAGTTGTTGTAATGTTAGTGGCAGTTGGTCTGTCATTTTTTTTATCACCTTTCTTTGCTCCATGTAATTCCTCCATCATTTCCAGGTTTGGATTTTGCATCAGGACTAATAAAATCACCATCGTAAGTTATCTGATCTTCTGAGAGTTACCTTCCTTAGGAAGTTGATCATATTTCCCCTTAAGTTTTGTTCAGATGTTTGGCTCAACAGTCTGTTTCTGCTGTCTTGACATATGTCCTATTTATTGCTCTCTTTTTATTACTTTTTCACTGCTTGCTCTGTCAATATATTTTCTGGACTTGATCTTGACTCCCATACCTCATCTATCTCTCACAATCTTTTCTTATAGAATAATCTCTTCTGACTGCCCTAAATACCTTTCTTTCCAATTAAACACAGGTGCCTTAATCACTATTTCACTATTCAGTGTTTCCAATCTTGATGGACTCACAGCTGCTTCATCACAGGGAATTGAGAGAGACATTTTTGCTATTTTTTTCCTTTTTTTTTTAAACAACCATTTGGTGTCACTAATGCCTCCTCATAAGCCTCCCAGATAAGCTGACACTATTCCATGTTAAATTGTCACAGGCTATTACAGAAGATGGAGCTGAGGGGTCAGAGATTCTGGCAAGGGTGTCCACAATGGTGAAAGCTTTACCACATTCATGCTTGTTATACATGTGGAAATTGGGAAGAACGGGAGTTAAAACTGTGCAATGCTTTTTTGCCGTTCCAATGCTGGCAAGTCCTATTGCTCAGATGGGACCCAGGGCCAACTGTGATGAGTTACAGGCTGGAGCATCCACCATGTATGCCCCGACCAGTAAAACCTGCTAGTGCAAAAATGGAGGCCCCAAAGGACAAGCACCAAGCTGATATTTGCAGGGCCAGGAAAAGCCCCTCTGGGCCCCATAATGAATGTTTGGGCCTCTGCTGCCCTGGGGTCTACCCCTTTTCACCCATGAAACCCTCTCGAAAACCCTCCAGCAGCTTACCTTAGTGCCATCGAGCGGCCTCTGGGCTGCCCAATCTTGGCCTCTTTACGCCCGTGCGTCTGTCACCTCTCCCCTGCTTTCTGCCCTGGAGTTAAAATCCCCGTTAATGTAATAATGAGCTCTTACAAAATATGGAGCGCAATGGAGAAATACCAACTGAGTCAAGTTTCAGAACAGAACCTGTCTTTTCTCTTTTCAGATACTAAGGGAGCTGCTGTTCTTTTTAGCCAACATTTTCTGTTTTTGTTTCGGAACAGCCCTACTGTGCCGTGCTCAGAGCTCCAGCTTCTGAGGCTCCACCCCAGGAATCCAGGTCAATGATATAGGACTGAAAATAGTATTCCTATCTCTTTCATTTTATTGTTATGCAAATGTTGGCACTTGTTTTTTATTCTACTTGAGGTAGCCGCCGTTTCTCACCTGAAAAATGGCCGAACGGCAGTTGACAATCTGGTGTGGACCTTGTGCACATATTTGCCCCCCAATTCAAATTTCAGGCAAGCCTTTAAATAGGTGCCCGCCCACTCCCACCAAACAAACAGGTGGGAGGGTGTTTAGATATGCACATTGGGTTCCTATACCTGTTGTAGGACTCCAATTGCAAATTTCAAGGAGAAATGGGCAAAGCATGCATGCGCATGCCAACCCCACTTACTCCCAACCCCACTCACTGCGGGCATTTAGAGGCCTCTGTTTACCCTTTAAAGGTCTCTCCTAAATAGTACATTTTGAGGGGTTTTAGGTTTTTGTTGGGCCAGAAGTGCTCATCTGAGCCCAACAAAAATCACATGGCCCACTGCCAGCTCGTCTCGCGCCCACCCCCCCAGCATCCACTCCCACCAATAGGCCTTACATGCCGGCCAGCTGTGTGCAGTAGCCATCTGATTTTGCTTGTGGACAGACTGGCAAACGCCCATTTGGTACCCAAAGCTCACCGAAAAGATGTTAATGGGCCTGAACCTGAAAGCGGTTCAGGGCTCCTGACTGCTGCATTGGAAGAGCATTGTGTACGCACTGCCAATATTGTGCCCATTTGCTGCTCAAGCTGAAAGTCTTTCCCCTTCTCTTTAGCCAAACTTGACATTTTATGTAACACAATTAGAAAGCAAGAATATTCATTTATATAGCATTCCCAAAGCACTTTACAACCATAGGATTACTTGAAAATTCCATCACTGTTATTATGCAGGTAAATGTGGCAACCAATTTATGCACAACAAGATTCCACAAACAGTAAATGGATGGCCAGATAATCTTTTTTCGTAGTGTTGGTCGAGGGAAAGGTTTTGGCTAGGGCAGTGGGAGAACGTCTTACTCTTCTTCAAATGAAATCTTTAGTATCCACTTGACATGGCAGCTGGGCCATTGGTTTAATTTCCCATTCAAAATACACCTCCAACAATGCAGCATTCCATAGGTATTGCAATGAAGGATGTGAAGGTTATGGAGAATATCACATCAAACTGTGTGGGGATTCTAGTCCAAAATTTGAGTAATTTAGAATTGTTCTAGAAAATATTAATGTGGTGGCATTGGCAACAGGATGGCATAGGAACAGACTGTGTCCATACAAAATACTTTATTCACACTGCAATGGACTTTATCGATCTCAAAATCAGGCAGAGTGTAAATTGGGCGGCCGATTGGCTATCGCCCAATTTCACCCCCAAAATCTGTCAGATTCCTGCTTTTATTACGTGGGATTTTTTTTAACCAATGTATTAGGGATTGCATTCTGCAATTCCTTCCATTTTCCCACAATACTGCAAACCAGTGACTTAAAAATAGATATCTATATACAGGTCTCTGAAATCAGTCCATTTTAAAGTTGGCCCTAGTCATCACTAATGGCACTTAGATTGGGAAACAGCTTAGAAAAGAGAACACATGGCAGCCGTTTTACGAACATACGAATTAAGAGCAGGAGTAGGCCATTTGGCCCCTCAAGCCTGCTCTGTCATTTGATAAGATCATGGCTGATCTGATTGTGACCTCAACCCTATTTCCTGTCTATTTACTATAACCTTTGACTCCCTTGTTAATCAGGAATCTATTTAACTCAGCCTTAAAAATATTCAATGACCCAGCCTCCACCACTCCCTGGGGAAGGGAGTTCCACAGACTCATGACCCTCTGAGAGAACAAGTTTCTCCTCGTCTCCGTCTTAAATGGGAGACCCCTTATTTTTAAACTGTGGCCCCTAGTTCTAGTCTCTCCCACAAGGGGAAACATCCTCTCAGCATCTACCCCTTCAAGTCCCCTCAGGATCTTATATGTTTCAATAAAATCACCTCTCATTCTTCTAAACTCCAACATATACAGGCTCAACTTGTCCAACCTTTCCTCATAAGATTACCCCCTCATCCCAGGAATCAGTCAAGTGAACCTTCTCTGAAACGCCTCCAAAGCAATTATGTCTTTTCTTAAATAAGGAGACCAAAACTGCACACAGTATTCTAGATGTGGTCTCACCAATGCCCTGTACAACTGTAGCAAAACATCTCTACTTTTATATTCCATTCCCCTTGCAATAAATGACAACATTCCATTTGCCTTCCTAATCACTTGCTGTACCTGCATACTAACTTTTTGTGATTCATGTACTAGGACACCCAGATCTCTCTGTACCTCAGAGTTCTGCAATCTCTCTCCATTTACTGCTTTTCTATTCCTCTTGCCAAAGTGTACAAGTTCACATTTTCCCACATTATACATCTGCCAAATTTTTGCCCACTCACTTAACCTATCCATATCCCTTTTCGGACTCCTTATGTCCTCTTCACTACTTACTTTCCTACCTACCTTAGTGTCATCAGCAAATTTAGCAACCATACATTCGGTCCCTTCATCCAAGTCATTGATATAGATTGTAAATAGTTGAGGCCCAAGCACTGATCCTTGTGGCACTCCACTCGTTTCATTCTGCCAACCTGAAAATGACCCATTTATGCCTACTCTCTGTTTCCTGTTAGCTATCAATCCTTCATCCATGCTAATATGTTACCCCCTACACCATGAGCTCTTGTTTTGTGTAGTAGCCTTTGATGTGGCACCTTGTCAAAAGCCTTCTGGAAATCCAAGTACACCACATCCACAGGATCCCCTTTATCCACATTGCTCTTTACTTCCTCAAAGAACTCTAATAAATTAGTCAAACATGATTTCCCTTTCACAAAGCCGTGTTGACGCTGCCCGATTGCATTAAGATTTTCTAAGTGCCCTGCTATAACCTCCTTAATAATAGATTCTAGCATTTTCCCTATGACAGATGTTAAGCTAACTGGCCTGTAGTTTCCTGCTTTCTGTCTCCCTCCTTTCTTGAATCTGATGGGACCCTTCCAGAATCTAGGGAATTTTGGAAAATTAATACCAATGCATCTACTATCTCTGCAGCCACTTCTTTTAAGACCCTAGGATGAAGTCCATCAGGACCTGAGGACTTGTCAGCTTTTAGTTCTAATATTTTTTTCAGAACCCTTTCCCTGGTGATTGTAAATGTTTTAAGTTCCTCCTTCCCTTTCACCTCTTGATTCACAATTATTTCTGGCATATTATTTGTATCCTCTACAGTGAAGACGGACGCAAAATATCTGTTCAATTCATCCGCCATTTCCTTATTCTCCATTATTAATTCCCCAGACTCTAGAGGACCAACACTCACTTTACTTACTCTTTTCCTTTTTAAATACCTGTAGAAACTCTTACTATCTGTTTTTATATTTCTAGCTAGCTTTCTCTCTCCTCATTATTCTTTTAGTCATTCTTTGCTGTTTTTTATATTCTGTCCAACCTTTTGACCTGCCACTAATCTTTGCGGAATTGTATGCTTTTTCTTTCAATTTGATACTATCTAACTTCCTTAATTAGCCACGGATGGTACGTCTTTCCCCTGGAGTCTTTCTTTCTCACTGGAATGTATCTTTGCCGAATGTTATGAAATATCTGATTAAATGCCTGCCACTGCATCTCTATTGACCTATCCCTTAACCTAATTTCCCAGTTCACTTTAGCCAGCTCTGTCTTCATGCCCTCATAATTGCCCTTATTTAAGTTTAAAACACTAGTCTTAGACCTACTCTTCTCTCCCTCAAACTGAATGTGAAATTGAATCATATTGTGATCACTGCTAACTAGAGTCTCCTTTATAATGAGGTCATTAATTAATCCTGTCTCATTACACATTACCAGATCTAGAATAGCTTGCTCTCTGGTTGGCTCTAGAACCTGCCACTCTAAGAAACTGTCCTGAAAGCACTCCAGGAACTCATTGGCAAAGGTAGCCTGGAAAATCAGATTCTTCCAATCTATATGTAGATTAAAATCACCCATGATTATCACTGTTCCTTTCTCACAAGACCCCATTATTTACACAGAGCAGGAAACCAAAACTCTGAACCTTGCAAATTTGCTTTATTTCTCCCATCTGTAAATATTTAATTTTTTCCCCTTCAACCATGTCAACATGGGAGGAAATGTTCCAGAATTCCTATTGCCCATTCTGGTCAGCACAAAAACTCAGCCCAAAAAATCAAGTGAACACTGAGAAATGGGCATCTTCTGAATTCCCAAGGCTAATTCCAAGCTTGTCTGAAATCCATTGTTTTCTTTCTTGACAGATAAGGCTCATTCATGGAGTTAGTGGGCAACAGTGAAAGCCTTGAATCAGATGTGTTGTTGCTGATATGTTCTTATTGTGTAGACAAAATTATAAAAATAAATGAATGCTGGCACCTAGATTTTAGGAGAATGTTCTGTGTATTAAGTTAAGTTATTTTTGGTGGAGTTTTCCTTTAAACTCCAACAAACAATATGCGATTTGATTTGTAAGCTACAATGTTTTCATGTCCAAAATGATTCCATCTCGTGCTATGATGCACAGCAATTTAACGCTTTAATCATTAAAGTAACATTTTTGCACTGATAAGTAAGATAATAGGATTTACTTCTTGTGTAGAGACAAGTACACACACTGCAAAATCTGAAATAAAAGCAGAAAATGCAAAATTCACAGCAGGTTGATCAGTAAAAAAAACAATTTAATGTTTGTGGGACTTCTCACCAGAAGTGTATTTCTCTTTCAAATGCTGACTGGCCTAATATGCATTTTCTTGTCTTTGACCCAACACAGTAGTATGCAGCACATGCTCAAGCAAAAAGTGTAAAAAGGAACACAATTTGTCTGTCTCAGCTTTTTAAGTTAAAAATATTTGAATAGGAATCTAAACATAATTTGTCACAATTATTGAATGAAGTGTCTCAAAACATCTACATCAGCTCCATAGCTATTGATAATTTGTAAGGTATTTGATAAGACTTGTAGTTGTTTGTAAAGACAGTAGAACCGGGGAGTGAAGCAGGAGGGAAGTAATGTTCTACAGTAGTATAGTGGTTATGTTACTGGACTAGTAATCCAGAAAACATGACTTCAAATCCCACCATGGCAGCTTGAGAATGTGAATTCTAGGTGAGTAAGGAGCATCAGACCAATCAAGCTCACTCCATCCAGTCAATGATCCAACCATCACCCACCTCCTTTTCAAACTATTTCCTGCGAAAGGCGAGAAATGAAACTGGTTAATTTAGGGAAAACTCTGGAAAATTCTTTTGACTCTGTTTCAGAAGGCAATGACTCTCTGAAAAGGGGAAAACCTTTTGCCTATGGATTTTTATGCATGCCTTCAAGTCTATCCGTATCGATCTCACTAGTCTGAGTCCAATCCCTTCATTATTTTAAAACCCTCAGTATCCTCTCTAGGCCTATGTTTCTCCAAATGTAAATAACCCAAATTCTTGGAGCCGATCCTAATAACTGAGAGCTCTAAGGTTAGGTATCATCCTGGTCACCCTCCTTTGCATCTTCTTCAGATCCTCCAGTTCCTTCATCATGGACACAATAGGGAAGATTTTTTGCTAATTTTAATGGGCAGAAAATCACAAGCCGGGAATGTGCAATTTCCCAATATGTACTCCTGACCTGCACCAGAGATGCAGAAACATAAATCTCCCTGATATTCTAACAGCAGATGTACCAGAGCCAAATATATAGCCTAAACATAGTACTCTTCACTTTGTCCTCGATGGTCCTAGCAATACAACTAAAGATCTTATCAGGTTTCTCTATAGCCACCCAAAACTTCTTGTGCACCTTTAATAAGTGATCAACTATTACCCAAAGTCCATTTATTAATCCATTACATTTAACAGGTACCCCTGTCTTGTATAAACATGCCAGGAGTTTTCTAACCCCAGGTTCTTGACACTGCACTTGTCCAGATTACTGCAGCAACTAAGAGTAAAAAAAATGGATCCAGCAGACAGCAGACAGTCTGAGGAGGTTCAGGACCAATTTCTGTTTTTCTTAAGTTACTATTTGTGTTTACTATTTCCCAACATACACATGGATGTTGACAGATTACTGCAGCAACTAAGAGTAACCTGGCCAGAGAGGAGCATCCACTTAGTGTAAGCAAGCCAGAGAGGGACCGCAACTGAGTGTAACCAGGTCAGTTATTGAGCACGCTTAGGGCCGACAGGACGACAGCAATCGTGTGAGTGTGTGTGTATTCTGTAGTTTACTGCTCAAAGTATACTCAGACATTTATTAGTTTCACCATTATTGTTCCAATGTCTGGAATCATATTTTATGACAGCAGTTGCTTATGAAAAGCAAAGATGAAATAAGGTGACTAATTCAGCCAAAATTTAGCCAAATTATCATGTAGGAGATGCAGAATCCCAGGAACAGAATGCAGGAATATTAGAGAAGTGGAGTTAGCTTGTCATGAGATCCATTCAACCAGAAAAATGTTACAGTGGCCAACTGTGATGTTGCAAAAGCTCACAGTGTGACACAGAATTCTACTTGTTGTGAAGTCATCTCTCGCTTTTTCTATTACTGGTAATTACATTATAATTTTGCTAACATTTCTATAACTGGTTTATGTGTGATTTATTAACTGTGTAAATTGTAATGGTTCCAACTAAGCAAAAAAGCTTACAGTGCAAACAGAAATCTAGATCAATAGATCTGAGTTACAGTTACAGTGTGTTGAATCCTAAATATAGTTTGTGCTTGTGAAATGGTAAATCAGTCATGACAAAACAGTAAGAAATCTCTAATTATGCTGTAATAAGACATTAAACTATCAAATACAAGACTCATGAATGGTCCACTTAGAATAGATAACATTGATCTGCAAATGAAATACGATGCATGGTTGCAAAATGGATTAAACAATTACCTGAAAGTTTAAAGTTAGTGTATTTTCATGTGGCCAATTACACTAATGACCACTTTCATATATGCAATTGATTTAATCACTAGATGCTGAATCATCCACATGTATTGTAAGGATATTAGATGCCTGTTCATTGGCTAAAGGTGGATGTGAATGTGTAGGAATTCAAGTAAATTGGAAATGGTTAAGGAATTTTAAAGTAGAAAGTAAGTGGGTTATATACAGAATAATCAATGTTTTCAGAGCATATTATAATTATAACTTATTTCAGGGGTTTGGATTATATAAGTTGTGAGAATGAAGCTAAATGGAAACTGTATAGGTCATGGCCCATATCTTTTCAGGAGCTGGTCTGTTACTAAGTTGTAATTCCAATATTTACAAAATTCCTTTTTGAATCCATCTACTATCTTTAATAAAGGTCTTACACATTACCTGTAAACAAGGAGTCCCTCTGGGACAGTGAAAGAAAGGCATGTTTTTCTATATCGCTGCTCTCAGCAACGGCTCAAAGCCCTGCACATGCAATGGGACAGATATTCTGGTCAGTAAGAATGTTCGTGTAAGTGTGGAATGGTTGTGTAAGGGCCAAGAAATCAGGCAGGGATCAATTTTGTTGAATCATCGCTTAACTTTTTAAAAAATTCGTTCATGGGATGTGGGTGACGCTGGCAAGGGCATTATTTATTGCCCTTGAGAAGGTGGTGATGAGCCACCTTCTTGAACCGCTGCAGTCCGTGTGGTGAAGGTTCTCCCACAGTGCTGTTAGGTAGGGAGTTCCAGGATTTTGACCCAGCGACGATGAAGGAATGGCGACATATTTCCAAGTCAGGATGGTGTGTGACTTGGAGGGGAACGTGCAGGTGGTGGTGTTCTCATGCGCCCTTGTCCTTCTAGGTGGTAGAGATCGCGGGTTTGGGAGGTGCTGTCGAGGGAATCTTGGCAAGTTGCTGCAGTGCATCTTGTGGGTAGTACACACTGCAGCCACTGTGCTCCGATGGTGGTGGGAGTGAATGTTTAGGATGGTGGATGGGGTGCCAATCAAGTGGGTTGCTTTGTCCTGGACGGTGTCGAGCTTCTTGAGTGTTGTTGGAGCTGCTCTCATCCAGACAAGTGGGGAGTATTCCATCACACTCCCGATTTGTCCCTTGTAGATGATGGAAAGGCTTTGGGGAGTCATGAGGTGAGCCACTCGTCGCAGAATACCCAGCCTCTGACCTGCTCTCGTAGCCACTGTATTTATGTGGCTGGTCAATGGTAATCCCCAGGATGTTGATGGTGGGGGATTCGGCGATGGTAATGCCACTGAATGTTAAGTGGAGGTGGTTAGACTCTCTCTTGTTGGATCTTGACAGATCATTGCCTGGCACTTGTCTGGTGCGAATGTTACTTGCCACTTATCAGCCCAAGGCTGGATGTTATCCAGGTCTTGCTGCATGCGGGCACAGACTGCTTCATTATCTGAGGGGTAGCGGATGGAATTGAACACTGTGCAATCATCAGTGAACATCCCCATTTCTGACATTATGATGGAGGGAAGGTCATTGATGAAGCAGCTGGAGATGGTTGGGCCTAGGACACTGCCGTGAGGAGATCCTGCATCGATATCCTGGGGCTGAGATGATTGGCCTTCAACAACCACTACCATCTTCCTTTGTGCTAGGTATGACTCCAGCCACTGGAGAGTTTTCTTCTCGATTCCCATTGTCTTCAATTTTACTAGGGCTCCTTGGTGCCACACTTGGTCAAATGTTGCCTTGATGTCAAGGGCAGTCAATCTCACCTCACCTCTGGAATTCAGCTCTTTTGTCCATGTTTGGACCAAGGCTGTAATGAGGTCAGGAGCTGAGTGGTCCTGGTGGAATCCAAACTGAGCATCAGGGGTGAGTAGGTTATTGGTGAGTAAGTGCCGCTTGATCGCACTGTCGACGACACCTTCCATCACTTTGCTGATGATTGAGAGTAGACTGATGGGGCGGTAATTGGCTGGATTGGATTTGTCCTGCTTTTTGTGGACAGGACGTACTTGGACAATTTTCCATTTTGTTGGATGCTATTTTACTGGGTGCTATTTTCTGGCTGGGATTTTAGATCAGAAATTACATAGAATGTACAGCACAGAAACAGGCCATTCGGCCCAAGTGGTCTATGCCAGTGTTTATGCTCCTGACGAGCCTCCTCCCTCCCTACTTCATCTAACCCTACCAAAATATCCTTCTATTCCTTTTTCCCTCATGTGTTTATCTAAATTAGTACAAGAGCTCTGTTAACACACACAATTCCATTTAATTTACATTTTGGGGATAATTTCCTGAGAATGGACTAGTGGCGGGGAACCTTGTCTGCCACTGGCACATAACAGAAAATTACCCCCTTAAAGTAATCAATGTGCAACTTCCTGCCCATTATGATGGGATTGCACAACGTGCTCAGCACTCCCACATGGAACTGGTCTAAAGAGAAACTCTACAAGCAAAAGTACTCTTAAAGGGCAAAGGCTTTTTTGTGTGAAAAATCCTGGAAAACTTTCTGTAACTGAAGCATTTACATGAGTTCAGTAGAACAGAAGGATCTTGAAGGACAGTGGATGTGAAAAGGGGCTCTTAGAATATAAACTTTTGCTTCAGTTCAGAGTGTTAGGAATCTCCCTAAACTACAAAGTGCCATGCTGTTTGCAATTAAACAATTTAAAATTAATGGTGAGGTTTGCTTTTAAAGGGCCCCAAACTCAATAGGAGTAATTTTCAACTTACCACTGGAGCGTCAAACCAGCATTATGGGTTGGCCTGTTCTAGAAACTGCCTGATTGAAATCAATGGAAAGGACAATTGGACTCTTTCTAGAATGGGTGACCAATCTGCAATACCAGTTTTATGCACCAGCAGTAAGTTGAAAATGACCTCAGCATTTCATAGTTTAATTAGTACAAGATTAAAGGCAGCATGTTAAGGAGATCACCTAGTACTAGAAGATCAGTCATTTGGAAGACACACAAGTCTTTGCTTTAGCTGGTTCCAGATAGGCCTGCCATGGCAGATTTATCAATTTTATTCCTGGGATTTACAGGGGAAGTTATTTTCTTGCCTATGTGGAAGCATCACAGGATAGAACTAAGCTGCTTTTTAAAATTTCTATTTTTTGGTGAATCTTTTTGCTCACCAAAGTGAGGAATGTCAATTCTGGGGTATTTTCACTTTAGACAGCTCCCATCCACAACAAACACTCTGGTGTAGCGTAGCCACATACAGAAGAAAATTCCCTCTAGGGCTGCTGAAGAATCCTAAATTTACTCCGCTCCGCTCATTGCAAACCAATCTCCCAGAAGGGTCCTAAAACAGGTGTTTGGCCCCTCCTTAACATATGTAAGGGGCCTAAAGCCTGTTTTAGATAGCCGCTCTGGACGCCTAAATAAAAGGACCCGATGAATTTAGCAGTGGCCTGAACGCAAGCACAGATTGGGAGCAGGCTGTCCCACTGCTAAATTTGTCATCATTGCCCCCATTTTACACCCCAAAAATGCCATTTACTGGGTGAAGAACTCTGAGTGTATATAGAGTTCTCTCCTAAGCAGCAGACTTGAAGTTTTAGCCAGGCAGTATAAATTGGGTACTGCCTGGCTGAAACTTGAACTGCAGTTAGCTGTCTCAAACCAGCAGCTGCTGCTGTCTACGTGCATCCTAAAATAAATAGCAGTATAATTTGAGTATATCTCAAACAACAGGAAGCCAAGGATATCAGGAAAGGATTTTGCCTCCCAGGAGAAAGCCAATGGGAAAGAGGGAAGAATTCCATTTCAGGGAAGGAATGGGAAACTGCATCTAAGATGAGCAGGTGGAAAGAGAGAGGATCCCGAGACAAGATGGGAGCTGCTGTGGAGGACCAGCAAAATGCATAGAAATTATGTTTTGGGAGTAGCTGTTGATATCTGGCACAAAGTTAACTTCGGAGATACTAAAACACTGTAGTGTGTGCAGTTGTGGCACAGACATTTTAACAGTGACTCTCTTAAAATGTAGTTCTCAGATCCCATGCCATCAGCCCATTCACAGTGCATAACCCCTGATGCCAAGGGAGAGTAGAGAGGGTGATAAGTCCCCCTGTGAACTAAAATCACAGGCCATTTGTAGTGCATAATATTTTGTGCTAATTAAACCGTGTGGGGGAGAGGATTTAATAATGCATTTGACTCAGATCACACTTAAAGGGCACAATCCCTGGTGCCAAAGCAGGGTTGAGAAGTGCTGCCTTAGATTCCATGCCAATTGAGATCGCAGGTCTTTCACAGTGTATAATCTCTGGTGCCAAACAAGGGTAGGTGGGTGTTTGGATCCCACACTAACAGACATGACAGCTCATTTATCTGTGATCTTCTGTCAATTACTACACTGCTGAGTCACCATTTACATCAGTAAGCATTTGTGTATATATAAGCCATTAGATAGATCAAGAATTATGATGTAAAACAATCTGAGTGCCTGTTGCTCATTTATTTCTACACTGGTCTTCAAATGGGAATAAAATTATACATTTTTAAAAATTGCCGTATAAAGTTATGTGCAATATAAAAAAAATGTTTTCTTTAGCCAAATGTGTTGTAATGTTGTATTCCAACATCTTGAACTACTTAAATATCACAACTTTAAAAGTCCATTTCATCCACATTTAAAATATTTACACAACAAACCCCCACAATCATGAAGAAATCACTTAATATCATTATCATCTAGCTTTATTTAACCATCTTCTAACCTAATCATGTTATTGAGGTAGTTTCTACAAGCTTTTGGCACCAGGGATTTTTAATTTTGTTGGAGAATTAAATTTTTGTGCAAAAGACTAAAGTGCTGGAAGTGTGCAGGTGTGGATATTGTGTGAGGACAGGATTAGGTTTGACTCTACTGCTTTCTTTAATGGTCTAATAGCACACTGACACCCGCTGTCAAGGCTCACACATGAAGAATGGCCGGTTGGTTGAGGTACTGGAGGTGAGACAATACCATGGCAAAGGAGTCCACAAATTCAGGAGAATGAGGGAGGGATAAAAACTGGTGAGGAAAAGAAGGCAAAATGAATGGCCTTTTCAGTTAAATTGAGGTTTATTCTGAGCAATTGTGCTTTTCTTTTGTGTTTGGCAAATCACTTCGTGATTCAAAATCCTGGAACTCCCTTCCTAACAGCACTGTGGGAGAACCGTCACCACACGGACTGCAGCGGTTCAAGAAGGCGGCTCACCACCACCTTCTCAAGGGCAATTAGGGATGGGCAATAAATGCTGGCCTCGCCAGCGACGCCCACATCCCATGAACAAATAAAAAAAAATCCCATCAATGGCGATTTTTTGAACCGATGTAAATGAGGATTGCGCAATAGTTCTACATCTAGGGGTAGATTTTGATCTCCATCGTCCGTGTGGTAATCCCACAGAGCTGATCGCCCGTCCTTTATAGAACCTGTCCAATGTGAAATCAAGGCCGACCGATCTGGCCTGCTAGATTACTGTCCAGGCGGTGGAGACAAAAGTCTACCCAATAGCCTAAGGTGAATCTGACAAAGGAACAAAGCACTTAATATAAATAATTTCATCTTCTCCAAATGGTGTGAGTTTATCTGCTTTTAATGTCAACCCAATAACGCAAAGCTGCAAGATTTCTGAATGGAGGGCAGTGGAAGCCTTTTAATAAAAAAAACCTTTTGCGTTCCCTCAAGTATGTGGGAACGCTTCACACAGAAACAGAATTGAGCAGAGATATACTTTAGTGGACAATATAAAATGACAAGACGATAGATGCATTAGAGAACCACAGCACAAATTCCTCCTTATAAATTTAAAGTCATTTTCAAGAATTTTTAACCTTTTTCTTCAGGAGTCCAGTCACAACCCAGACCTGAATCTGCAGGTGGGGCCCACATCCACCAATCAGCAGCATAGTTTATCTGATTTCACCATCAGGCATAGGGATGCTGATGATCTGCCAGGCTTTTGACAAGGCTGGGGACATGGGAACTCCTGACATTGGGAGTCCTTCCTTTGGCCCTGCTTCCTCCTAAACTGCTGAGGTTGTCTGGGGAAGGTGGAGGCTCTGCCCCTTACAAAGCTCTGCGGAGTCCCTGACATAAGGCCAGAACCCAGCGTATCCGGGCTCTGACCAAATCCGACTAAAATTAAGGCAGGATTACGCTGGGAGAGTTGTGGATTATCGGTTCATTATGTTTATAAATAGAGAAAGGTTTGCCAAATGTTTCTTTGAAAAATCTTTCCCCTTTAAATCCAGCTTTAGAAAAGCACCAAGTCCGCACCAGTGTGACATTTCCATTCCCCACACTGTACAATATCGTGAAACTGGCAATTCAGTTTTCTTCAACATAGGATCATAGAAAATTTACGGCAGAGAAGGAGGCCATTCGGCCCATCGTGTCCGTGCCAGCCTAATCCCACTTTCCCGCATTTGGTCTGTAGCCCTGCAGGTCACGGCTCTTCAGGTGCACATCCAGGTATTTTTTTTAATGAGTTGAGGGTTTCTGCCTCTATCATCCTCTCAGGCAGTGAGTTCCAGACCCCCACCACCATCTGGGTGAAAATATTTTTCCTCATTTCTGCTCTAAATTTTGTGCTACAGATTTGTGCCTATCAGGAGTTACCTCAAACACATTTAATTGAAACAATTAAGTAAATTAATCCTAAAGCAGAATTTATATTGCAGCCATACTAGAATCATAGAGAGGTTACAGCATGGAAGGAGGCCATTCGGTCCATCAAGTCCATGCTGATGGACTCTAGCTGGCCACTAGCTGGTTCCCAGCATTTATGTTGCTAAGTCTGGCTTCCTTATCCTGGCTTCATACCCACAGGCCAAATAAAAACTGGGTCTACTGCTAGGATGATGGAGCTGGATTTAGTAGTGTGAATGGCAGGAGCCAGCTCACAATCACTAGTCTCCAGAATCTGAATTAACACAGTGCCAGTATAAAGGCAGCTCTCGGAGGGGAATGGACAGTGTTCTAATGCTTTGTCTATATATACTTCTTAAACATTGCCTCGGAAATTAAAATGACCATTGGATCTTACTACGTTTTGTTCCACTAACCAGTGGAACTGAACATTACATTTTTATTTAACTCAGCTCAAAACAAAGCTAGAAAATAAAGGAAAAAAAGCTACTGCTTAGCTTTTGGTCAACAATAGAGGGCGCTGTAATCCCTAGTAAGGTACATTATATGAGCATTGCTAGTTAATCATAACCTGAACATTACAGTTGTTGATATTAGTGGAGGGATACTTAATGCATTCATGTGATCTTCCTGTCTACTGTTTTACCAGTGAAAATAATCCATTTAATGGACAAAGGAATGTCATAAGAATGTGTTGTTAGTCTGCTAATATCAACAGTAATTTTTAGGTTTTTAAATCTTATTGAATTATAGACAATTCTATTTTTGAAACCTATTTAATTTTAATAAATCCTTATTCTGTCATTTTTTTCCTCAGTGGAGTGCCTTGGCACTTTTATTACAGGGGCTATTGTTGTTGGAGTTAATTTCAATTCCATTTTAACACTCCCAACATTAATAATTTACAACATCACCATCAACAACTTACACTTATATAGTCAAAAGCAAAATACTGCAGATGCTGGAAATCTGAAATAAAAACAGACAATACTGGAAATACTCAGCAAGTCAGGCAGCATCTGTGGAGAAAGAAACATTGTTAATATTTCAGGTCAAAGACCTTTCGTTGAGCTTCATTGGAACAGTGTAGGAGGCTGAGGACAGAGGTTAGAGTGGGAGTGTTCCAATGAAGCTCAATGTGTTGAAGCTCAATGTAAGCTCGAGGAACAGCACCTCATCTTTCGTTTAGGCACTTTACAACCTTCCGGACTCAACACTGATTTCAATAACTTCAGATCATAACCACTGCTCCCATTTTTTCGGACAGGAGGTGCTGGTGATGGTTCTGCTGTTGCCATTTACAGCTCCTCTAGACCGATCTTTTGTTTCTTAACCTGTCCCATTACCACCCTCCTTGCCTTTTGTCATTTAATCACTCCTGCCCTCTACCTTATCACAGACCTTCCCTTTTGTTCGTCCTTTCTCTTCCCCTCCCCTCCCCCCACTTTCCCTGGCTCTGTACTTGCTTAAAAACTGTTAAATCTTTAACTTCTTCCAGTTCTGACAAAAGATCATTCATCTGAAACGTTAACTCTGTTTCTCTCTCCGCAGAAGCTGCCTGACTTGCTGAGTATTTCCAGCATTTTATGTTTTTATTACACTTATTTAGTGCTCCTCATGTAAGAGAATATCTGAGAGTGTTTGATTTAAATGGACAAAAAAATCCTACTGTCAAGTGATCCATCCTGCTTGATTGTCCTCTATGTGCAGCACCTTGCTCATCCAACATGCTTAACATAGAAACAGGAAGATCTGCCCTGTAGTGAGGGAAAGTGATTTTGGAAGAGTTCCAGAGGGGAGGCACATTATGGTTGTAAATAGTAAAACAGAGGGGATGGAGTGGGTGGGGGGAACAAGCAATAGTTCAGAGCAAGAGAAACAGGGAATGTGTGACAGGAAAGGATTACCCAAGTAGGATTGAGTGAGGCCATAGAGGGATTTCAAAATCAGGATATTAAAGTTGATTTGTTGGGTCACATTGAATGTGGAGTTGAGCGAGGATTTAGATGATGGATGTGTGAGACTTTGTGCAGGAGAGGATGTAGGCTGTAGACATCTGGATTATCTGGAGTTTGTGATGGGTGGAAGTGGAGTGGTTGTGGAGGAGAGCATTTGGGAAAATCTTCTAATTGATGCAAGCATTAATGTGGGTTTTGGTACAGGAGGAAATGAGGAAGGGCAATGTGCTGGAAGTGGAGGACAGCAATCTGTGGAGTAGAGAGCTCAGCTCAGGGGTCAAATAGTACAATAAGGTTATGAACCGCTAAGTTCAGCATTGAGTGTACAGCCAGTGAGGCTGATTAAGTCGACACCACAGTGCTGGTGAAAGCTGAACAGGATGGCTTCAGTTTTACCTACACTGAGCTATAGGAAGTAATTATTCATCCAGGGCTTGGATAGGGGGATAATACAGTAACAGTCCTGGAGTCAATGGTGGTTGTAGAAAAATAAAGTTGGGTGTCATCTGCATACGTATAGAAGCTGACCTCATGTTTGTGGATGATGTCACCAAGGTACAGCACGTAGCTGTTGAATAGGAGTGCATGGGATGGAGGAGAATGGATTGGTGAACAGCATTGAAGATGGTGGCGAGTTCGAGGAGGATGAGGAAGGACAGTCATTAAAGATAACACTGGTGAATTTGAGCAGGTGGTCTCAGTGCTGGATACTGGCTAAAAACCAGATCGGAGGGACTTGCCTGAGCTGAACATGGAACTGGATTGTTCAAGGACCAGGGAGGGAAGGAACGGAAAGAGGATGGTATGGGCTTTCTAAGGTGGGTGTGATAACTGCAGTTTAAGAGGTATGGGAACAGTAGTACAACACTGGGGAAAATGGCCCCATGAAATTTCGGGCCTGTTGGCTTGAAAAAGTAACATCAATGTCTGCTACCTATCATAAAGGATATTTCCTGCTGCCAGTTATTATCTAAATTTATTAGTAATTCAGTAGTGCACGATACAGTTTGAATCAAAGATTGGAAGTAGCAAAAGTACAGGCATCCTTTACCAATTCTCCTATACCTGTGTGGCCCCTGCTAGCTCTCACGGGGGAATTTTAACCCCCAAGAATGAGTGGGTTGGGGGCGGGTGGGTAGTTAAAATATTAGATTTTTGGAGTGCGACCACAAACCGGCTCCAACGCACCCACTTCTGGGTTTAACCCAGGCGCATTTGGATGCATGCGAGTAACCGCAGTAGGGACCTCAATTGATTCAGGCGGGCGGGTATTTAAAGCATCAGTTGATGTCCTTGTGAGACATTAAGTAGGTCTTTTTAAATTGAATTTATCTGAACTTTAAATTTAACGTCTCCAGCATGGGTTTCCCGGGGCTCGTGAATCTCGCCAGTGAAACGGAGGCAAAATTGAGCCGCAGTTCATGTGAGCATTTAAACTTGTGATTGCCCCAATTGAATAAAAGCTCAGTTATTACAGCTAGTGTCTCAGTTCCCTCTGGCAAACGTTTGGCAGAGAGTTCTTGTGTTGAGACAGCTTTTTCAAAACTTTGGAGCCTTTCAAACTGACAAGATCAGGATGGGGGAGCGCAATGGATGTATTCGAGAGGACATCAGAGAAGGAAGAAAATGACCATCCGCAGCAGCGATGTCATTCTGTGTTGGGATCTGCAGATGTACAAAAGTGAGGTGCACAAGAAGGACCTGGAGAAGAGCACAGAGGGGCCGAGGTCGCAGGAGGGACTACCCACATGAGAGGGTCTACAGGCAGAGGCTAAGCTTCCTGGATCTCCTTGAGCAGCAGTGAGTTGCCAGGAGGTTGCAGACATCTGTAGCCTTCTTGAAGAAGAGCTGCTCCTTGCTGGAACTGGTGGCCTCGCATTGCCCATCACAGTAAAAGTCACCACTGTCCTCAGTTTCTTTGCCTCTGGCTCCTTCTAGTGTGCCACTGGAGACATCTCTAGGGTCTCTCAGTCGGCTATACATAAATGTATAAGGCAGGTAAGGGATGGGTTGTTTGCCAGGCCGTCCACTTATGTGAATGTCCCCGCGACGACAATAACCAGGATGAGCGAGCAGTCGGTTTCACCTCTCTAGCTGGCTTCCCACAGGTGCAGGGTGCAGACAAGTAGCAATCCGAGGACCACCACATGAACCAGGAGATTTCATCAACCGATAGGGGTTTTCACTCCATCAATGCACAACTGGTGTGCAACCACAAAAAGAGATTTGTGCAGGTGTGCGCCAGATTCCCTGGGCAGTGCAACATTCCAGCCCTCTTCCTACCAGGAGACAGACTTAAGGGCTGGCTCATTGGAGATATGGGAACCCCCTTCAAACTAGGCTCATGACACCTGTGAGGAACCCTACCAATGAGGCTCAACAGCAATACAACCAGAGGCACATGACCATCAGATGTGTCATTGAGCAAGCCATTGGCATGTTGAAGATGCACTTCAGATGGGTCTGGAGGTGCCCTTCAGTACTCGCCAGTGAGGGTGTTGAGAATCACCATGGTGTGCTGCTTCCTGCACAACATAGCGCAGCAGAGTGGAAAACCCCTCTGATGATGACAACATTGAAGAAGAGGAAGAGGAGCAGGAGGAAGAGGATGAGCAATATGAAGATGGTGCACCCATCGTCAGACCAGCCGCGTACGTTGCTGCCCGGGATGCCCTCACATCTCACAGGTTCTCTTGGTCAGAGTGGAAAAAAAAGAGACGTTGAAATACTCAAGCTGACTCCCATCACCACCACCACCATCTCCTCACCCCCCACCTTTGCACAAAACAGTCCTTCAACTGCACATACACCCAATGCACACCCATCCAATGGGTACCTTCATATATTGGCATTCATTATGAAACAAATGAAAGGACGAGTTGGCACCCGGGACACAAAAATGGGCAAGATGTGGAAGTGGTGCTAATCAATAAATTTTATGTGCCAATATAAAAAAAGGAAACTTCACAACATAATATTTTTTCCAAACATCCCTGTGCAAATCCTTGGCAAGTTATAATTGCTTGAACTTACACTTCCTACCACTTCTACCTGGTACATCCCCTGTGGCATCAGCAGAGGTAGAGGTAGGTTACTCAGATCCCTGCGCTGGCTGCTGAGATGTTTTTGGTCTATGACCTCTGGGTTTTGGAGCCGTGAGGGCCTCACCAAAGACTGCTCCACCTGCACCTGTGCATGGGAAGACTTGGCCATCGGGAGAGGAGGCAGCATTTTGGGTACTGGTTGAGGGAGGGAGGCAATGGGTGAGACGTAGGAGTGCTCTGAGTGAAATTCCCACTTCCATGTTCCCTTTCACCATCATCCCTCTCCCAGGTCAGTGCCACATCACTCCCACCACTCTGATGGAGAACAGCTTGGTGCAGATCAGTGACCCATTGTAAGGCCATTGTAAGGTATCTGTCATCCTGTTTAAGGCGGCAGACACGCTGGCTTCAAATTATGCGTGGCCGTAGTCATGGCCTGCATAGACTCATTTGTGAGCCGTGCTTGAAGCTCCATGGAGGCGGCCACTCTTTCCATGGCAGACATTCTCAAATTACCTGCGACAATCCACTACTGTTGAAGTTAGACTCCTCCATCCTCTCCGCTATTGTGGAGAGTGTGCGTGGCACATTTTCCAGTACCTCACAAAGTTGCAGCCGTACCTCAATCATTCTCATTCTCAACGATGGCCCCCGGGGTTCAGCATCTGTATCCAGCTTAGCAGAGCTTGGAGAGGAGTGCACCCGCTGACGCAGACTCTCCACGGTTGCTCCTGCCACAAGCGTCTGTTCATGCTCATTTGTGAGTTGTGAATCACCAGTTGAAAACCCAACTAACTGGCTAACAGGACCCACTGAAGTGTCAGTATCTGCGCTGATGCATGGCTGTATGTCCTATGATGGTGCATCCTCAGAAGGAATGAGCTCCTCTGTGGAATTGCTGTCATAAATCTCCGCAGATAGTTGTTGTATGTGTGATGGCCCTGGAAGAGAAAAGAAAGCAATATGAATTAGTCATGGAATAGTAACAATCTTGCCAATCACCATACTCAGTGATTGAGGAAATAAAGTCATGATATGTGTGAAAGATGTCTAAATTCTGTCAACAGGCATCTGCGAGTTCCCAGTCTCTCCATCTCCGATTGAGGGGGGCACTGATGTGCCACTAATCTCCATGGCATCCTCCTCTGCATCTGTGAGCTGGACATTTGTGGAGGGCCACCTCCAGTCCTCGCCCTCTCCCTTGCATTTTCCACTCTCGCCTCCAAGAGGTGAAAGAACAGAACTGTGAGTGACTGAAGGTCACATATTCACCCAATGGATGCAGTGCATTGGGTGAGGGTGACTATCAGACAGATGCATCAGAGGGTAACTATCAGATTGCATAAGGATTGGGGTGAATAGGACCAGTGAATGGATACGTGGGGATGTGAGGCAGTGCATAGAAAGTGAAGGATGTTTGCTGCTGAAATTTAAGTGGGCGTGAGGAGTGATGTGATGGAGTACACTTGGCAAGACAGAGAGTGAGGGGGTGTGTTGTATACCACAAGATATGGGTGAATCAGCAACTGTTCTCATTTTCCTGACCTAGTTAAGTCATTAAAGCACTTCCTGCACTGCATCCAAGACTGGGGCACAATGCTCCTGCTGCTCACCTCCGAAGCCACCACCAGCCACAACTTCTTGGTAGCAGAACATAGGAACATAGGAACAGGAGTAGGCCATTCAGCCCCTCGTGCCTGCTTCGCCATTTGATAAGATCATGGCTGATCTGTGATCTAACTCCATATACCTGTCTGTGGCCCATATCCTTTAATAACTTAGGTTGCCAAAAAGCTATCTATCTCAGATTTAAATTTAGCAATTGAGCTAGTATCAAGAGCTGTTTGCGGAAGAGAGTTCCAAACTTCGACCAACCTTTGTGTGTAGGAATGTTTTCTAATCTCGCTCCTGAAAGGTCTGGCTCTAATTTTTAGACTGTGCCCCCTACTCCTAAAATCCCCAACCAGCAGAAATAGTTTCTCTCTATCCAACCTATCTGTTCCCCTTAATATCTTATAAACTTCGATCAGATCACCCCTTAACCTTCTAAAGTCTAGAGAATACAACCCCAATTTGTGTAATCTCCCCTCGTAACTTAACCCTTGAAGTCCGGGTATCATTCTAGTAAACCTACGCTGCACTCCCTCCAAGGCCAATATGTCCTTCCGAAGGTGCGGTGCCCAGAACTGCTCACAGTACTCCAGGTGCGGTCTAACCAGGGTTTTGTATAGCTGCAGCATAACTTCTGCCCCCTTGTACTCTAGTACAGAAGTAGGTTTCTTCCTCCCATTGTGGGGTAGATTATTTCCCTCCTGGTCCTCACTGTATCCAGCAGTACTTCAAGGGAAGCATCTGTGAATCTGGGTTCTGGCCTTGCTCTCTGTGAATCCATGGCTTCAATTCCTCCTTTCTCCTCCAAAATCCACTTTTGCATTGATCCTTTAAATAGTGAATTTCAGATTGCGTCATGCGGGGGCGCAGTACACCCGCTGTGCAGCTTGGAGACGGGAAACCCAGAAGAAAACATTTACTGCTTCAATTAAGTTGCAATCGCAGATTCCGATCCGTTCACTTCACTTTCGGGTTTCGCCACCGAAATACCTGCACCCCGCTCTCTTCCCGGCTCCATGTTAAAATCCAGGTTATGAACTCAATCAATCACTTGCCTGTATTTGTTGTCCCTAGCAGAAGCCACCTTAGCTGTTGGAGAGTTCAGTCACTGAAGTCCCCCTCATTACCTTTCAATACAGATGTTTTGATTGATATTTGGGGCAGCCAATCAGAGTTCTTGCCTCACTCAATGACAATTTGTTATGCTAGAGGTCCTATGCACAACCATCTGGTGCCAGACTCAGGGCCTTGCTATTATCATGGGGACCAGAGGGGTTCCTGTTATGTTAGATCAATATATTAGCATTCATTTCAAATGAAGATTCTTTTCGAGGAAAAAAAAATGCCATTCCCTTATACCTGCCTGCACCACACAATACTCTGACTGCATGTGCTATGCTGCACCTGTTCACATGAAGATGGGTAAGAGCAATCTGGGCAATTTATCCTCTAAGACTTACCTGCCTCAATGTGAGGAAGCACCTAGAACGCATCAGGCACTTTAGAGCATCGAAGTGCTAATAGTCACTATGCTGTTAATGAATTAAAGCTTCTAAAAGCAAAACACAATGGGGCCCATCTCCTACTGAGCAGATGCAAGTATAAATTAGTTAGGGTCTCTGCCCTGGCTATTTCATGCTGGCTGGTACTAATTATACATTTAAATTTTTAATTCAATGCTGGTAGGAATCGGGCATTTTAGACCAGAAATCATGTTTCCCACTGGTAGTTAGATGAGCACAAACATCCAGCCGAGGGAAGTAAATTTGAGTTGTTGATTTTTTAAAAAGGAAACTACGTGGAGAACGCTCACACCTCGAGTCTTGCTCTATTGAGGTGAAGACTGCAGCCATTCACAAGCAATTTAAATGCTCAGAGGAGACCATTATTAAAGCGCGTTCGAAATTACAGCAGCAGGTATCAATTGTTACCAACCTTCCTCAATCAAGGTAAAATGCCCTCAAGAGTGAGAAACCCCATAAGGTCAATCAGAGAGTAACATTTGGGCAATGGGCATTAATCACCTGGCATTAATGAGTGGAAAAGTAACCACATGCATGAAAATAGGCTACAACAATTCTACGAGCAAGACGGAGCCTGCCCAAAAACCTCTCCGACGTACAACAGTTTTTAATATACATGTCTTGCACCCACTACAGTGAATATTTTTTCTGTTCATAGTGTATAGATAAATAATTGAAACTGAGTTTGAACATTTATTAGCGAATAGGAACTTTATCACTATTAGGTCTGGTGGGTGATGCCTTCCCCTCTCCCCTTCAACATTTGCAATTGTATTCTAGTGGAAACTGTTCTTAATATTGAGGCTATGTGGACATGCGCAAATGGACATGGCTCAGATACCCTTGTTAAAAATACCAGACCTGCTTAAAAAGTAAATTTAGTATAGACCAGTGTTGTATAGAAGGAATAAGCTCCTCTGAGGAATCGTTGTCATGAATCTCCAAGATTGTTCTTGTATGGGTGAAGACTCTGGAAGAGAAAAGAAAGTGATATGAATTAGTCATGGAAAAGTAACAATCTCGCCAATCACCATACTCAGTCTTCTCATAGTTCAGTCAGCAATTGAGGAAATAAAGTCATCACGTGTTTGAAAGATGTTTAAATTCCGTCACAAGGCATCTGCGAGTTCCCAGTCTCTCCATCTCCGATTGAGAGGGATGCAGATGTGCCACTAATCACCATGACATCCTCCTCTGCATCTGTGACCTGGACTATCTGTGGAGGGCCATCTGTCTGCCCCCCTTGCGTTTTGTGCTCTCTTCTCCTACAAGGGGTGAAAGAACAGAACTGTGAGTGACTGAAGGTCACTTAGTCACCTGATGGATGCAATGCATTGGGTGAAGGTGACTATCAGACAGATACATCACATTGCATCAGGATTGGGGTGAGTAGCAGTGGTGGATGGATATATGGGGTGGTGAGGAAGTGCATAGAAAGTGATGGATGGGTTGTTGTTGAAACTTATGTGGGTGAGAGGGGGTTGTTGTACACCACAGAATGTGGGTGAATCAGCAACTGTACTCACTTTTCCTGACCTGGTTAGGTCATTAAAGCACTTCCTGCACTTGCACTGAAGTCCAAGACTGGGCACAGTACTCCCGCTGCTCACCCCCTCAACCACCTCCAGCCATGTCTTCTTGGTAGCAGAACCAAGTTTCTTCTTCCCATTGGTGGGGTAAATTATTTCCCTTCTGGCCCTCACTACACCCAAGGAAAGCATCTGGGTTCTGGCCTTGCTCTCTGCGAATCATTGGCTTCACTTCCTCCTTTCCCCTCCAAATTCCATTTTTGCATTGGCCTTTTAAATAGTGGACTTCAGATCGTGTCATGCGGGTGCGCAGTACGCCCGCTTTGCAGCTTGGAGACATGAAACCTGGAAAAAGATATAAAGACATTTAAGATAGAAAGGGGCGAGATAATTGATAAACTAATCAAATTTAGAGTGGATAAAATCCCTGGTTTGCAAGGATTGCATCCAGGCATTTTAAAAGAAGTTAGGGAAGAGATAGCAGAGGCACTATTACATATATGTAAAAATTCATTAGAAAAGGGAATAGTGCCAGAGGACTGGTGGACAACTAATGTTATTCCTATATTTAAAAAGGGAGATAGAACAAGTCCAGGGAACTATAGACCAATTAGCTTAACGTTGGCAGTTGTAAAAATAATAGATTTCTTACTCAAAGATGTAATAGAGAAACATCTAGAAACCAAAAATATCATAAAGAATAGTCAGTATGGATTTTAAAAGGGAAAATCATGTCTGACCAACCTTATTGAATTCTTTGAAGTAACAGAAAGAGTAGACAAGGGTAATGTAAAATATTTGGATTTTCAAAAGGCTTTCGATAAAGTACTGCATAGTAGACTCATGACTAAAGTCAGAGCATGTGGAGTCAGGAGACAAGTAGCAGAATGGATAGCAACCTGGCCACAAAACAGAAACCAGAAAGTAGGGGTTAAAGGTAGATACTCTGACTGGCAAAAGGTGGGAAGTGGTGTTCCACACGGGTCGGTGCAGGGATCACTGTTGTTCACCATATACACAAATGATTTGGACTCAGGAATTGGAAGTACAATTTCAAAATTTGCAGACGACAGCAAATTGGGGGGTATAGTTAATACTGGACTGCGACAAAATACGGAAGACATTAATAAACTTGCATGTAATTGGCAAATGAATTTCAATATAGTTAAGTGTGAGGTGGTGCATTTTGATAGGAAGAATAAGGAGGCCACATACTCCTTGGATAATAAGAGTCTACATGGGGTAAAGGAGCAAAGGGATCTAGGGGTGCAGATACACAAATCACTAAAAGTAGCGACACAAGTTAATAAGGCCATAAAAAAGCAAAACAAGCACTGGGATTCATTTCTAGAGGGGTAGAATTCAAAAGCAGGGAAGTTATGTTAAACTTGTATAGAATTTTGGTTAGACCGTACTTGGAGTACTGTGAACAGTTCTGGTCTCCATATTATACAAAGGATATAGAGGTACTGGAGAAGGTGCAAAAAAGATTACTAGGATGAGACCAGAACTGAAAGGTTATACCTATCAGGAAAGATTGAGCAGGCTGGGGCTCTTTCCTCTAGAAAAGAGAAGACTGAGGGGTGACCTGATTGAGGTCTTTAAGATTATGAAAGGGTTTGATAGGGTAGACGTAGAGATGTTTCCACTTGCAGAGGAGACCAGAATTAGCGGCCATAAAAATAAGACCGTCACTAATAAATCCAATAGGGAATTCAGGAGAAACTTCTTCACCCAGAGAATGGTTAGAATGTGGAATCCGCTACCACATTGAGTAGTTGAGGCGACTAGCATAGATACATTTAAGGAGAAGGTAGATAAACACATGAGGGAGAAATGAATAGAAGGATATGCTGATAGGGTTAGATGAAGGAGGGAGGGAGGAGGCTCATGTGGAGCATAAACACTGGCATAGACCTGTAGGGCCAAATGGCCTGTTTCTGCTGTACATTCTATGTAATTCTATGCAATACATTATTTATATATGTTTATTATGAATCACTGTGCTATGCTAACTGAAATAAAGTTTCTGTAAAAATTGAATGACTTGGGAAAGGGTTAAATACCTATGCCAATTAAAGTGTATGATCTTGCAAAAGAAATACATGGATTGCAGTTGTAATGGCTCCAACGAGATTGAAGATTATGAGCAAATTTAAAAGTAATAAGAAAAAGGACCTTGACAATGGTTAAAACATGATAAGGATGAATAACAGACATCTGAGGTCTGACCTTATTGTCCAAATACAATAGGTGAACCTTGGGAACTGATCCTAACAAATGCTTTATAAAAAGCCTGCAGAGGATAGGAGAGATTGCTGTCATCAGACAAGAAAAGTCAGGAAAAAGCAAAATATCGCAGATGTTGGAAATCTGAAAACCCCCCAGAAAATTCTGGAAACACTGAGCAGGTTAGACGGCATCTGTGGAGAGAGGGCTAATGTTTCAGGTCTCTATTTTTCTCTCTCCATAGATGCCACCTGACCTGCTGAGTGTTTCCAGAATTTTCTGTTTTTATTTATGAGAAGCCAGCAGCTTGCCAGAAGATGAAGAAGAAGAAATCCCGGTCCCCGTGGGCATAAGTATACATGAGCATGAGTCTATGTTATGTAACGTAAGCAAAAGCAGGCAACTAATCATGCAATTGAATAAATATTGAAGATTAATCAAACTCAGTGACTCTCTCCGTTCTGGGCTTCGAACTGGCTGAGAATCAAATGTTCACTGGTTTGACACTTGCCATTAAATAGCTGAGCAGCGGGTATCTTACAGATTGGATATCATTTGAACAAATAAATTATCTTTGGTGCATTAGAGCATTTATATGTGGCCAGAGCAGCTCCCTTTGCACCAAATGAATTATTATTATTTAATTTATAACAGCTGGAAGATCCCAAATTTAGTTCTCAATCTGTGAGGGTTAGCTGATGTCACTCAGGTGGCATAATTGGCCTCAAGGCCCTTGTATTATTTGCCTTAGTGATAGCGCTTTGGCACTGATCATGCACCTTCACAGACTTGTATTATAATACCTGTCCCGCTTTACTAGGATTGCCAACTCTGGTTGGATGTATTCCTGGAGGTTTGGTCACGTGATGGCTAATCACGAGACATCTACAAATGTTATTGCATTTACCACATAAAGGTCGGGTCCGCTGTACTTGAATATCTTTGCTCGTGGTTTTGTGCCAGCAGCTGTTGAGCGAGAAGTTCTGAGAATCAGGAGATCACCAGCAAGCAGGCGTAGAAGGGAAACCGAGGCTGGGGGAGAGGGGAAGCCTAAGGTGGGAAAGGGATTCGAATAGGGGAAACCAGAGGTAGGAGGAACTTTGATTCCACCAGTAACTAATGGTAACTCACTGAAATGCCACCGATAACTAATAGTGATACTGGTAACACTCAGGTTCCCCTCATAACCAACAGCAACACAATAACTCATTGATAGTCCATATGTAACTGGTAATGATAGGTGTAACGCCCCGATATCCTACCTGTAACTAGCAGTAAACCTTTAACCCGCTGATATTCACCCTGCAACTGCAGCCAGAATCCTCATGCGATGCACAAGGTGCGATCAGATTCCCCAGTCGATGTCACTTTTAATAGGCCTCATCTCTCGTCCCATCTCCTTGAACTCCAATTTGGACTTAGGTTCCATATGTAGGTGACAACTCTGACCTGGGAACCTCAGTCAGAACCGATCTGTACTTGGACTTCACACGGAAAAACTGGGTAGCACAGACCAACCTGAACCAAACCAAGAGATCATACAAAGGGCAGTGGGCTCAGTGTTTGGGGCACTTCTCACAGGGCACATCATCCTAACCTCAGCTCAGCACCAACATTTCTAAACCACTACCTGGACTCAGATCAATAAAGGAGAGTTTTCACAGAATGATAGAAATTACAGTACAGGAGGCCATTCGGCCCCCAGTGCCTATGCCGATGCTGGCGCTCTCTCCTGTAACCTCATTCCCTCCAGATCCTTTTATATTCCTTCTTTTCAAATACTTATTCTATTCCCTTTTAAATAATGTTCTAGTCTCTGCCTCAACAGCCACGCGCAGTGAAGCATCCCATGTTCTAATAGACCCTAGTGCAAAAATCTTCATCCTCCCTTCCTCCTTAGTTCTTCCAGTGAGAATGCTTGGTCTCAGTCCCCTTGTTCCCCATTTGCCCATCAGTGGAAACAGACTTTCACTATTTACCCACAGTAAAGTCCCCAGGTTTCACCCACCCCTCTACTGGCTGCTCCTCTTACAGCGCAGCTCCCACTCATCATGTTGTTGCTACTGCTTCCAGCTCTACAGGAAATGCTGGTACTACATCAGCCTCCGTCCAATCCCTGTCTCTAGTACCTATTAAATATATAAGACACAGGTTTACCTGACACATCTCCCATTCTTTAATGCCACCAGGCCCAGCAGCCCTATCAGATTTGGGAACCCGTATTCTTCCTTGGGTTTCATCTGCATCTACTTTGCATTAATGGTAACTAAGCATCATCTACTGGAGTGAAGACTGAAGGAAAGTAGCCATTTAAGACCTGCAACATGTCCTGGAAGTTTTTTTTTGTTCATTCATGGGAGTGGGCGTCGCTGGCAAGGCCAGCATTTATTGCCCATCCCTAATTGACCTTGAGAAGGTGGTGGTGAGCCGCCTTCTTGAACCGCTGCAGTCCGTGTGGTGACGGTTCTCCCACAGTGCTGTTAGGAAGGGAGTTCCAGGATTTTGACCCAGCAACGATGACGGAATGGTGATATATTTCCAAGTCGGGATGGTGTGTGACTTGGAGGGGAATGTGTAGGTGGTGTTGTTCCCATGCGCCTGCTGCCCTTGTCCTTCTAGGTGGCAAAGGTCGCGGGTTTGGGAGGTGCTGTCGAAGAAGCCTTGGCGAGTTGCTGCAGTGCATCTTGTAAATGGTACACATTGAAGCCACAGTATGCTGGTGGTGGAGGGAGTGAATATTTAAGGTGGTGGATGGGTGCCAATCAAGCGGGCTGCTTTGTCCTGGATGGTGTCGAGCTTCTTGAGTGTTGTTGGAGCTGCACTCATCCAGGCAAGTGGAGAGTATTCCATCACACTCCTGACTTGTGCCTTTTAGATGGTGGAAAGGCTTTGGGGAGTCAGGAGGTGAGTCACTCACCGCAGAATACCCAGCCTCTGACCTGCTCTCGTAGCCACAGTATTTATGTGGCTGGTACAGTTTAGTTTCTGGTCATTGGTGACCCCCAGGATGTTGATGGTTGGATTCGGCGATGGTAATGCCGTTGAACGTCAAGGGGAAGTGGTTAGACTCTCTCCTGTTGGAGATGGTCATTGGCTGGCACCTATCTGGTGCAAATGTTATTTGCCACTTATCAGCCCAAGCCCAAGCCTGGATGTTGTCCAGGTCTTGCTGCATGCAGGCTCGGACTGCTTCATTATCTGAGGAGTTGCGAATGGAACTGAACACTGTGCAATCATCAGCGAACATCCCCATTTCTGACCTTATGATGGATGGAAGGTTATTGATGAAGCAGCTGAAGATGGTTGGGCCTAGGACATTGCCCTGAGGAACTCCTGCAGCAATGCCCTGGGGCTGAGATGATTGGCCTCCAACAACATTGGCTTCCATCATTTTGCTGATGATTGAGAGTAGACTGATGGGGCAGTAATTGGCCGGATTGGATTTGTCCTGCTTTTAGTGGACAGGACAAACCTGGGAGATTTTCCACGGGTAGATGCCAGTGTTGTCGCTGTTCTGGAACAGCTTGGCTCGAGGCACGGCTAGTCCTAGAGCACAAGTCTTCAGCACTACAGCCGGGATGTTGTCGGGACCCATAGCCTTTGCTGTATCCCATGCCCTCAGTCGTTTCTTGATATCACGTGGAGTGAATCAAATTGGCTGAAGACTGGCTTCTATGATGGTGGGGATATCAGGAGGAGGCCGAGATGAATCATGTACTCGGAAGTGCCAAGTACACTATCTCACTTCTCCTGAAATTGGTTGCAAATGCTTCAGCTTTGTCTTTTGCACTCACGTGCTGGGCTCTGCCATTATTTAGGATGAGATGGTCACAGAACCATCTCCTCCCGTTAGTTGTTTAATTGTCCACCACCATTCATGACTGGATGTGGCAGGACTGCAGAGCTTTCATCTGATCTGTTGGTTCTGGAATCGCTTAGCTCTGTCTATAGCATTCTGCTTCTGCTGTTTAGCATGCATGTAGTCCTGTGTTGTAACTTCACCAGGTTGACACCTCATTTTTAGGTACGCCTGGTGCTGCTCCTGGCATGCTCTTCTACACTCCTCATTGAACCAGGGTTGATCCCCTGGCTTGTTGGTAATGGTAGAGTGAGGAATATGCCGGGCCATGAGGTTACAAATTGTGCTGGAATACAATTCTGCTGCTGCTGATGGCCCACAGCGCCTCATGGATGCCCAGTTTTGAGCTGCTAGATCTGTTCTGAATCTATCCCATTTAGCATGGTGATAGTGCCACATAACACGTTGGAGGATGTCTTCATTGTGAAGACGGGAGTTTGTCTCCATGAGGACTGTGCAGTGGTCACTCCTACCAATACTGTCATGGACAGATGCATCTGCGACAGGTAGATTGGTGAGGACAAGGTCAAGTAGTTTTCCCCCTCGTGTTGGTTCGCTCACCACCTGCCGCAGGCCCAGTCTGGCAGCTATGTCCTTCAGTACTCGTCCAGCTCAGTTTGTAGTGGTGCTACTGAGCCATTCTTGGTGATGGACATTGAAGTCCCCCACCCAGAGTACATTCTGTGCCCTTACTACCCTCAGTGCTTCCTCCAAGTGGTGCTGAACATGGAGGAGGACTGATTCATCAGCTGAGAGCGGAGGGTAGGTGGTAATCAGCAGGAGGTTTCCTTGCCCATGTTTGACCTGATGCCCTGAGATTTCATGGGGTCCAGAATCAATGTTGAGGACTCCCAGGACCACTCCCTCCTGGTTGAATGCCACTGCACTGACACCTCCTGGTCGGTCTGTCCTGCCGGTGGGACAGGACATACCCAGGGATGGTGATGGAAGAGTCTGGGACATTGGCTGAAAGGTATGATTCTGTGAGTATGGCTACGTCAGGCTGTTGCTTGACTAGTCTGTGGGACAGCTCTCCCAATTTTGGCACAAGTCCCCAGATGTTAATGAGGAGGACTTTGTAGGGTCGACTGGGCTTGTTTTTTTTTATTTGTTCATTGGGTGTGAGCCTCGCTGGCAAGGCCGGCATTTATTGCCCATCCCTAATTATCCTTGAGAAGGTGGTGGTGAGCCGCCTTCTTGAACCGTTGTTGTCCGAGTGGTGAACAGTGCTGTCAGGTAGGGAATTCCAGGATTTTGACCCAGCAACGATGAAGGAACGGCGATATATTTCCAAGTCGGAATGGTGTGTGACTTGGAGGGGAACGTGCAGGTGGTGTTGTTCCCATGTGCCTGCTGCCCTTGTCCTTCTAGGTGGTAGAGGTCATGGGTTTGGGAGATGCTGTTGAAGAAGCCTTGTTGAGTTTGTCTTTGCCTTTGTTCACCAGAGTTTGCAATGCTGTGTCCTTTCATAGCCCAATGGAGTCTTTTATTGCCTTCGGTATCTTAACATAACTAAAAACGTTTTTGTTATTGCTACCACAGTTATCAGCAATTCTCTTTTTAACTAACCTTTTGGCTGTTTCAATGGCAACTATTGCAGCCTTTAACTAAGTCTAATATTCCTCCCAGTTCTCATGGAAGTTATTAATTTGTAAAAGTATTTTTGTTTCAGTCTAATACACATGACCAGTTAGCCATTTTGGCTTTGTTTTACCATATACATTCTGACAGATTTTTGCTCCTAACTGCTAATGGGTGACCC